>NC_044909.1:17110483-17430171 GCF_001633185.2 Quercus lobata
ATATTTAAATAGAGATAAGATACCTAGATAACTAGGACTACTCAAATAAAGATAAGATAACTAGTAGAAAAGCTAAGGACTCTCAAAGGTTAGGCAACGATAGGACTCTCATGAGACATTTACGTAGTACCCCATCATACAACCTTCCATTGCTACTTTCATACTACTACTACCACCACCACCACCATCACTATTACTATTGTTGCCACCACCATCATCATCATGTCTATCACTACGTACTGATTTATTGCCATTTCCACCATCGCCACTCATTAGCATTGCTACTATGCAATGATGTAAGACATAATTTACAATTTAATTATTATAATTTATTAATTTTGGTATTTAATTTGTAATTTTCGTTATTTTAGATTTAGGGTTATTATTTGCTTGTTTTTAGGTTCTTTTAATGTTTTGTAGGTCAAATTTGGTTCCTATTATGGTTAGGTATCAATTAGGAGTTATTTTACGTTATACTTTCTTGTCTGTCAAGTTTTATGGAGCCTTTAAATATGCCCCTAAGTCTGTAGATTTTTTTTTTTTTTAACAATTATTAATATTAATAAAAATTCAAACTTTTGTTTCTCTATTTTTTGGTAGATTCTAGACTTTTTTTCCTTATGGATTCAACCCTTGTGGATTCGAAATTTACTACCCAGAAATTAACAATTTAGTTTTTGTTCATCAAAGAGAGTATCGTATGTGCTTTCTTCAGGCTTCTCGCATCAGTTGGTATCAAAGCCTTGACTAGGCTGGTGGTTGGTGTATGAGACGGTAGCAATGGAAAACTTAGCAAATATTACGTGATATACAACTAGTACTCACAAATATCTTTGCTAAGATGCCGTTGTTAGAGCATGGAAACAATAGGGATAACTGTCGCGGAGACATAACTCATGGGCAACCTATTGGTAAGCAAATTTCATATAGACCTTATGAAATAATTGCAAGTTTTAATGGTTATTTTTATAAAGAGGATTTTCTTGATTGGTTACTTGATTTGGAGGATTTATTTGACTTTGAGAATATTTATTATGAGAGAAAAGTTAGATTTGCTTTGTATAAACTTAGTGAGTATGCCTTACATTGGTGAGAACGAGTACAATCTGATAGAATCGGATAAGGTAAAGATAACATTCGTTCATGGCCAAGGATGAAAAAGATGCTTGCTATCAAATTTTATCCTTTGGATTGTGAAGAAATCTTGTCGTATACAATACAAGATTATTATTAGCCAAGAAGTTTATATTTAAATTAGTTTGAAAAGCTATATATTCCACCATTAAAGGAAGAATTGCATGTTGAAGTAAGTATTGTATTTAAAGATTATGTAGAAGTCAAAGAAAAAAATATAGAGATTTTTGAGGAAATTAATGAAGGCCTTGTCATAGAAGAAGAACCTAAAATCAAGATTGTGGAAGAGATTAATGAAGACCATATTATAAAGTAAGATCTTGAGGTCGAGATAGTAGAAACCATTAAAGAAGAAATTATAGAGGAAGTTGTCAACAATCTTGATGAAGTCAAGTTAGATGATTGCAACGTTTAAACTCCTATTATTTTGATGGGAGATACCAAAACAAAGTTCATTGATTTTATTGGGGTGGAAAGATTTGATTTGATCACTGACTCTTATTTGGTGAATTTTGTCAATTGCATGAAAATCAAGGGACAAGAAGTTCAAGTTTGGCAAGAAGACAAGAAAGATAAAGTATTCAAAGTATTTATTCTCTTGGCATGGAAGATTTCAGATTTCAAAGATGAACTCGAGAACGAGTTTGTTTCAAGTGGAGGGGTCCGATGTAGGAAAGAATCTACAATTTAATTATTGTAATTTATTAATTTTGGTATTTAATTTGTAATTTTCGTTATTTTAGATTTAGGGTCATTATTTCCTTATTTTTAGGTGTTTTTAATGTTTTTTAGGTCAAATTTGGTTCCTGTTATGGTTAGGTATTAATTA
Source organism: Quercus lobata (assembly GCF_001633185.2). Taxonomy (NCBI): domain Eukaryota; kingdom Viridiplantae; phylum Streptophyta; class Magnoliopsida; order Fagales; family Fagaceae; genus Quercus; species Quercus lobata. Next base: position 17,112,447 of record NC_044909.1, read on the forward strand.
AGAGTTATTTTACATTATATTGTCTTATCTATCAAGTTTTACGGACCCTTTAAATAGACCCCTAAGTCTGTATACGTCTTCTAACAATTATTCAATCAATAAAATGTAGATGTTTTATTTATTTATTTATTTTTCTGATGGATTCCAGACCCTTTTTCCTTGTGGATTCAAGAAACCCTTCCTAGATTTGAGGTTTACTACCCAGAAACTAACAGTTTAGTTTTGTTCATTAAAAAGGGTATCGTGTGTGTTTTTTTTAGACTTCTGCAACATCTTGCTACCACAATGGCCAAATCATCCCACCATTAATAAACCATTACCCTATCATTTCATGAGAGCAATACATAACCCTTCTTATCTCTCCTCTCCCACGGGGCATAGGATACATAAAGATTGCATATTAGAATATCGTATCTATTATATCGTGCTTATTCTTTTATATTTACAAAACTTTCTCCAATTACATTTTTTTTTTTTTTTTTGATACGTTTCTCCAATTACTTATGTGTGCATAATTTTTTTATTCTCTTTTGTTTTGCCTAATTTTTACATATTGATTTTTGACTTTTATCGACTTATTGTAATTGCTAAAACAATCTAGTGCTCTTTTGCTACCCCACTCCCTGCCCTCCCTTGTGATAGTAGTATGTGAATAACCATTTATTGGGCTTTTAGCTCATATTTGTTGCTCCCTTGTCTCCCCTACTAGCTACTTAGAGTTATGAATGTAAAAGGTTGTTAGGAGTTAGGACGTGATCCCTTTGCTTCAGGTGGACTACCATTTCAAGCACATTATTAATGTTCTTGAAATAATTATTCATATATGTCAATTTTAGTTTTTAACCTTCAAAAATCAACTCAATTTTGTCCTTAATTTAGTTTATTTTTAATGATAAAAATTAACTTCATCTTTAAAGTTGAGGGATAAAATAAACTTGATTTTGAAAGTTTAAAAATGAAATTCGTACAATTAATAGTTGAAGGATCTTCATTTTGAAAGTTGAAGGATGAAATTAATACTATTAATAGTCGAGGGACCAAAATTGTCGTTTGGCACTTGTTTTAAAAATAAGTCATGGAAAAGAATAATTATACCTAAAAAAATATAAAAATAAACTGATATCTTAAACTAAATAAACAAGTTAATTTGTAAGCACAAATAGTTTTTCTGAGTTCCTACTTCCTGCATAGTAATGCTATTTCCCTGCATGCATATTGTGATAGATTGTGAAACTACAGCTAAGAAGACCAAATAATAATACCAGTTGAAGTAAACACCCACTAATCAACGACATGCAAACCTTATATCCAAAAATGTCAAGATTTCTTTAAAATTTAAGATAAATATTCTCTCATGCTAATTTAAAACTAAAAGCAAAAAAAAAAAAAAGTATATATATATATACATATTTAAAAAAAAAATGATATATAAATGTGAGAATTGGGTGTAAAATAAATCATGTAAGAGATTTATGAAAGGAAAATTTTAAACCACAATTATGAAAGGAAAATTTTCATTAATTACACTATCACCATATCTTAGAAATAAAATTTTAAAGTAATACAACCCTTTTTTTTTTTTTTTTCTTTTTTCACCTAAAATATTTCATTTAAGATAAGTTCCAATTCCTTCTCAAAAAAAAAAAAAGAAAAAATAGAAAAAAAGATGATAAGTTCCAATTAACTTAGTTAACAATGCCTCTTATAATCAATTAGTGTCTTATTATAATAATATAAATAATTATTATATAATGGATATTATAAATTAAAATTTTACTATTTATGTAATAAAAAAATAAAAAATAAAAAATAAAAAGTCATTTCAAGTATCATGCTTATCCCCTGAAAAAATATAAATAAAGTACCCTACGGTCTATCGTCCGCATGACAAGAAGAATCAACATCGCTCACGTGCGTGACACGTATACAACTGGTCCCAAGAGCTGCAAATGCTGACGTCATTGCAAATTGACCCTCTTGAATCTTGACCAAGCCGCCAGGCTTCAATTGACCCATGTGTGCAATTAACCCATTCTGTGTACTTGTTGCTGTGTGCATTCCAAGCATAATTTTGATTCCAATCAATTATTATTATAATAATCAAATATAAAATAACAAAAAAACAAACAAATTAAATAGCCCCATCACATCTTCCTCAGTGTCTTTTTCTTTTACCCTTTTTATTTTTTATAACCTCTTTTCCTTTCACATTTTTACCCTTTTACCCTTCCATTTGGGTCTATAAAAAGTGGGTGTGGTGTGGCTTCTAATTCTACGCACACCGCTACATGGCCAAGTGAGAGATTACACACACAGTATTTTGAGTACAAAATCAAAGCCGAAAAAACAGAAGTCATTCCAATACATATTTTTGATTAAATGGATTCTTCAATCTTCCACTCCCCAACTCAAAATTCTGAATTTTCATCAGAATCTTCATTTGAGTCGCTAGACTCTTTCTCTTGGGATGGCCTAAATTTGAACCACCCCAATAATTTTCTCCCTTTCAATGAGAATGACTCGGAAGAAATGCTTCTTTTTGGTCTACTCTCTAACTCCAATGACCAAGTAACATCGGAAACATTTCTGAAACAAGTCAAGGAAGAAGAGGTAAGTTCAATATCAGATGAAAGCCCAAAGAAGGAAAAGTCTTATAGAGGTGTTCGGAGGAGGCCATGGGGGAAATTTGCAGCTGAGATAAGGGATTCAACTAGACATGGCATAAGGGTGTGGTTAGGGACATTTGATAGTGCTGAAGCAGCTGCTTTGGCTTATGACCAAGCTGCTTTTTCCATGCGGGGTTCCTCGGCTATACTCAATTTTCCAGTTGAGAGAGTGAGGGAATCGCTTAGGGAAATGAATTATAGTTCCGAAGATGGGTGCTCCCCTGTTGTGGCTCTTAAGAGAAAGCACTCCATGAGAAGGAAAGTTATAAGCAAGAAGACCAAAAGGGTTGAAAATGTGGTGGTGTTTGAGGATTTAGGTGCAGATTACTTGGAACAACTCTTAAGTTCATGTTCATCGGAGAGTGCTGCTGCTAGGCCTTGGTGATGAAACAAATATCTATAACACTTCTCTGTTCTTTTTTTTAGTCTCTCTTTCTTTCTTGTAGTCAATTCCTTGTGTTCTTCTTTCAATTTTTAATTTTTTTTTTCCCTTTGAAATTTCATTGTAATGATAAGAATATCATGCTCTGAAATCATCAAAATCTGTATCTTAATTTATCCTCTCTCTTTTTTTTAATCATTTTTGTAAAGTTGATGTGATAAGGGAATTTTGTGATACCTTGGTGGGGTTCAATTGAAAGACTTCATGTAGTTTAAGTAATTGATTTTGGTATTGTGCATCTGAAGTCAACTAATATGGCTAAGTGACACAAGCACACCCGTGCAAGAGCACGGTAGACAGAGAAGCCTTTCAAGTTTTGGGGTTTGAAATGACAAGTGCTTCATGCTTACTCGAATTACAGTTCAGCTCTTAACCATCCTTATCATTTTTGCGTATTATGAGGACCAATCTCATTTTGCAGAGCGGTGTCACATCCATGTTCCATTAATTAATTCATTTAGAGCGGTTTCATGTCATGACTTATCAGCTGAAAGGATAATTTCAGGCATTCATAAAGGGACAGGGATTTCATTTAAAAAAAAAAAAAAAAAAAACCAAGTTAAAATTCATCAAAAGATAAGAAAAGTCCTTTACTCCCATTCATTCCAGACAATGCTTGGATTTTGACAGGATTTGGGTCTTGTGGACTGGATCCATTAAGATATTAATGTGTCTCATAGTTGTTATGTATTAGCGTCTTATAAATTGACCACACATTATGTACTAAAACCTTACCGTGCATAAGATTTACACATTAATAATATAAATTGACCACACATTATTCTTTGTTATCATTAAAAATTGTAAATCTTATATGATGCATAAGAATGATTAGATTCACCGTACCATTAATTTAGTTTCATCTCAAGAAGTAATAAAAAGAATAGATTATCATAACTTTTGATAGGAAGGACACAATATGATAAGGTCATTAAACATGATGGACGAACCTAAATTAGCTCCAAGTTAGTAGTAAAATGAAGAACATGATCGACGAAACATTAAATGTTGTAACAGACTACCATTACCCAATAGCCGCAAGAGTTATCAAATAACCATAAGTGTAAGTATTTGTGGGGTGTAAGGGGTAAGGATCGGGATTCAAGTTTCCAGGAGTAAACTTCACACACATATACACTTATATTAGACTTGAGTATAATTTCTATGTTGTATAAAAATAAAAACTAAATAAAAATAAAAATCACCTCTATTATATATTTAGAGCAGTGATCATCCCCAATTATAAAAGGGGACATTAATGGCCTAAAACGGTAATCTAAGTCCCCAATAAAAGACCACCTCGCTGCATTTTTCTAGGGGTGAAACACCTAGACTATATTGCTCTGTAAGTTATTTGAGGTTTCTTGACTTTAGCATTAGAGGACCTTAGGCTGGAACCCTACAATTTGCTTGCTGGTTAAGACACAAGTAAAATTCAAATTTTTTTTTTTTTTGAGTACGTTCTTTGCTGTGAAGGGCTTGGGACTGGCATAGCTAAAACATGGTATAAAGATCTCTTGTGATAGGAGGAATAGAAAATTGTGGTTATCTCAAGAGAGTTACAATGAGAAGGTATTGGACAGGTTCAACATTGGCAAGGAAAGACCAGTAAATACTCACTTGTAAATCACTTGAAGCGAAGTTCTAATAATTGCCTTAAAGTTGGGAAAGAAGCTGAAGAAATTGCCATATACATCAACCGTTGGTAGTTTATTGTATGCCATGATATAAGCATAAAGCCCGATCTTATCTTACTCATGTTGTTTGAGTTATTAGTTAATTTCTTTCTAATCTTAGAGAAGAACATTGGGCATACATGAAATAAATCCTTAAGTAACCTAGAGCAATTTCCATAGCGTGTGCTTTTTGACAATGGTAAACCTATGCTTGATAGGTTCACACATGCAAATACGATTGGCATTGTTGATTTTACAAAGCTTATTTCAGGGTACTTGATCACTTATTCAGGAGTAATAATGTCATGGTAATCCAAATTGGATAAATATATATATATATATATATATATAAAATGTTGCTTTGTCTACTACAAGGGCTGAGTATATTGTTGTCACTGAAGCAAGTAAAGAATTGTTTTGGATAAAATTGTTTATTTCAGGATACAAAAATTGTTGTCACTGAGTATGTTCTTTATTTTGATAGTCATAGTGATGTAAATCTTTGTAAGAATCCATCTTTTCATTCAAGATTTAAGTATATTGATGTGAGTTACTATTGGATTCGAGATGCATTTGAGATGAAGATGTTATTACTTGGAAAGTCTACACTTGTCAGAATGGTCAAATATGATGACAAAATCATTGCTCCTATAAAAGGTCGAAATATGTAAAAGAAAAGGGGAATTGGAGGAGCCGTCACATAATCTAGAGGGGGAGATTTGATGGGCGATTCCTCTAATAAGAGGGTGCCAATCCTCGCACTTGAAATAGATAAATAAATAAAATTAATCAGTTACTTTTTCATGCGTAATCATTTTTGTAAGCATTAGCTTTGTAGTTTATGGGTAAAAAAAAGAAAGAAAGAAAGAAAGAAGAGAGAGAGAGAGAGAGGGATATCTTAAATTTTTTTTTTTCCATAAGTTAGTTACTTTCAAATCATTATTGTAAGGTTATTTCAACTCCGATTTTGATGAAATTTCAGTATACAACTTCTTATAAAGATAATTTCTTGTGGACTGGTGTGATTCGTTCAAATCCCTATTTGTTTGTTAGTTGAAAATTTAATTTACATGTAACAAGTAACATCGTGACTAAGATGTATGTGGGGAGTGGTTGAAAATATAAAATTTACGTTTGGCAAAGGATAAAGCCCTTAGCTTTGCAAACAGAGCAATATTTCACGATTGGGTTAGTATTTAGTAATGGAAGAAGACAAAAGTGGCTTGAACTGGCGGGCCATGAAATCTTTAGAAAGCTATTAAAATATTATTGGCAGATACCATCCCTACTTCGATTGGTTTTGAAAATACCGTTTGGGTCCAATTTCAAACCAAATGAACCTTCGGCCCGTAACTAGGTCTTATGGAATTGGTTGGACCAACAACAACTATGTACCATGAGTCTATGACTTATATAACCCATTAAATTTTATAAATTATCCTCAAAATCACATGGGGTCATTTACAATGAAATTCATATAAGTATCTTACGCTATCCTTTTCAAAATTATATATTTTCCTCTGATTCCAGAACATCTATGACAGTTTTGAGATTCAATTTGATTCGAAACTTCCAGGAAAGTGCACTTCAATTCAATCACATTATTTGCGTGAAATAATGCATGGCGGCAGGTATTAATGGGCTTGAAAATATTCATATTTGAGGGGCTGATGGGCATGGATCCAAAGTTTTGGGTCAAAACCTATGCTTGTTTGATTTGAGGTCTTAACAATTAGCACCGTCAATCAAAATTGTCAAATACGTAAGTTAAAAGCATGCAGGATAAATGTTTAAATATTAAACTATTTGAGGATATTTATGTATTTATTTTACCTGATTTGTTTGATGGAATAAATTATTAAATCATCTAACTTTCCATTAATGTATCACGTGATTTTTAATTTTTACTGTATTCAAAATAAAATTCAAGGTCGATGTCCGACTCCGAGCGGTCAAATTTCAAACAAGTCAGTTGAAAGGTTTTTGTTTTGGTGTAAAATATCATGGAATCTATTACTGTGTGTTTAATTAAAGGTTAACTACTGAAATATCAATGATTCAACTTTCGATAATGGGGTTTCAATACCAAACAAATATTCGTTAACTGAATTCGGACACCTTTTGAGAAAATTAACTTAATTAATTCTAAATAAATCTGTCAATTAATTAGCAGATTGTGTGCGACTCATTGTCTTTTGTAATTGCCAAAAAATAGTTTAAAAAAAAAATACTAATCATGATAGTTACAATGACTGATACATTTCAAGTTTCGATCATTCTCTATGCCCGACTTTTTTTTTTTTAATAAGAAAACATCAAACTTTATTAAGAATTAAAAACAACAGATACTCTTATTAAAAAAAAAAAAAAATAGCAACAAATACATCATAATATTAATTGATCAAAGAGCTCTACTGTAAGGTTGTAACTGTTTAAGAATTATGGGCTAATATCTATTAGAAGTTATTATTACTTTTGAGAGGAGTTTGTCATGTGCTTTTGTATTAAAATTTAGAACTCTATTCCCTCTTCATTGTGTCTGCACCGTTGACGTAATGGTCACTTTACAAATATAAATGCTTTTGGAGTGTAGGAGACAAGAGCTAGGATTCAAGTTACCAAAATGAGAACTTCACACACATACACTTAAGATCTAAGTCCAGAGCTGAATTCTATCGCAAATTATTATCATTAAAAAAAAAAAAAAAGACTATAAAATTAAATATGAAAATCTAATATGAGCCCAAAATTATTCCAAGCATTTCTTGATACCCAGAACAAAATTGACTAGATAAAAAACTGGGTTTTCTGTAACCTATGGCTGTCAACATAAAACACAAACTGTATGTCCAGTTACCTGTAATGAAAACTGAGTCAGTGATATGATATTTCTTTCTTTTTCTTCCTCCTTTTTTCCTTTTTGTTTTTTTTTTTTTTTTTTTTTTTTTCAAATTGTAAATTTGGGCTTTAGATTCAAAGGAGCTCAATGTAATTCTAAGAGTTAACTTGACCAATGGAATATGTGTGCAAGGCCGAAAGAAGAAAGGAACTAATGTGTGCAAAGTTTTAAAGCCGAAGGCCCAAAGATGGACCAAAAATAATTAAGCCTGGGCTTCATGTTCTTGCCCGAATTCCCTAATAACTGGGCGTATTTATGGCACAATCGGTTCCATTTTATATATTGCAATCTCATATCATCGCAGCTCATGAAGAATCTCATTATCTTCAGAGCATCTGAATTTTCCGATTTGACTGATATTTTCTTCTTATTATTTTTTTTCTTCGTAAATTGGGGTTTAGAACTTCGATAATATGTTAAAAAAAAAAAAAAAAAAAAAAAAAAAAAAAAACTCAGTTCTACTTTACAGTAATGGGCTAAATTAATTGTATTTGGGCCTTGATTTCTTGCCGTACAAGACTATAACTGTATAAGTCCAGTATATCAAAACAAAACAGAATCAAAGTCTGCCTACAGCAGTCTTTAATTTCCATTATAAGCACACCAAAAAAAAAAAAAACAAAAAACAAAAACCTACATCCCTTTGCTGTCTTCTATTGTTGCCATGGCCTTGAAGCTCAGAAACAGATGCATCATTAACAAACTTGATGATGATCTATTATTTGAGGTCCTTTATCGACTCCCTTGTCGATTTGCCATCCAATACAAATCTGTCTCGAATTGCTGGTCTTTTATTATTTCTAATCCTTACTTTATTCCTAGCTTTTGTTAGAGATATATTAGAAATATTAGCCCAATGTAATAGGCTTAAATCCACTCCTTCTTGTACTAGTAATCTAGGATTTAGCCGCCTATACAAGCACATGTTATGGTTCATTGTAACACAGATTATTATACTATACTCTTACATAATAAAGATGTAGCCCTTAAGGGATTCCTCTTTGGACGTAGGCTAACAAGGCTGGACCACGTAACCCTTGTGTTCTTGGTGTTTTTATTCTATACTTTTTCTTTCGCATCCACTCTAGTATATACAACATGATATAACACATCGCATTGTTAATATATATAACATGGTATTAGATTCAAACTTCATTCATTCAACAAAATATCTCTACACAACAAAGAAATTTTCCACATGCACAACATAGATCAACCCTCCATCACAGCCACTTGCCTTGCTACCTCCTGGTTTTAGACTCAAAGGAATCATGAAGCCATTGTCGCTCACACCCGTGTCTAAGATCCACAAGCCAAGCAAGCTGTGCCCCTCCAATCATCAAATTTGTGCAAATCGAGGCTTTTCTTGATGAAACCAACCACACAGATGTGCTCAATAGCTTACCACAACCAAAACCCAGGAAACCCGCCCCCATCGGTAGCTGCACGCTCCTCTATGCGCGAACATAAGCTCTATCACTCCTTACACGCGCTGCCAAGGATTCTCAACTCCCTAATAAGATTTTGGTCACATGCACCGCCATGTAGGCCTTTTTGTCCATTGATCTACAAAACCCAAAAATCTTGTGGCCCTTTGCTATCACACACACCACCTGGAGTTCTTGCCACACGCCGTTGCTGTAGCCATCACTCGCCATACACATGCCAGAATACTCGTTGACATCATTAGATGACGTCATCTAGCCACATAAGCACCATGCAAGCCCTAACCATGTCAGCAACACGTCATTAGATGGCATTAGCAATATTGTAACTCAGATCTGTGACCTAAACCGAAATTGACCCAAAAACCCAGATCCAACCCAGATCACTTTGACTGCTGCATTGTTGCCTGATCGTTGACTTTTGCATTGACCTTTGACCAAAAGTTAAAATTTCCAAACGAGCCTATCTTGCTTAATTTTTCACATAGATTCTGATTTTGGACTCCATTTCTTCATTTGAAACTCCAAAATCAGTCAATTGGCACATTTTTCATCGTGGTTTCTTGAAAGGCATTCTTCAAGACATCTTGAATGGATCTTCTTATGCTTATCCAACCTTAAGCCTTCATCGAGTTTCCACATTGAGTTTGAGGGAGGGTGATATATTAGACATATTAGTCCAATGTAATAGGCTCAAGCCCACTCTTACTTGTACTAGTAGTTTAGAGTTTAGTCGTCTATATATACAAATGTTATAGTTCATTATAACACAGGTTTTGTACTACATTATTACATAATGTAACCCTTAAGGCTTTTCTCTATGGACGTAAGCCGAAAAGGCTGAATCATGCAACCCTCGTATTCTCAGTTTTCCTATTCTATGCATCCCCTTCCGCATTCACTCTAACATATACAATATAGTATAATACATCATGTTGCTAATATATTTAACAACTTCATTCACCACCACGACCACAAATTTGATAACTCATCCTCACAACCCTTTACTCTTGGGATACATTATGGTGATGTGAAAAATGGGGATCCCACAAAAAATCAGTTCCTACTTCTTCCATATGATAATTATGGTGATGTGAAAAATGGGGATCCCACAAAAAATCAGTTCCTACTTTTTCCATATGATAATCCTTCATTGTTAAAGTCCTTGGTGGTTTGTAGCAAACACGATTTTCTAAAATTTCTTCCTATAAATTCAAACTGTTGGATTTCTGAAAGCTTGAAAATGTGTTAAAAACACAAGAGCTGTTTAGAACCCCCAAATAAAAGTTACAGCTCGATAGATTTTACATTAACTTAATTCTAAGTGTGGAATAGTGTAAGTGCAAGCGGATAAACAAACAAACTACTCTAACATATATTCATATAATCACAGTAGTAAAATGAAATGCAAAAGAGTAGGGAAGAAGAAAGCAAACACAGATAACACACTGATGTGTTATATATCGAAGAGGAAACCGAAGAACTTGGCGAAAAACCTCTCCACCGCCCTCGAAGCGGTAATCAATCCACTATACAATCAGTTGGGATACATGGGTTAGTAAGAGACCCTCCAAGCCTAATCTACCCGCTGTACCTAAGCCCTCCAAGCTCCTACTCCAACAAGGCTTCTCGAAATCGTGTCTTTTCTAGCTCTCCGGATCCCGCAACGAGCTCCATGTTGCATCTGCCATCCTTGACTTCTTCCAATACTTCCTAGCAGCACCAAAACCTCACTTGACACTCTGAAAGGGTGTGGTAAGTGTTTGGGCTATTAACCTCTCAATGGTATGGAAATGGAGAGGTAGGAGTCGAGAAAATCCACAAGCTTATGTGTAGAGATATATGGGTATGATAATCTCTAACTTTCAAGGTGTTTGGCTAAGGTTTTCTCTCAGAAGCACTCCTTAACATTTATGGGTAATGTGAGTATATATAGTGTGGGTACAGAAAGTGTGTATCAGATAGTATAGTCTAGCAGAACAAAATATTTCGCGGGTGTTTCGCGGGAAGGCCTTACCTGCGAGATACTCGCAAAACACAACTGTCTCCATCTGTACTAACTCTTCGCATTTCAGTCATGTGCAAGACACATGCTTCACTTTGCGAGATGCTTAGTCGCGAGCTACCCACGAGAAATCTTCTGGCTTTAATTGCTTGAGTCTTCACACACTCTCTCTCTATCACACAACCTTTACAAACAAATCCCACAATAAATATAGGGTACAAAAGATTGAATAAAATTACAATCAAATTTGGCATGGAATAAAAGTCAACAGAATACATATTTGTAAATCACAACTTTACAATCTCCCCCTTTGGCTATTCCGTGACAAAACCCTAAAACAGACTCTAGACTTAAACTTGAGTTTGGGAATAATGGCAAAACTCACTTACACCTAATCTAGAAACTGTGAAGCACTTGCATGTTTATACCTGTAACTTGAAACACTTGGACACAAACAAAATTTTCATTAAGCTTATGACAAGTTGAATACAAGGTATGAACATGAGCAAGCATAGTGCGATCAAGTATGTAAACATAAGATATCATGTAAACAAAAATTTGATCAAACAAGTTCAGTCATTAAAGAATGACTACAATGAACATTTAGCACGTTAGTGTTCATCCGGACATGCAAACAAAAAGTAATCACTTATGATCACTTGCATGTCCAACACATGACCAATGCAAAATACGTGAAGTATATGCATCTAGGAACAAGATTCTACTAGGGCAGAAGTGTAAAGTACTCAATACATATTGGCAATATCTTAAAAGCACACAAAAAATGCTACAAAGCATTGAGATAATCAAAAACATACTGAATATAAAATAGGAATTAAAAACAGAGAGTGTACTGAAGTTTTAAATGAGAATAGTAAAAACATAAACATAAACTAGCAGTTATAAAAGCTAAAAGTAAACACAAGTAAGCCATTTGTGAACCAATAACCAATGTTTCTAAGCCTAAACCTATGCTCCCCCTAACACTGTGCAAGCTCTTCCTCAGCTCCCCCTCAAAATTTTCTCCCCCTTTTTGACCGGAATGACCAAAGTAAACACAAGTAAGCCATTTGTGAACCAATAACCAATGTTTCTAAGCCTAAACCTATGCTCCCCCTAACACTGTGCAAGCTCTTCCTCAGCTCCCCCTCAAAATTTTCTCCCCCTTTTTGACCGGAATGACCAAAGAGACTAGAACTGATCAGACTCTGAATCTGATCCTTGCACCGCGGACAAGTCCTCGATCTGTGAAGACAATGCAGTGATCTATCCTTGGACGTATGCAAATTGGGTCGCAGTGTGCTGCACATGGGAGTCTAGCATGGTGAACATCTGATCCCCTCTAGCTAGGAGGCGATCAAGTCTATCTGGTCCTCGTGCTAGCGCAGAAGAGGATGGTTGTGCTGAAGTCTCTGGAGTAGAAGTGAATCTATCAATCTCCTCCTCTGTATCTCCACCCTTGTCCTCAACACGATCCTAAGGTATCGTATGCACACCTGTTTTAGAACCCTTGATGTGAGCTGTGCTCCTAGTCACTATGTGTGCACCAATGGGATAGTCCCTCTGAACTACTGTCAGACCACTTGGGAGTTTGAGCCTTGTCTTCGCAATTAGGCCCATAATCAGTGAGGGAAAAGGCAAAATTGTTCTGGAATTTTGCTTCTCAATGCTTTTCTTCAACAGATGGAAGATGTGTCCATATATATCAATCTCCTTGTGAGTAAAAAGATCGTATAAAAACTTTGTCCTTGGAGCTAACAGTGTAGTGAGATTGGTGATTGGATACAAGTTATGGATCATCACATATGCCAAAGCCCTCATCTCTGGTGAAAATGGGATTGTATTCATGGATGACTTCTTTGATGTACCACCAAGTATTTCCAACATTTCCTCAGTTGATCCTAGTCTGTCTTCATATTGGACTGAGATTAGTTGAAAGGGAGGACGAATTTCCAAAAATTCTTGAATGCTATCCTTTGTGATCAGAAATTCTTTATGCCTCACCCAGCAGTCTATATGGTCTCCTTCCATAGTAGCATTTGAGAAGAATTCTCTTATGATCTTTGAGTAGACAACGCCAACCGGGTTCAACAATTTGGTCCAAGTCCTTTCTTTGAACACCTCAGGGATGAAGGTGTTTTCAAGGGTTTCTAGCTGGACTACTCTCTCCATAATAATGGTTGCTCTTTTGTAGCAGTCATTGTATTTCATATCAGCCTCAACAGACTTGAAATTGTCAGAATCAGTACGAGAGCGTTTTGTGGATTTCTTGGTTGCAGAATGTTTGGTAGGAGACATTTACACAAATATCGCAGAGAGCAAAACACAAAAACAAGTGCACAGAACAAAAACAAAAAACAAAACTTGATTAGATTCAAGTTAGTTCAAAACATAACGAAAATAACTAAAAACAGAGCATAACCAACTCAAAATAGAGTAAATACACTCAAACAACATGTTAGAGATGTTAAACCAAGTAAGCATAAACACAATGCATGAAATAAGTAACTGTGCATGTGTGTGTAGCCTGTGATGCATAGGGATACAGCATGAGATGCATGTGATGTGCCTAGAGTGTGCCTAGTGTGTACAACATAGGCAAAGTGTGTGAAACACATAGGCAGTGACCAAAACAGGTGAAACAAAGTCAAACAAGTGTAAACCCAGAAATTAGAATTCACTTGAAACCAATTTAGCACAAAAATGTCACTAGGACATTTTGTCAAGCACTTGACATGCTACAGTGCACAACTGTTATGAAGAATGCATGAACAAATTGAAAAATGCCTTAATACAAACTTAAAATGCCTCAAGGGGCCAACACAAAAGCACAATCAACAAATGGGACTCAGCCTAATCAAAGATGTTGAAAATTTTTCACAAAACTACGAACCCAAACCCAATTTTTGAAAACCCCCAAATTTCAAAGCCCTAGGCTAAAAAATTCCGCATAATCTCAAAAGAATAATAAAAGAGAGTATTAGAAACCCATACCTTGAAGATGATTTGCAAAAAAAACTTGAAATTGATGGGGTTTTGAAGAAAAATAAGTTTTGGGTTGAAGGGTGGTTCGAGAGAGGTTTAGCGAGGGAAATGAGAGTGTTTGAAAACCTGTCACATCTGCTACATAAAAACTGAAAACATGTGTTTTTCACGAGTTAGATAATAGCGAGACAATTGCGAGAAAGGTGCGAGACATACTGAAGCTTTTGCGAGAAGCTCTTAGTTGCAAACCAGTCGTGATACAATCACGATAGCTTTTGTATGAAATTTAGAAATTTCCAGTTTTTGCCTAAAAAACATTTCGCGAAAAGAGTTTAGTCGCAGAATACTCGCGAGGCAGTAGTGAGACTTTCTGTATGAAAAAGTGACCTCTGAACCAGTTTTTGAAGAAAAACACAAAAATGCATTTTGAACAAAAACTAAAAGCACGAAAGTATAAAATCACTATCAAAAACATATAAAATACTCAAAAACCTTTTTGGGTTTGATAAGCAAGTATTTGAGCATACACATCACATTTGAACATGTACAATCACACAAATGAGATAAGCATTATTTGAACAATGTCTTGTGTGTTGTGTATGAGTATCAAATGTGGAATAGTCCATAGATCAGAGTGAAGGTTCAATGATCAATTCAATTAAGTCATACACAACTGGTACGAAATCAAGTGGTCAATCTCAATTATAGAAATGAGCATATATGACCTCCCACAAGAGAATGATTACAAAACTTAGAAGCTTTTTATTTGGTTTCTGCATAAATCATAACAATTGATCCTTTTTGGATTATACATCTCTTTTTGAGATCAGTGCTTGAAATTTTTGATATTTCAACATGTAGAGTTTGCCTTTGGCTTTTTGAGCACCATACATTTTAATACAAAAGTCACTTTCCCTATTTCCTAATCAAATACTAGTATATACGACAGGCTTTTGTAGCTCATTATCTCTTTTCATTTGGAGATTTACATTTGGAGAGCTCTATAGCAGAAACATAAAAATAAAGTGGAAAGAGATATAGGCACAAGTCTATGCAAGTATCAAGACCATCAAGACTATTGACCAATCATTCATAACAAACTTGAAGATCTATTTACAACAATCACACATAGATTTCAAGATTTCTCCCATAAAGATAAATGTGCATACAAAACAAGCTAGACTCGTAAATGCACTATGCCATTAGTATGAAGGTACTAGGCCAAACTCACATGTGATACACACAAAACAAGTGATCAAACTTTTTGGAGATTTTTCAATTTTTATAGGTTTTTGAATTTTTGGACACACTCAAAAACAGAACAAGAAAAGTAAGATCAACAACAACAAGGAAAAGCAAAACTTGTAAAAGAAAACATGCAATAAACAGAAAGCAATGCATGATATGATGCATGAACTTATGATCCTAAGCATTGGAAGTATTGATGCATGGATATAGGAGATAATCATGCATGAGTACCTTTCTTCACCCACACATCACGTGCGTTTGGGGTGATATCCCTATAAGATTGGGTATGTGAATTGTGACCTTCAAACCTGCTGTTGAAGTTTGCCAAACATGTGGTGAATGCCTCAATCATCTTCATTACATCCATCACACCAAAATCTCCATTTTGACTTCTCAGTTGCCTAACGGCCCAATTTATCTTGTCATCTCTTGGTTCTCTTGACCTTTGATCCCTAGCATTATTCAATGCTCCCAGCTTATGACAATTAGGTCTAGTGTGTCCTCGAAGTCCATAATAATGGCATACGTGGTTCTTTCTCGGACCTCTTTGTGATTTTGGAGGTGATCTCCCTTTGGCTTTAGACCTGACCGTTGATTGGTTGCGAAGCTTATTCAACACTCGTTGGTTGGCCATATTCTTCTTCTTCTCCACATTTGCTTTCTCAACAGTAGGGACACCTTTTTTTGGTTCTTTGGCCTTCACAAACTTTATTTCCTTGGTTACCTTGACACCCGAATTACTTTCTCCAGTATATCCCAACCCGGTTTTGTCGGAGAAAGTTTTTTGAGAAGAGATGACATCATCAAGCTTCTTGGTAGAGACTTGGCCTACTTTGGCATTTGCTTGAATCACCTCAAGTTCAAGAAATTTCACCTTTGAGTAAGCCTCAGTTAACTCACCATTCAACGTCTCAATCTCACACTTGGCCTCCTTATATCTTATTAGGAGACTTCTATAGTCCTCCTCTGCTTTCTTCATCTTCTTTACAGCCACCTTGGCCACCCTTGCATACTCTCCTGACTTCTCAAGGAGAGAACTGTAGTTCTCTCGAAGACCAACTGTATCTTCATCTACTTCAGCATCCGATTCTTCTACAATTCCCATGGATTCCTCATCACTATGCTCCCCAAGTTCTTGCATAAGAAAACTCAAGTCCTTTAAAGATTCAACATGAGCAATAGTCATAAATGCTGAAAAATTCACTTCTTCATCACAGCTATCCTCTGAATCTGAATTGGAAGAATCTGAATCACTGAGAGTTGTGGCATATGCCTTGCCCTTCATTCTCAAATAATTAGGACATTCTCTCTTGACATGTCCATGTCCATTGCACTCGAAGCAAGTGATTCCTTGAGTAGATGGAGGCTCCTTCTCATCTTTCTACCTGAATTCCTTCCTATCACCCTTGTAAGATGAAAACTTCCCTTTGTTGAAAGGCTTTCCATTGTTCTTCATCTTCAGAAACTTTCGGAATTTCTTTGCAAGAAATGATACTTCCTTCTCCACATCATCCTCTTCGAAGGAGTTGTCCATTCTTGGTGTGATGGTTTTAAGAGCAAATGATTTGCTCGATTTATGAGAAGGCAATCCCAGCTCATATGTTTGGAGAGATCCAATTAGCTCTTGGATTTTGATCTCATCCAAGTCTTTACTCTCTTCTATAGTTGTGACTTTCAATTGTAGCTTGACACCTCCTCAATACCTCCTCGATACCTTATTGTCTGTCGAGCTTCTTCAGCTTTTTCTTATCGCAATCCCGACAGCTTCTCGACACCTGGTGGATCGATCGAGAAAGTTCCTACCTCCTCGATAGCTTCTCGACATTTGGTGGATCGATCGAGCTTCTATTCTTGTATCTGATGATTTGTTCCTCGACACCTCCTCGATACCTATATTTGTTGAAGACCATTTTCTCGATACCTTTCTCAACAGATGTCTCGACACCTGTCGACACCTTCATCTATCGAGATTTACTGAGGCACTATTTATTCTTCCTCGTGCGATTCGAGTCTCATTTCATTCGATCTCTCTCTCGATAAATCTCTGTTTTCTTTTCCAAACTATCTCATCTCACTCCAATCTTTGTTCCTCAAGGTTTCTTCAAGCTTTTTCAAGTTTTTCTTCTCTTGGTAAGCTTCTAATCTTTTCATATTCATGCATTTCATATTTTGAAACCTAGGTTTTGGGTTTTTGAAAAATTTTGGGGTTTTTCAAAATTGATGAGTTATTATTGAAATTTTGGGATGGGTTTTCACTTAAATGAGTTTAAAATCTCATACATTGCATCACATTAGCATTATAATAGTATTGTCATGCATTTAGATGTGTAATCTCTGTTTGTGTGTTGATAGGTTTGGATTGGACTGAGCCCATGATGAAATTTCTTTTGCATGTCACATGTTCATGCATTTCTCATGCATACGTACTATCTTTTCAATATACTAGTTATATTTGATTTGTTTGGGACTTTTCTGATTGTCTTTTCTTTCTTTCTCTCTCTCTCTTTCTGTTTATGTTAGTCGTGTCTATGACACCTAAGCGTAAATCTACTCCAGCTCAGAACCCTCTTCATTCTGGAGCTTCTTCATCTTCTGATTCTGCTCCTCTCTCTCTTCGGTTCTGTGATGATGATGCCCACAAGGCATTCTTGGAGAACTTTTCTAAACGAGGTGTTCATTCGGAACACCAAGTCATTTTGGCGGACTTCGCTGACATTGACCTTCCCATTGTCATTCACAGTTGGGAATGGGAGTCACTGTGTGACGTCTCGGTCACCTATCCTCTCGTGCTTATCCAGGAGTTTTACTCCAACATGCACATGATTGATTGTTCAGTACCTCTTTTCTTCACTCGCGTTCGAGGTACGCGCATTCCTATCACACCGCAACTTGTTGTGGATGTGCTTTGAGTCCCTAGGATAGAGTTTCCTGACTATTCTAGTTGTGAGCGTTTGAGGACTGTGTCCAAGGATGAGCTCATGTCTGCTTTCTGTGAGCGCCCTTTTGTTTGGGGTGAGCGTCAGTTTACACCATGTAGACCTTTTGCTAAAGGTCCTAGATTAATGAACATGGTGATGACCTTTGTTTTGCATCCACTCTCTCACTACAACTCCATCATAGAACCTCGTGCTCGATTTTTGTTATCTCTTCTTGAGCATCTTATTATAGACTTCCCTTCTCATTTCATTATTTCTATTATAGATGTTCATCTAGATTCGACATCCCGTGATAAGCTCATCTTTCCTTCCGCTATCACAAGGATCTTACACCACTTTTCTGTTCCTCTTCCCTCTTCTGACCATTTCACCTTCATGTGTACCATAGATTATCCTACTGTTACACGTAGTGAGGCCCAATTTCGGTCTAGGCAGTCGGATTCAGTAGCTCCTCCCTCCCGTTCAGCTCCATCATGTTCTGCTCCATTCACATCCGCTCCTTCCTCTTCTTCGGGCGATGTGACTTTAGGAGACATCATGGCACAGCTGCAGCGCATGGATGCTCGCCAAGATACACTCTCTATGGAGTTGTATTAGGTAAATGTTCGTGTCGGTCGTATTACACGACGACAGGCGTCCATGGGTGGTTTTGCTTCTAAGGCTTCTCCTCCACCACCTTCTCTCGTGGCTTCTGATTTTGAGGATGAGGATGATGATGATGGTGATGACGATGATGCTTCGGATGATGCTGATGGAGATGCTAGCTTTACCGATGAGATGTCTACTTGACACTCTTACCTTTGTCACTCGTGACAAAAAGTGAGAGTAGTTTTGAATATGAGAGTAGTCATTCTTAGGGGGAGAGTTAGTATATGACCATTTTGTTAGGGGAAGTGTTGATATGTTTTGAGGGATGTAGTGAGGATATTATGTATCTTTTTTTTCTTTCTTTCTTTTATTAATACATTGTTCTTGTACATTAGGTCTTGTGACCATTTATAGACATACATTGTATTTATCTCTTTCTTTATATTGATGTATGTTTTTCTTTCACCTACCCTTTCATGTGTTGTTTCTTTTCTCCCTTTATACACATGCTTCTTATTACTTGTATGCAATTTATTATTTCTGTTTCACACAAAGATGCCTGATGAGTTTTGTTTAAAGTGTTTCAAAAATATAGGTTGTCAAAGTCTACTTGCCATAAACTTTCTTCTTGCAAAGTTTTTCAAGAGTTTGTGTTAGGATAGATTTTATTGTATTCAACAAGTGAATATGAGTTGAGTGATTTATGATTTCTCTCATATGTTCATTTGTTTGTTGTGGTTTTGTCACGGATTGCCAAAGGGGGAGATTGTTAGGACATATGTGTTTCACTTGTTAGGAACATATGTCACTATTTTATGTAATTGGCTTATCCTTTAACAAAACGCACTTTACTTGTATTTGGGTAGATTTAGGATGTGTTTAAATACTTCAAGAAATCATGTTTCAAGATCAAGTGTTGAAGCCTTCAAGTTTGTCTAAGAAAACAAGCTGATAGTGCAAATTCATTAAAGCTCGATAGCTGGCTTGACAGTTACATCTATTGAGCTTAAGAAAGCTGTTCAAGCCCCGTGTGCTCGACACCTCCTATCTGTCGAGGTTTAAGAATTTCAGAATTCTGATATGATTTTCTTGGGATCCATGAATATGTCTTTAGGTTTTCTTTTCTCCTAACCCTAGACATATAATTTTAAGGGCTATCAAACAGTTCACAAGTTGCACAAGCATTGAGCAAACTTTGTTTAAGTAAATTGTGATCGGAGATGAAGTTCTTACCCTAGTTCATCTCTTTCTCTTGAAGAAGTTGCTGTATATATGCACCGTAGGGTTTTGTAACCAAACATCTTCTTGATATTCATCATGTGGATGAACTGAAGAACTTTGCAGCCAACAACCTTCTTAGTTGGTGATTGAAGTCGCGTACTGGGATCTGCATAATTGGTTAGTCACGTACTTAGGAGCCGTGCATTGAAAAGGGGAACTGTCACTACAGAACAAGTCCAATTGGGTATTGGGGTAAGGGTTCAACTGTAGGTTGGCAAGGTACTTGGGAATTTTTTACTTGTAACCGCTTGTTGTGATAATAGTGGAGTTTCGGGAGTGGTGACCTGAAAATCACCCGGTGGGGTTTTTGCCGTTAGCTTTTCCCCATTCGTAAACAAATCACCGTGTTATTTATTTTATGCTACATAATTATTTTATTGGTGATTTGTTTGTGCTACCATGCGTTTACATGATAAATTGATTAATTAATAACTTGGCTAATTAATTAATTAATTTCTATCACAAGGGATCATTCAGTTTGTGGCCTATCAAAGAATGTGTGCTATACAAGTAATCTAGTTGGGCCTAAAGCCCACAACACTACACACGTTAACACTTAGGGACTCGAGGTTCACTCCGGTTGTTGCGAACCAAACTGGGGTGGTGTTGGTGAGTGGATTTGCCAAGAATTTGTTGACTCTGTTCTTGGAAGAAGGTGGGATTGTGAATCCTGAGGATGTGATGAGATTAGCTATTGCTGGTGAAGAGTACAAGAAACTTGTTGTTTATGATTGACGACTCATGAATGTTGTTTTGAAATTTTAAAGAATATGATAGTTCTAAAAGTTTTAATTTTGGTTCTTTAGTCCTTTTAAATTCTATCTATGGTTGAAACTTTTTTATTTTTCAAATTAAATAGGATTCCTTCATATTTGCAGAGGCTTTGTTGGCATGGCTACCTTGAGATTTAGAATTTTATCAATTTCTATAATAATTAGTTAGTGAAAATGCACTTTTGGTTCATATATTTTGGGTCAATTTTCGTTTTGGTCCCAAAATTGATTTGGTTTCTAATGTCGTCCCTAAAAAAAGAAAATCATTTTTAAAATAGTCATTGCCGTCAATCTACTAACGGAAACTTCCCATGTGGCAGATGGAATCCTATGCTTGTTGACATGACACTGACATGGCCATTAAAATATTATTAAATATAATTATTTGGAATTTTTAAATGCTACGTGAGCATTTTAATTTTTTTTTTAAATAAAGCCACGTCAGAAATTTTATATAAAAAAAGAAACTAAATTAAAAAAAAAAACCTTAAATCTAATTTAATTAAAAAAATTATTACTTATCATTATTATTTTTCATAAGAACATTATAACTTGTTCTTCGTGTTCTTCCTAGATCAAGCCCAACAACCAAGAACACAAATCCAGCAACCAAAAACTCAAACCTAGATCACAACAACACAAATGAAAAAACAAAAAGAAACAGAGACCAAACACAAACACAGACCCAGATCACAAATAGTAATCAAACACAAACGAAACCCAGATCACAACCCAAGCCAAAATCATCAGCGGACCCAACACAATCCATGTTCACAACACCCATATGCAAGACTCCAAAATTTCCCATTGTTTTCACGGCATCAAGACCCCACGGCCTCCATGATCAAAACCTCGAAGATCAGCCTCTTGATCTGCTCGCTGCTAATCAATATCAGGTGAGGTAGAAAGAGGTGTGAGAATCCCTAATCTCGGCTTCACAACCACTGATCTAGGCTCCAATACCGAATCGGTGACTGGAATTTGTACAATGAAGCCATTACTACATAGAAACAAAACTATGTGTCTTCTTTCTAGGGTTTCATACACCAAATTGGCGGACCTTCTTGATGGGTTTAATGGGTTGATGAGTTTTCTTTCTTTGACGGCAGCGGCGACCTCAACAATGAGTCTTGAACGAGTTCAATTGCGGTAACCTCATCATTGAGTCTTGAACGAGATTAGAGAGAGTTTGGGTCAGTCGGAGTTTGGCAGTTTAGCGAAGATGAGATTTTGAGATTAGAGAGAGTTTGTGTCTGAGAGATATTCCATTGAGGGTGAAGAGAGAAAGAAAGAGTTTAGAGATGTTTTATCTGATCACTAATGAGGTTAAAGAAAAAAGAAAAAGAATTAAAAGGATAATTATTTTTGTTTTTTAAGAAATAATTTTAATTAAATTAGATTTAAGGTTTTTTTTAAATTAAATTAATTAATTTTTTATAAATTTTCTAATGTGGTTTTTTTAAAAATTTAAATACTGACGTGGCATTTAAAAAATGCCAAATAATATTTTAATGGCAATGTTAGTGCCAAACCATCAAGCAGGGTATTTCGTCTGTCACGTAGGAGGTTTTCGTTAGTGGGTTGACGGCAAAGACCAAAATAGAATCGAGTTTCTTTTTTTAGGGACGACATTAGTAACGAAATCAATTTTGAGACCACAATGGGAATTGACCCAAAATGTAAGGACCAAAAGTGCATTTTCGCCTAATTAGTCTTATGTTTTGCTTTCTATTAAAAGCTACTCCAAACTACAGGTGATTTTAATGGCTGGCATTTTATTCTTTGGTTTGTTACTTTTAGCTCCTAGTTCCTAGAGATGCTCTGTACTGTCGGTTTGCAAAAGCTTGCTGGAAATATACAAAATTTGATTCTGATCTAAGATTGCCGATTTATTGATGTAAATCTACTAGTGTGTTAGTTCTGGGGAAAAAATGCAACCCAATGACATATTCATTTTTCTTTTCTTTGGAGTATTTGAACCCAAATTCTTGTATAAAGAGAACTACACAAGATCATTGAGCTTAGGGCTCTTGACAACATCTTCTACATTTTCTCTTATTTTATTTTATTTTATTATTTTATTATTATTTATTTTAACCTAGAAATGTTTTGATTCCACTGTCCCTTCTTTGTTCTACATTTTTGAATCTTGTATATTCCATGTAAATAGTGAAATTATTGCAACTTTATGAACATAGGTAAATTGCCAAATGACGTAAATATTATCTTATGTGATTGTTTTCTATGGAGCATATTTTTCTCTATTTTTCATCTCACAAATCTGGAAATTTTGTGTATATTCCCTATAATTTGAATTTGTAAACAACAAGAGCAATTGACATGAGACTCTGAAGGACCACCGTTGATCAAGGGTCTGCAACCATACTCTTTGCTTTTAAAGGATTACGTTCGATCAAAATTGTAAAAAATGGTGTTGTACCGGTCACTACTTCTGTCACTAGCATTACTAAAGAACGTAATAAGTGGTGCTACGTAACTTTCTTCTCAAGGGTCTCACACACATGCAGTGACGGAGCTATTCTTGGACTTGGGGGGCTGTGGCCCCCCCCCCCCCCCCCCCCCCCAGGTTTTCAAAAAAAAAAAAAAAATTAGTATATATATAATATATTATTTTTAGCAATTTGTTTCAATAAAATTGCACTTTTGGTTATTATTTTTCCGAATACAATAAGAAGAATTTGCCCTTTTGGTTATTGTTTTTCCGAATACATCAATTATATATTTAAAAAAATGAAATTTTTTTTTCTGAAAATATATGTTACACAGCTCATTCCATTCAGTTTCAGACTTTCAGTAGTCCTCAAATGAGCCTATGTGGCACATTTGGAATATATGTTCGACTTTTTTTTGGGTGTTGTTGAAAGAAGTAGCTTTTTTTTTTTTTTTTGGGTGGAGAAACGTTGAAAGAAGTAGCTAGTTGGGAAGGAAGTAATCTAAAATAACTTCCTCTTCTTGAAAAGGGTAAAAAAAAAAAAACAGTTGTAAATTTGTAATATCAATGGCATTTTTTTAATGCTTGGTCACCGCGCAAAGATATTATAAATTTCCCTAATTAAAATTTTCCATTATAATAAAAAGAGACTATTTTGTATTTCTCATGAGAGCATTCACAATAAGGATGTTATATATTATAGTTTTTAGCAACTTAAAACACTATTTTATTTATTTTAACACCATACTTTATAATATCCCTTACAATAAATATTTTATATTTTTTACCACTTCATTAAAATATTATTTTTTTAATTCTTTTTTATTATTAATCTCATCTCTTTTCTCTTTCTTTCTTCCCCTCTCTTTCTCTTTTTCTGTGTATTTCTCTCTTTCCAAACCAAAAAAAACCAAAACCCACTCTCACGCAACAAACACCACTAGCCACCACCACCATCAGACACCAACAAGCCATCACCCATCATTAGAAAGCCACTGCAAAAACCAAAACCCATTTTCACACCCACTGCTATCAGCCACCACCGCTAAGCCAACACCCACCATTAGAAACCCACTGCCAAACCCACTCTCACCATAATAGACACCGCCAAGGCACCATTGCCAAGCCACCACTGCCACACCCATTGCTACATCCACCACTGCCAAGCCACCACCACCCACACCTACTGCCATAGCACCACCACCCACAACTTCAACCCAAATCAAAACTCAATCACAAACACAAAACCCACCAAATCAACCAAAACCAAACCAAATCTCAACCGCGATCAACAATCATCCACCACCACGATCCACTAGCAAAAAGGAAAAAGAACTAGTGAGAAGAGAGAAGGAAAAAAAAAAAAAAAAAAAAAAAGAAGAAGAAGAAGAGAAAAATAGCATTGAACAGAGGATAAGAAAAGAGAGAGAGAGAGAGAGAGAGAGAGAGAGAGACGGCTTAGAGGAGAGGAGAAGAAAAGAGAGAAGAAGAAGAGAGAAAAAAAAAAGTTGAGAGGGAAAAACGACAGACCAGAGAGAAAAGAAAGAGTAGAAAGAGATGAAAAAGGAAAATATTTTTTTAAGCAAAAGATGAGAGAGAGAGAGAGAGAGAGAGAGAGAGAGAATAAAATATTACTTTTATTTATAAGTTTGGAGCTATAGTAGGTTGTTAAAAATGACAACCTACTGTAGCTCCAAAGCTATTTTTATTTAAATATAACTCCTTTGTTGTAGCTTGCATTTTGGTATTTTAGTTGATAAAATAGCATTATAACAGTTATACCACTCGTAGTGCTCTTATAACTTATACTTGAAGTCTTGAATGGTTAATTATAAAGTATTGTTTTATGCTTCTTTTTATTTTTTTTTCCTAATTTAAAAGTTGTGATAATGTATTTGAAAATTATTTAATTGTTCCATGTTTTTCAAATCAAGATTGCTCATTTTTTTTTTTTTTTAATTTCTATTATCTGTATTTTATTTTAGGCGTAAATGCACTTTTCATCCCTACATTTTGGGGTCATTTCTATTTTGGTCCCTACATTTTTATTTTACCACTTTTAGTCTCTAATCCAATTAACGCGTATTATTTTAGTCCTTTTTGTCAGCCAACAATGGAAATAGCTGACGTGGCTAACGGACTGATTAAAATATTAATAAAAATCCACCATGGCTTTTGTCACTCATGCCACATGGATTTCCCGCCCCTTTATGTCACACATGACCCTCACTACAACCCAAATCAGTACCAGAAACCCTAAACTCCCAAAATTCGAGCTTGGACCTCCACCCACACAGCTAATCCTCATCTCCCCAAACCATGATCAAAACAAACAATCTTCGAAGCCCAATGGAAGCAAACTGTTCAACAAGTTCCAGTGTGAGGAGGAGAGCACCAATGACGTGCTACTGTAATCAAAAACTTGTCCTAGTTGTGGCGTGGACTGAAGACAACCTTGGTAGAAGGTTCTATGGTTGTCCAAATTACTAGGTATGTCAATTTCAATAAATTGTTTGTGTTGGTTTTAGTTAATTTCAGTATGTTGTTTCAAATTGTTGCAACAATAGTTTATGGATTTCCATTTTTCATTTTTTAGAGCATTATCTGTGTTTCAGGTAGGGCGAAAGTGTAGGTTCTTCTAATGGTGTGATGATGAGATATATGAACGTGGTAAGGTGCTTATCCCACAGCAAAGGCAAAGGATCATCAAACTTGAGGCTGAGCTTGTAGATTGCAAGAGAGAGAAGTTTTTAGTTGTAGTTGTGGCATTGTTAGTGGTGATATTTGCAGTTCTATATTTGCTTAAGTAAGGGGTGGAAATAACTTGTATGGGTTGCAGTGCTTGGTAGTGCATGTAGGGTTGCAGTGTTTATGTATGGAGGGTTGGCAGTGTGCTCTATTTTGATAGGATTAGTTATTAGCAATGACACACCTGCTGCTTAATTTGTACTTTTTATGTTGAGAAATAAATTAATACCTTTCTCATTTAATGTGTGGATGTATGGATTGGAAATGTCCCTGTTGAACCAAGTAGTAGATTTCCAAGTGCATGCAACAAATAAAACTGGTATTAACAGATAACATATTCCAAGAAAGCACTATACTACACATATACAACAAGACAGAAGGAAACAACAAACTCAATCTTGAAATCCAAACATCTTAATTCACATATTGCCAAACTTAACTCAAACATCTTCATAGTTATCATTAAAAAAGTAAAATTATGTTTAAATAACAAAAGGGCATTGTTCAACTGTCAATCTTAACCCAAATAGCAGGGCATTGTTTAACCAATACCATTATACAAAATAACGGCTTGGCTATAATTATACAAAACATAAGCCATTCATCAAAATATATAAAACAACAAGCTATTCATATTTTCTTGGAGCATGCGTTGATGACTGACTCCAAGCAAACTTGATAGCCCCCATGTATCGAGATGCATTCTTGGAAGCATTCAGGGTCTCTAATGTGACCATCCTTTTTCTCCTCAATCTTGGAATTGGACTGTTGTCTAAGTTAGGTGGTGCAATTGGATTGGATTTGGATTGAACTTCATAAGCCTAAAAGAATGAGCTTCTACTAGCTTGAACTGGATTGGATGATCTTGTGGGGGCCTGGTGTGCACTTGGACTGGAGCTGTGCATGCTAGACTGGGGTGGTGGAAAAAGTGTGGCAGAGTTGTGCATGGTGTACTAGTATGGTGCACTTGGGCTGGATGAAAAGTGCATGTTGGTTTGGTATGTTGCACATGGTGTGGAAGAGCTTGTCCATGGCTAAGGAAATGCACAAGGAATGGAGGTGTGCATGCTAGACTAGAATGTTGGTAATGGACTGGGAGAGCTTTTCCATGGCTGAGTTGGTGCACTAGGAGTGAAGGTGTGCATGGTGGACTAGGATGATACAAATGGCTGAGGTGGTGCAAATGGGGTGGCTGAGCTTGGTTAAGCTTAAGCTTGTCCTGTTGGCTGATTGATATTGGAATATTTTCTGCATCTGTTGGTCTACAAACAAGAAAACCACATTTATTGATATGTAATATGTAAAAACTCTCACACATTTACTTGATAGATATGGTAGAATGTTTCCTTATTGGCTGCATTAGTTCTATTTGTGGTGCTTGGTAGGGAAGAGTTTCCTCCAATCTCACCCTTGTAACTTCTTTTATTGTGTCATATTTTACCACAGGTCCTACATTATTTGAAGATACTAGCTCTCCTACATGCTAGTTCACCAGCCTCTCTTGCTCTCTTCTTCTTGGGCTTGCTAGGTGGTCTTCATTTGATAGGAGGCTGAACAGGTTGGACAACACTGGGCCTCCACATATTCAGCCCATTGATAGGTACAATTATTGGCTCATAATAGGCCTTATATGTGGAGACATGAAAACACTTGTGCACATACTGCTTAGCATTTTGCCTATTGAAGAATATGCAGGAAACTACATGGGCTGTCTTTTTTCCAAGTCCACAGTGAAGCTTTGCAATCCATTTTTAATCTCAAACTGTGTATGACCTGCCTATCAAGCAACCCACCTGCTGCTTGCGGTCTTTTCCCTATGCAACCTCTTAAGCACTTTAGGGCATATCTTTGATTCCACTTTCATGATCTTTTGTTTGTTCTCTTGAAACCTGGTCATAAGATATAACCTGATGGACTCCAGCTGCAATCACGCATAAGATGTTAATCAAACAATGTATCTGACTAATGGTTACTGTAAGGTTTAGATTCATACCATAGTAATTATAGGCTTAGATCTAAACTTCAGAATCCTACTATTAAAACTCTCACATATGTTGTTCAATACTGTATCACTCAACCTATCCTCACTGAACATGTGTCTGGCCCATATGGTGGTTGAATGATCGTGCAACCAACTGTGTGCATTCTCATCAATTCCCTCCAGTTCATCCATCAACCTATCAAACTCAACTTTATAAGTAGCTTTGGCTGCTTTCCAAAAAAACTCTCTGATTAGAACACCAGGATGGTTCTTCTTAAGATTATTGTAGAGGTGTCTGTAGCAAATCCTATGCTCATATTGTGGCCAATTATCAATGAAGGTTTGCACCAACCCTTGTGAGTACAACAACAACAATTATGGTGTTAGTAACTCTATACATCCAATATGGTAATGCATATAGATATGGTAATAAACATACATACCTTCTGCTGGTTTGATATAAATGTCCATCTTGTGTTCTGACCTATGTTTGCAAGTAGCAAATTTATGAACCATGTTTAGGAGTCTTTAGTTTCAGCCTCCACTACAGCATATGCAAGTGGGAAGTACTCTTCATTAGGGTCTCTAACAATTGTTGTGATTAATTGCCCACCTAACTTAGTCTTTAAGTGGCAGGCATCTAAACTAATTATTGGCCTGCATCCAACCATAAACCCTTTCTTGCAACCTTCTAGGCATATGTACAACCTCTCAAAATAAGGAACCCCACAGACTAAGTTCATCTCAGCAGCCAAATCACCTTCATTGAAGGTGTGTACCTTTATAATTATGGTACTGCTAGGGCTAGCCCTTCTCAACTCTTCACAATACTCCCAAAGTTGATTGTACTTCTGTGTCTGAACCCCATCAATATATTCTCTTACCTTCTCCCTCGCCCTGCTGGCTTTTCCTGGAGTTATGTTTAGTGTAAACTTCTCATGTACAACATCTTGGATGTCTTTTGGTTTCATGTTAGGTTGTCTTTTCACCTTCTTCATCAACTTCTTCCCAATGTATGAAGAAGTGCACCTTGGATTCTTATAACTCCTAGAGTATGTGTGTTCCAGGTTCAGTGTTCTTAGTTGGTAACTCTTCTCCCTTGGTAGCTTTGTTAGATATGCCACAAACTTGCAGTTTTCCTGGCAAACTGCTCTTACCCTTTACAAATCTAATCCCTCAGCCACCGTGCATTGCATAATCAGTTATAGTTTTTTTGAATTGCTTAGGTGTTGTGAGCAACATGTCTTTCTCAAATTTGATATGTTCAGCCTTAACAATTGGCTTAAACACTGGGAAGGTCCTCTTTTGTCCCCTTCCTTTTCCCATAGGTGTTTTCAGATCATCCTCAGAGCTATCATCAGTATCATCCCTAATATCATCATCAGATGATGATTCCTCAAGACGGTGCAACTCCTCACTCTCATAATCAAAATTCATTACACCAGCACCCATTTGTACTGGTTCAGTAACGTCCTCATCAGAACCATCCCAACTATTACTACTATCCTCCACAAACTCCTTCTCATCAGGGTTCACTACATCTTCATCCTCTAGGCCACTTCCTTCACCATCACCTCCTCCACTGTCACTACTATCAACTACATCATTGTCCTCAGATGGGTGCTGAGTCACAGGTTCCTTACTTGCTCTCCTAGAACACACCTCTGAAGCATCAACCTTAACAACATCATCATCATCAACCTCCTCAACCATTGGTGTGTTACTTTCTCTCCTAGAGTAGGCTTGTTTAGCATCTACTTCAATGTGATCCTCATTATTATTGTTATAATCTTTAATACCAGAATTACTATTGTCACTACCTTTATCATTACTGCCATCATCATTACTGCTATATCCTAAAAGGTCTTACTCCACTGCCAATGGTTGCACATCTGCTCCAACATGCTTACCTTCATCCACTAGTATAAGATTATCCACAGGGTGCTTTAAAAACACATGAGTTTCTTCATGACCAATCACTAAATCTGTCATAAACATGACATCATCATCATCAACTATCAAATGGAAATTAGCTCTCTCTAGATTATTATTGGGCATTTTATACCAAATCTTACTCACAGAGGTATACCCAAACTCCTTGCATATACCCTCAATCTCTGTCTTGGACCGCCTATCAGGGTCACAATTGTCCACTATATCCACTTTACCTCTCACATGTTTTCGAGGGTTATTAGTAAAATACCTACCATGATACACAGACAAACTAAATAGCTCACTCATGCTACATGCAAAACACATATAAACCATTAATTAACAAAACAACACTCATTAGTTAACAAAATATAAACCATTAGTTAAATAATATTGACTACATTCCAAAACACATTCCAAAACAGCACTCATTAGTTAACAAAATATCGCACATTAATTATTTACCAACTCAACACTCATCATTCCACAATTCACCTCAACTGTTTTGAATTATATAATATGATAATGCACATCATCTTCAATAGGGGAGTAGAGGGACCACATTGGAAAGCACAAACAAATACATATTAAACAACAATGTCATAAAAAATAGACACATGCGTAGTAATCCACAAACAAACACCTATTAACATTATATATCATAAGCATTTTGGCCTACTAATTCAGTATACATCACACACAGAATCAGTCATTATCTTCAACAGGGGAAAACGGGGACCACATTGGAAGCCACAAAGAAACACATACCGAGACAAGGACCAACAAATAGTCAAAAGTAACTAAACAAACATAATAAAGTCAAAACCCAAACAATAAATATAGAAAAGCAACATTGTGGCCCCTACGCATAATATAAAGCTAGCTATATATAAGGGCATACACAGAGAAAGAGCTAATACCTATGTGTTTGGTCTTTATCTCACAGAGATAGAGATCTCACTGCTTTTCCAAGAAAAATGGGTTTGGGTATATATATTTTTGGGTTTGTTTGTCTACAATGGTGGTTTGTTTGTCTGCTATGGTGGTTTGATGGCTATCTCAAATTGAGAGAGAAGGTGGACTGATTTGGTTTGGGGGTTCACAGAAAGAGAAGGTGGACTGATTTGGGGGTTCACATGAGGCGTAGGTGGTTGTAGTGAGGGTCACATGTGACATAAAGGGGTGGGAAACCCATGTGGCATGGGTGACGAGAGCCACGGTGGATTTTTATTAATATTTTAATCAGTTCGTTAGCCACGTTAGCTATTTCTGTTTGTTGGTTGACGGAAAGGACCAAAATAACACGTGTTAATTAGATTAGGGGATAAAAGTGGTAAAATAGAAATGTAGGGATCAAAATAGAAATGACCCCAAAATGTAGGGACGAAAAGTGCATTTACACTTTTATTTTATTATTAAATAATTTATGATGTCAACACAGTTCGATTTTGGTTAAACCTTAGTTTGACCTTAAAACCTTGAACCTTTCTGATCTTACAGTCTTCTCTCTCTTGGTGCTTCACCCCGTGTACAAGACTCACACTCCTCCTGTCAAAATTTCACCTCAACCACAAAACCCTCCTAGATCGGTGACAAAATCATGCATGTGATGTAATTTTTGTGGTGTTGGGTGTGATGTAATTTTTGCCATGAGAGAATGAAGTTGAGAAGTGAGAGAGATCAATTGTTTTGGGGTGAAAGTATGAGAGAAGAGTTGAAGAGAGAGAGAGAGAGAGAGAGAGAGAGAGAGATCATGAATTGAAAAATATATATAAAACCCTTCATGACAAATTAATCCTAATTGAGCATATTAGGGGTTTGGAATCCTAATTTTTATTTGAATTTTTGTTTAATTGTTATTTTCCATTTAGTAAATGAATGTTTAGTATCAACTATTGAGGATTTTGAGATTGAAATCCTAACGTTCAACATTCATTTTTTTTGTGAAGAGAGTTAGATATCTATTATGTTAAATATTTATTTGCTTCTAAAATATATTAAATATGACACTCACTTTCACAAAACGTTAGGTATAACATTCACAAAACTTTATGTAAGGCTTTCTTTCTTTATGAAATAATTTCAAATTCATTTCATGGGTTTGTCTAGGGTTTTAAGGATGTTTAGCACTGTCAACGACATTGCATAACTGGTAGCTTAAATTCTTCATTCATTGTTGGATTTTTTTCATAGTCAATAGCTTTCTCATGAATTGCATGGGTTAGTGATTAGTATAATAAAATATCATATACTATATAATAAAAGTTGAATTTAGAAACTATGATTGTGGCAAGTAGTTTCACCAAATTACAGAAATTATAAAAGTTGAGCTCAAAAGCCATGGAAACACCAAGTGACTTCACCAAATTGAAGCAATTATAAAAGTTGGGCTTAGATTATAAGCCGTGCCAAATGACATTACCAAATTGGAGCAATTTTTTCGATAAATTTTTTTATCATTTTTTTTTTTTTGGCAACAAGATTAAAATAACTGTTTAATTATTCTTATTTGTTTTTCTTTTGCTACCTTACTTGTTCAAAAGATTAATATTTGGTGATATCAATTTTTTTTTCTAATACACTACTTTTTTTTAATTATATATATATATATATATATATATATATATACACGTTTATAGATATTTGTTAAAAAATTAATTGTTATGATATATTTTCTCAGATTAAGGGATAACATTTAACAACTGTTTAATTTAAGTAAAATTTTATCATTTAACAAATTTAAATTCTATTTAAACCAAAAGCCTATTATAAGGTTTTAAAAAAAAAAAAAAAAAAAAAAAAAAAAAACTTAAATTCTAAACTTGAATCCCACACAACACCCACTCTCTCTCTCTCTCTCTCTCTCTCTCTCTCTCTCTCTCTCTCTCTCTCTCTCTCAATTTGCATCCACTTTTTATTTTTAATAATTTTCTTCTAAAAAAAAAATAAATTTCATATTTATTTTTGATAGATAAGATAAAATTTCACCATATGGTGACCACTTCTTAACTATTGCTCATTATCTAGGCCAAGACACTAATCGATTTTCTCTTAATAATTTTTTAAAAGTAAAATTTATTTTCAATTATTTTTATTAATATTAATTATGTGAGAGTTTTGAAATTAAGTAGTAATTTCTAATTTAATATTTTTTTTTCAATAAAATTAAATTTGTCATAAATTCAAGACCAAAACCTTGCAATGCAAGGAATTTTAACTAGTTTTAGGGTAAAATTTAGTTACAAAATTAGTTGTAATTTAAGACTACAATCTTACTCAATATCTTTTTATTGGAGGTGAATTTTGAAAATTCCACTATTGGATTACATCTTCTTCTTATATCTTCCATGTTTGCAAAATTTCAAGAAAATTAAAAATCAATAACTATGCCATCAATAAATTATTTTAATCGTTAGTTTTTATAGTTTAAGATTATGTATAAAATATAAACTTAGAAATCATATACTAAATAATATCTAATTGATACAAAATTTAACATATTTATTAGGAGTAAAGAATAAGCAATTCAATGGTTAGATTTTCAAAATATGTAGTAATGTTTATTTTATTGAGTAAGATTGTAGTCTTAGGTTACAATCAATTTTCTAACTAAATTTTGTCTCTAGTTTTATATCAAAAAACTAAACATGATAAATTTTGAATTAAAATCCATTTTAAGTGGTGGTTTAACCTAGCACACCTAAATTTATTAAAAAAAAGAAAAAGAAAAAAAGAAGAAGCAAACTTTAGCAAACATCAAACCTGGATAAAATTTTTGGGTGTTTGAAGGGTTTTGGGTGATTTTTGGGTGTTTGAAGGGTTTTGGATAAAACTACCTGCCAAGCAAACCAGACGAGATTTTATTCTGTACTCATATTGACAGCCAAGCGCCCACACACACTGACACTGACACACCATGTTTCTTTCTTTACGAAGACACATGGAATTATCAGATTCAGTACTTCCATAATACCCCAAAGCAAAATGGCCTCTGCCGGTGCCGGTCAACTTCTTGGCCAGCCGACTCTAAACGCCTCCAAAATCGTAGACTCCATAATCCCCCAAACCGACAACCTCATTCTCTCCAGAAAAACAACAACAACAGAACATGACGATGCAATGGAATCATTTGATACCCAAAATTTTCCAATGATGGGTTTGACGGAAAACTTTTCCCCGACGTACTTATCCACCGGGAACCCTTGTCTCGACTTCTTCTACCACGTGGTGCCCGATACATCGTCTAATGATCTGATCCAACGGCTGTACTTGGCTTGGGCCCATGACCCTCTCACCACCCTGAAATTGATATGTAATCCTAGAGGTGTGAGAGGCACTGGAAAGTCTGATAAAGAAGGGTTTTACACCTCGTCTCTTTGGCTTCACAAATCTCACACTAAAACCCTGGCTCTCAATCTCAAGGCCTTGGCAAATTTTGGTTACTTCAAGGACTTGCCTGAGATTCTCTATTGGCTTCTCTTTGGCCCTGAGGTTCGTAAACTCGCAAAGCAAGCCCGGTACGAAAAGAAGAGAGCGAAGAGAAATATGCATGTGGATTTTTTCCTGGAGGAAGAGGTGCAAGAGGAAGGAATATTGGAGAAAGTGGAGAAGATTTCTAAGGAGGAAGCTAGAGCTTTGAGGAAAGAGAGAGAGATTTCTAAGGCTAAACCAGATCATCGTTTCCTTTTTGATTGTGTCTGTGATGTGTTTGCTGAGCTTTCGAAACCGGATTTGGAGTTTATGAGTCGTGGGGAGGTTTTTCAGATTAGTCTCGCAGCGAAATGGTGTCCGGCGGTTGATTCGTCGTACGACAAGTCGTTGTTGTTATGCGAAGGGATTGCGAGGCGGGTTTTTCCGAGAGAGTGTGACAAGGAGTATGAGGGGATTGGGGAGGCACATTATTCTTATAGGCAGAGGCGGCTTGACGTATTTGGGGGCCTAAGGTGAAAATTGATTATCTTGTTTTAGATGCAAAATTACTACTAATTAACATAAACTACGTAGAATTTTTTCTTTTTTTAGAAATTTTATAAAAAGAAAAAATTTAACAAAATTTTTTATACTTGTTGATATAGTAGATTGATAATAGTATGTAAAAGAGTGGTGTTAGTGGTGGACTTAATTGAGAACTAGTAAAAGTTTGCTAACTAAACTCTTATTATTATTCGTATTTTTTTTTTAAAGTACAACATTCACAATATTTTTTTACAACAAATCCTAGGTTTTAACTTTTAAGTTACTTTTTTTTTTTTTTTTCTCTTTGAAAATATCACTATAATTATTTTTTTGCTATCAATAACAAGTTGTAACAACCTACTACTTAGCATAATTGTAAAAGTGTTGTAAAAAATATTGTGGACGTTGCATTTTTCTCTATTTTTTATTTGTTTTTCATTTGGTAAAAAAATATTATTTTATTTATTGATTATAAATAACCCTATTGATTAAATTTTGGGGGCATTTTTTTTACTTGGGGCCTTAGGCGACCGCATTTTTTGCTCCAGCCGGCACTGCTTATAGGGTTAGAGATAGGTTGAGGAAACAAGTTCTTGTTCCGTTGCATGCATAAGACATTGGAATTCCCAGAGCTTTTCATGAGTGACAAACAATGGAATTCTTTGCCATATAATAGGGTTGCGTCAGTGGCGATGACGAATTATAAGGGATTATTTCAGAAGCATGATAAGGAGAGGTTTGAGGGCTATCTTGAGAAGGTGAAGAGTGGGAAAGCAAAGATTGCAGCGGGGGGATTGCTTCCCCACCAGATTATCAAGTCATTGTATGAGGATGGTGAGCAAGTTGCTGAGCTTCAATGGGAAAGAATGGTTAGTGATGTTTCTAAGAAAGAGAAGCTCACAAATTGCATTGCGGTTTGTGATGTTTCGGGGAGTATGAATGGGACGCCAATGGAGGTGTGTGTGGCATTGGGGCTATTGGTGTCGGAACTTAGTGAAGAGCCTTGGAAGGGGAAGTTGTTTACATGTAGTCAGGATCCTCAGCTTCATTTGATCAAAGGAGATACTCTTCTTGCCAAGACTGAATTCATAAGGGAGATCGATTGGCGTATGAATACAGACTTGCAAAAAGTTTTTGACCAAATTTTGGAAGTTGCTGTTGAGGCCAAGCTCACTGAAGAGCAACTGATAAAGAGAGTCTTTGTTTTCAGTGATATGGAATTTGACGATGCAACTGTGCAGCGAAGGAATATTTGGGTGGGATTGGATACTGAGGATAGGGACCCAGAAGAGGAAATGAAAAAGGGATGGGAAACAGATTATGGAGTTATACAGAGGAAGTTCCTGGAGAAGGGATATAACAAGGTTCCGGAGATTGTGTTTTGGAACCTTAGGGACTCAATGTCCACTCTGGTAGTCGCAAACCAAACTGGGGTGTTTGCCAACAATTTGTTGACTCTGTTCTTGGAGGAAGGTGGGATTGTGAATCCTGAGGATGTGATGAGATTAGCTATTGCTGGTGGAGAGTACAAGGAACTTTTGTTTATGATTGAAGTCTTGAGAATGTTGTTTTGAAATTGTTGTGAAAGCTTTAATGTTGGTTTTTTAATCCTTCTGAATTCTATCTTTGTTTGAAAATTTTGATTTTACAAATGAAGTTGGATTCCTTCGTATTTGCGGATGCTTTGTTGGTATAGCTATCTTAAGCTTTAGAACCGTATGAACTCCTATAGTAGTTTATTATTTTTATGGTTTTCTTTCGATTAAAAGCTACTTCAAACTACCGGTGATTTTTATGGCTAGCATTTATTCTTTGCTTTGTTACTTTGTATTTCCTGGTTTTAGAAATGCTCTGTTCTGTTGGTTTGCAAAATCTTAATCTGTTGGTTTGCAAAATCTTGATGGAAATATACAAAACTTGAAAGAAAAAAATGCTGCCCAATGACTCATACATTTTTTTTCTTGGAGAATTTGAATCCAAATTCTTGGTATAGAGAGAACTAGACAAGATCGTTGAGCTTAGGGCTCTTGACATCATCTTCTACATTTTCTCTTTGTTTTCTGCTTCCTAGAAATGTTTTGATTTTACTGATGCCTTTTTGTTCCATTCCGCTGGTGTTTACTAAAAGTCAATGAAGTCAATGTTAACTTATATTGAGAAAGTTTATTTACGTAGTCTTTAGGGCCGTGAATATTACACGCAACGAGTACACACATTTCAGTTACAAGATAAATTGTGTGTACTGTGTTCAACAAAGTGTCTGAACTAATAATTACTCTAATTTTTATTCTGCAACTTTTATCACAATTTTGACAAGAAAGTAGTGTGTGTTTATGTAAAAGTAATTATCAAGCTCACAATTTACCACTAAAATAAGTTGAGGCAAATGATGTAATAGTAGAAAGACTAATATAAAATATGGGAGGTTTTACTTGTGCAAGACCTCTACTCCTCAGGAAATCTCATGATACAGTTTTACTTGTGCAAGTCCTCTCCTCCTTAGGAAATTATGCAATTCTCATGGTGTATCATGTCATTTGTCCATTATTTTACTAAAAAGCTCTCACTTGTTTAAAATTACTAAATCAATAGTTAGTTTCTGTTTAAAAAAAAATTTCTAACTCAACCATTTTAAAGATGTGGGAGTTTTTTAATAGAATAGTGGATGAATAACGTGGTCCACTGCCATGAAATATTATAATTTCTCCTCCTTCTCCTCCCACTCGTTATCAACAACCTGGTGCATTGCAGGAGCTCACCATGAGGTCAATCCAACAACCAGTTGGCTTCTCGCCAATGCACATTAGCAGAATAGCCAGCCTCATGCAAGTTTCTCAGAACTGTTTCCTTTATCCTCTCTCATAATACCTTATGAATATTGAATAGTAGAATAAAAAGATCATTATAAAATCTCGAGTCAACTTAAACTTCTGTTGGTTTTCCTAAGAAATAATTGAGATTTATATCACAAAGAGCTAATTTTGTTACTCTTTAAGTCAACAATACTATCGTCACATTAAGGGGACAAAAGTAACAAAAAATGAAACCAATACTATCATCCTGGATGATGTGAAAGCCATCTACCTCATGTTGTCTTCAACTGGGTTTTTAGAGATGCAAATGCTGCATCACATTCACTTGCGCACCAGTCACTTAAAGATGCAGTAGTAGGCACTTTTGATTTTGATTGCTCTTTTTAGTCCTGAATCTTTTGCTGATATAATTTGTAAGGAAGCTGAGTTTTAAGCCCAGGTGTAATGCTTTGTTTGCGATAATATATTCCTTATACATGGATAAATAAATAAAAAATACTCCACCATCACCCTTTTTGGCAAGGGCAAACTTTTAAATGGTTTCTTGAGCCTGTAAACAACTTAAACAGTTGGTTTGAGTCTCTTAAAGGACAGCCATAGATCAAGGGCCAGCCACCCTACTAATTCAATAATTCATTTGAAAGGACTAGTTTTGAATCAAAATTGTGAAAGTGAAGTCGCACCAGTTTCTTTAAAGTACTCAAAAGCACTTAGTGCTGCCACATTATTTTCTTCTTAAAGGGTCATACTCACAAGAATCAGAGCTTCAGTTGCCAATTAGTAGAGTTGTAAAGAAATTGAAAATTTGACTAAGTTTTGCACATAGGTTAGTCATCTAAAAAAAAGTACAACGTCCATGATGGAATTATTAATAAAGATAAATTTAAATAGATTTGACATAATTGATAATTCAACACACGGAAGTATAAAAAATCTTGTAAAAATAGCATATTGTCAAATTATTGAAAATTCAAAATAAGCCATTATTTCAGCAATAGCATATTACTGAAACAGTTCAGGGTTCACACTAGACTATCTTCATATCAAGATAAAACAGTTCTTCGCTAAATAATAATTAAATTCAGAATCTTCCCTTGAGGGTAGAACCGACACATTTATAGAACAAATATATTACATGGGAAGATAATCACACTTAATATGTCAGTGCATTGTCAAAGAACAGGTAAGTTTCGCTGCATGCCTATCCTGCAAATTGATGAAACAGCAGCATATAAAAGCAAAACAAGACTACCTTCCTGAAGTAAATTATATACAGGTTATATTGAACTATTAAAAATGGTATATGGTTCTCAGAATGATTAGCATCATCATTAGCTCAAAAAGAGTTCTACTAAGATAATAAAACTGAAGATGCAGATTTCCTTCTGAATAACATATATATTCCTTTCATGATGGAAATTAAGTTCAAAATCTGTCCTCAGCCACACACACACACACACATATATATATAACATACCAAATTTCGTGACATGAATTTCTAGCAAAGCAGAAATCACTAAGAACCTTTGGTGCAAATTTTCACAAAGTAACCAAGGATTTTTCTCAAAATAAAATGCCTGCGTTATTATCCAGCAGGGACTAAAAATGAAAAATATAGAAGCACATAGCTTAAATACTAGAACTTAACCAATAAACCAATCCAATGGTGCTTTGAGATGTAAGACGAAAAAAAGTTCCTGCTTAATAGCAAGGCCTCCAGCATCCATTGTTTCCTGTTGTAATCGACATAACATCTCCCAAATTCTTCTCCACAACCAGATGGACATATGCCAAAATCAACAGGGCCAAAACAGCCACAGAATAGAAAGAACATCACTGAATCGAGAACAACTCTAATCACATCTAGCAAGAAATCCAATGATAAAGTTACTGCATTATTAATAGGAACATACGAGTAACTAAGGGGCATTTCCACAATCACATATTATAAGCAAGACTGATCAGAAAAGGATCACTGAATCATAAACTGATAACTGCAAGGAACCAAAATAGTCAAAATTAAAGCAAAAATTATGTCATAAAGATGAAAGTATGATACTATATGAATATAGAATATTTTGATAAAGAACATCATAAAATCTTGATTCTTGAGTGAACTTCAATTTCAACTTTTGAGTAGTCAGACAAAATGTTGAAAGGCAGGTAACAGCGTTTAATTTTTTTTTTTTTTTTAATTGATCTAAACATTGCATTATATAATTTTCTTTTTACAATTTGTTTTTATTCTTTTCCTCTTTGAATCTGATTTCTGAGCTCAAGGTCAAAGGAGAATGTTGGATTTTATTTTTTAACCGGTCACAACAATTTATAACAGTAAACTTTCTTACTATTAACATTTAAATTTTAGCAAGTAGAATCCTACTCTTTATTGGTATAGATGAAAACTGAAAAAGATGCATGTTCGTGACTGAAAAACACAGGAAAAAAAGTGTTTTAACATCCCTACTGAGTTCTGACTTCCACACTTTTCTGAACAATAAAAATCATTTGATAATATATAAGACAAGCTAACAAGTGCATGATAACCCACTTACCTTCTTCTCAAAATTGGAAAAAAAGAAAAGAAAGTGCTTGATAACCATAAACTTCCAAAAAAAAATTAAGCAGTGTGAAAACATTAGGTGACACATCCACCATGAACCAAGGCAACATTCAGCATACAGAGTAATGATATGAGGCACACCAAAGGATATAAGTTTAAATAATAAAATTATTATGTCTATAGGTGTATTAGCATACTCTTCACTTGCAACGGCTTGTTCTGTCAAAGCTTCCTAGTCGTTAATGCATTGTCCAAATGACTTGAAATTTGTCAAATGACTTGATTATCAGTTCACCTTTCTCTCTGTATGTACTCTGCCTTCCCTCATTCTTGCCACCACCTCGTCTTAAATGAAAATTTTATACCACAAAACTATCAGATGCTACGTGCATATGATAGATAATTAAGTTCCTTCTTCAAAACATAGAAAGTTGTGTCCTGTTTGTATCATTGTGCAGATAACTTTAAACCAACATCTGTTTTCAATTAATTACATCTTTTCTACCAGAAAATAGAGATAATAACAAGGTTTTCAGATTTGGACCGTTTATTGAACCGTAAAAGGGAGAGGTTCAAGATTTTTAAGGTCGAACCGAGATCGAACCAAAGTCGACCCGTGATGACATCATAATTAATTTAATAATTATTTAATACAAAAATAATTAAAATAAATGTGTAAAATTATGTAATATTGATGAAATCAATATTTATAGAGATTCAAATATAACTTAATTCAAGATAAAGATAATATTTCTTATAATTTGTTGTATAGATTTAGTAGATACTCTGTTAACTATTTAAAATATTTTAACAAATTATATCTAAAATATAATAAATTAATATAACTAAAAGTGATTTAAAAAATTTAACTGAAAAATTAAACACCCATCTTCCATTGGTTGTAATTATATTATGCTACACTTTTTGTATTGTTATAAAACATCTTGAGTTATTGTATGAGTTGCAAACGATTATTGTATGGAAGGAGTTTGAATTGGATACTTATTTTATTTTTTACTTGTGGAATGTATGGATCGATTTTTTATAAATGTGTTGTTGAAATAAATGTGTTATTCAAATGTGATGTTTTAATAATGTAATGACAAGTTACAGGTTAATATCAAAGCCATGAAAAAAAAAAAAAAAAAAAAAACAGAAAATAAGTTTTAGCAACGAATTTTTTATCACAAATATAGCAACAAAAAATTGTTTTAGTGACGAAATATTTCGTCGCTAAATATAGCAGAATTTTGTAAGAAATGGTTTTAGTGACGAAAATTTTTGTCACTATATGACTTTTAGTGATGAAATTTTTCGTTGCCAGGACTTTTAGCGACGGAGTTTCAGCGACGAAATGAGTTTCGTTGCTAATTATTAAATTTTGTTGCTAAAGGTTCTTAGCGACAAAAAACTGGACTTTTAGTGATGAATTTTTTCGTCATTGAAAATTCATTTTGTTGTAGTGTCTGTGAATTCTTATCTAGGTTCATGTGGCTACCACTTAGATACTTGATTTTAGTGTATAGTTTCTCTGTAGGCATTGATTTGTGAGGCTTTTAATTCTTGATACAAATTTGAAATTCATAAGGAATTTTAAATTTTGATTCTTTGGGATTGTGTATTTGAAATTTTAGTGGAAACAGAGCTATAGGTTTGAATTTTTTATGATTCATATGTTAGATATTGGGTTTGGTATTGATGATGAGATAGGTTTATATAGTAGAAAGGAGATTAATTGAATCACAATGGTCTTTGAGATTATCAATTTGAAAGTTTAAGGGATATTGAGAAGTAGGATTGATTTTTTATTGATTTATTTCATGGTGGGTTTGTGCATTGAGATAAGAGTTTGTGACTTTAGGTTTAATTAAAAGTGGTCTTGGCCTCAGGTTCTGTCCAAAATAGAAAAGATTTATACCAGACAACAGCAGTGATTGCCACTGCTACATAAGATTGGTTTAACTCTCAAGAATAATTTGTGCATCATGTATCTTAAAGTGCTTAATTGGGATCATAAATAAAAATGTCTTTTTAATATATATATATATATATATATATATATGTGTGTGTGTGTGTGTGTGTGTGTGTGTGTGTGTGTGTCTATATATATGCGCGCATATATGGGAAAACTCCTGGATATCATGGTCATAATTTCAAACCCATTACTAAGGATAGCTTAGTGGTTCAACAACCCCTGGTGAATGAAAGGAGAGTGGGAAAGCTTAAATCTTATTAAAAAACCTACTAGATATAAATGGAAAAGACCTGATGAATGTCAAAAATGGAAATAGGTACACCATTGCAAATTATGGTAATTCTAATCTTGATTTTTAATCTACAAATTTTATTTGTTAGTTATGGTAAGGTTTGTACAGTTCACACACTAAAACCTGATGAATGTCAACTTTGGTGTTTGTTTGCATCTTGATTCTTTTACAAAAAGACCATTAATTTTTGGTTTATTTATTTCTTTTTACTTCCTATTGCTTACAGTGGTTCTCAGCCACATGGTAAGGTTGTTTTTGCTCACTTGGTAGGGACTTAAAAACCATTTGCTGCTTTACTTATACTTACCAAACTCTATTGTGTTAGTTGGCCTATTTTGAAAGTCCCTTTAGTTAATTTGTAATATATTATGTTATTTTTCTATTGAGCCAAGCTTTGTTTTGATGCAAGTAATGCAGCTAGAGCTCCTATTAAAGAACTTCAACTTAATATGTCCAATGAGTTTGACTTATTGTAGTCAGCAATTTATTTATTTATTTTTAGAAACCATTTTGTAAGCAAGTTTGTGTATAGTTGAGTGATGTAGGAAAATCTAAAATAGGGACATTTTTTGGATCTTCATGGTTCACTGAACCGCATGCTTCACTTTCTTTAAATCATCTTCATTAGCACCTGAAACAAAAACATGAAAACTAAATGAATACCTTACAGTAGGTCTATCAAATGCTGTGTCTCTATTTAATGCTGCTTTTATTTGCTTATCCCA
This sequence comes from Quercus lobata, assembly GCF_001633185.2. Classification (NCBI taxonomy): domain Eukaryota; kingdom Viridiplantae; phylum Streptophyta; class Magnoliopsida; order Fagales; family Fagaceae; genus Quercus; species Quercus lobata. The sequence continues at coordinate 17,155,828 of NC_044909.1, forward strand.
CTTTGAAGACCCTTTTTTTAAAAAAATTATTAGTTTATTACATACCATGTGTTGGTTTTAAAACTAACACTTGACGGGTAGTTTTATGTTATTAGTGTGTTACCTAAACTTTTGATGATGGATGTGTCTATTTCAACAAACAATTTCTAATGGATAACAAAGTATACTTGGATTAGCAACCTATATACATCTCTTTATATTTTTGTGATTGGTGACATTAAGTAACAACCATATCTTAATATCAATTATATACCATTTTGTTTTGCCAAATAAAATTACTGATTTGAGTTGTCTTTCTTTGTAGTTGGATTGTCATCTCTTTTACCTCACTGAATGTTAGATGTTGTAGGTTCTTTCTATTGTCATGATCCAAGGGGAAACGGTGCTTATTATCGTCCCAAATTATTGTCTACAATAGTCACGACCTTGGTGCATAGCATATGAAAAGAGTCCAAATTGAAGTGTTTCAATTATAGGAGAGAGTCCCTTTTTCTGTATTCTAAGCTGTACTCAAATCATATTCAACAAATTGATTGATATGCTTTTTTATTGCCATTTTTTTCCTAATAAGTAAAAGAAAGAAGAAACATAATGGAAAACTTTCATTTGTTATATAATTTTGTTCTTTTACCATTTTTGCAATAGTTGATATTGTTCAATTTTCCTTTAATCAAATGTGATTCTAGTTTTTGAATATGTTGAGTCATATTATGAGTAGAAAGCCAACCTATTCATTTTAAAGTGAGTTTTTAAGCAAAGTAAATATATATTATTTTTCTCAAATTATTCCGTGAATTGCATGTGTTAGCGACTATGTACAATTAAAGTGGAAGAGACAAATAGTTGTTAACATCTACTTACACAATAGTTTTCCCGTGCATTGTACAGGTTAGCGACTAGTTGTTTAAACATTGAAAACCGTTGTTTAAAAGCAAGTACCAAACAGCCCCTTAATTACTGAAGTGACACAAAGCTCATGTGACACTTGCATGTCTCACTTAAGTTCTTTTAAACCACACGAATCATATGATACGACTAAAATAGTATGAAAGCATGAACTGCGTATGTTGTAATGGTGGTGCTATTGATCATTCCAAAAATAGTATTTGTAACGAACCATACAAGATCAGTGTGCCTCAAATTTCAACAGTTCACACTAAATTGTGTATGGTTATCTATTTTCTATCCATTAAGATACTTAATTACTACATTATCTTCTGTATAAGTTTGATTTCTGCCCCCATCACATGACTTGTTTGCATCTTTCTTCTAACCACGTACTGGTGCAGTGTCTAGTCGCTAGTAAATTAAGTCGCCATCCTAAGTGGGAATTCAAGAAACACCATTGTGCACTTTTTTAGTGTTTTTGGAAAATAGCTAAAACTGTCCATTTATCATGCCAACATGTGTGTATATAATCTACTCACGATGTGGGACTTCAACGCCATGTTATGAAAATGATGATAATATATAATAGAAGTAAAAAAATTCATAAAAGCCTCAATGTGCTTGTAGCCCAATGACATATACTCCTTTCTTCTTTTTTTCTCTATCCTACTTGTTATGCATATTTTATATTCTACCGATCATAGTATGACATATATTTGATTTTTTTTTTTTGAATTTTGAATTTTGAACTTTAATTATTTTATAAGGGCAATTAATACATGACAAATTTTATAGTTGGAAAGCCTTCTAAAGTTAAGTGCTTTTTTTCCCTACACACTTCTTGCGGTATAGCGTTGATGTTGAACCATGTAACATTATTACGTGACCAGTATGTGGATTTTCTTCCTTTTGGTGGGAATGATATCTATGTTTAGTATATAAAAATTCAAAGTAAGATAATTGATGAGGAACTAAGCTTTAGCTTTCCTCTCAAAAAAAAAAAAAAAGCTTTAGCTTAAAATATTCTAAGATTACATGCAAAAGAGATCTGTGCATGGAAAGCAAAGAACAGCTTTGGTACATTGTCAAACTTTTGAACTCAGTAGGACCCGATTGGACCCATACATTAATATTTATGGCACGTTTGGTAGATTGTAATAGGTACTATAATGTAATAGTTATTCCTATGGTTTAGCTATTCAATAGTTTGGTTATATTTTTATTACAGGGAATAGTAATCTATATATATATATATATATATATATATATATATATATATAAAACCGAAGCCTCTACAGCTCTCACAATTTTCCCCATCATCACTATTTTTTTATTTTTTAGATTCTTTTTATTTTAGGTTGTTACAATTGTTTAGTTTAAGTAAAATTCTATTAAATATATGTTTCTATGCAAACCCGACTAGAAATTTCATCTATAAATTCATAAACTAAAAAACCTACAGATGCATAGCCATCGAAAACTATAGACTCTCTTTCACCGGAGTAGTCTCCTTGCATGGCTAAGATTCTTCTAATTAGAGCAACCGTTAATGTTGTAGAGTCTTTCTTGTGGTATTCTATCGTTTTCCTTAAACTCATATGAGAGGTGTGGCAACATATGCGTACTGTATTGAATCAGAACAGACGTGGGAAATACTTTGTAAGAAATTTTATTCTCAATAATTTTTTTTTAACCTTTTTCCTTAAGTCGTTGCTTCTGCTAAGCATTGTTGTTACATTGAACTTCTTTGTTATATATAGATTACATCAGTTACGATTGCACTATTATTCTTATTTTGAGCTCACATTAAAAGAAAAGACTTGTGAAAGGGACAAAGATTTTTAGTGGTCACAGGTAAGGGAAGATTTAAGTGATTGAATATATTGGTCTTAAAGAGTGATTTGGGAGGGCAAAGAGTATTTGGCAAAACTTTTGTATAGCAATAGTTGTTTGATGAAAATTGATTTTGCTTAGAGGCATAAAATTCATCTATGCTGAGGATTCATGCAATTTGATCTTGTGATATAGCTGATATGGTTTAGATTTTAGCTTATCCTTGGATCACATTCAAAATGTAAGAGAAAATGTCTAAGCCAAATTGGAAAGGGGCTAGGACTAAATTTTCTTTTCCAATTTACTTCTTTGCCTTTGGAACTAAATTAGAACTAGACAGTATCTATGCCCTATACGTATACTAAGATGATATGATTTACTAAGATGGATTCTTTTGTTTTATATTTGCTAGATAATCTTTAATCTATGGACTATGTGAATATAAATTTGATTTGTATTAAAATTGGTAGAATTTTTTTGTGTTGTGGTAGAATTTTACTAATGGAATTTGTAGAATTATTGATTTTTTTTTTCTTTGGCTGCTCATAATTTGATAAAATTAATACGATCTTTATTAACACAGCTTGAATTTTTTTAGAAATAACATTAGTTAGATAAGAATCGAAGAAAAGTAATATCTGAGTTGGAGGTTATTAATTACATTTTCTTTTTTGGCTTTGCTTTTAGATTTACAAGAGCTTCATTTTAAACACAATAGGTGTGAATGTTTCATGGTTAAGGAAAACTCTTTAATTGTTGCATATTTAATGCATGTTCTTGAAAAGAATTTGTAAGTTTTTCAATCAGTGAGTCTTGAAAAAAATGCCTCAATTATACTAGAATTGCGTATAGAGTGGCCATGGCATTAGTTATAGGCTCTAGATATTGCCCTTTTTTTTATGTCAAATTTGGAGAATAAGTATAGCAGGTGAGTACAAATGAGCAGTTTGAGTGACTGAAAGTTCTTTAGCTATATTTTGTGTTTCAATTGATCACAATTGTTTTTTTTTTTTTTTTTTTAATTATATTTATAAATATTCATGTTTGAACGGTATCTTGTATAATTGCTACATATACTATATCATTAATGTCATCTCCTATTTATAAAAATTTAAGCTAACTATAATGAAATAAATATTTGAAATAATTTTTTAAACTACCACAATTAAAAAAAAAAAAAAATTGCCAATGGCAAAAAAATTAACAAATTTTTTTAAAACTCATATTTAATAGCTTTCCCGTGCATCGCACGGGTTAGCGACTAGTTTCTTATGAATAGCTATTCTTTAAAATGAGGAATAACTATTCCTATCTAAAATGGTTGTAATAACTATTCCTTAGTAAATGTAATAATTTCTAACATTAATATATTTTCAAATAAATAAACTTTCCATATCCACCTAACAATTATGGAAATAAAAAATCATAAAAAATAACTCATCTCTCTAAAATTAAAATATATTATTTTCTAGGAAATATAATTGTATGAATGAAATTTTTCTGAAAATAGATCATAAATTTTATTCTAATATTACAATTCACAACCAAACTAATGAATAGGTTTAGTTATTCCATTACAACACATTTTATTCCTAATAATAAAGATTACAATTCCTGTTGTAATCTATATTCAATGTACCAAATGTGCCCTTATATTTTAACATTAAAGAAGAAAAGATATCTATTTTGAATTGTTTTTATGGTAGGGTATATTATAATTTTTAAGTGCTGAATGACGTATGATCTTACGCAGTATAGGCTCTCTAGTCCCTTATTAAAGGCCAAGAGTCTTTTTGTTTTGAACCATCCAAAGACCAAAGATGACCACTACCAAATACTTCCTTGTGTTGCTCCTTGGAGTGGTGCTTCTAAGCACTGCCTCACTGGCTGACCACAATGAGTCTCCCAAACATGAGCACAAACCTCTTAAGGGAGAAAAGCCACCCCCAAAACACAAGCCACCAACCTCACTGAATAAGGAAGAGAAGCCATTGCCAGAACACAAACCACCAACCCCAGGTAAGGGAGAGAAGCCACCACCACATGATCATCACCCTGGACACCTTCTATTGGAGTCTACTTCCATTGATGGCAAACCTCCTCCAAAGGGAGAAAAGCCACCACCTAAACACAAGCCACCAACCCCACTTGACAAGGAAGAGAAACCATTCCCAGAACACAAGCCACCAAAGGGTAAAGGAGAGAAGCCACCACAGAGCACAAGCCACCATATGATCATCACCCTGGACACCTTCTATTGGAGTCATCTTCCATTGATGGTAAAGCTCCTCCCAAGGGAGCAAAGCCACCACCAAAACACAAGCCACCAACGTTAGTTGAAGAGGGAGAGAAGAAACCATTCCCAAAACACAAGCCACCAAAAGGTAAAGGAGAGAAGCCACCACCTGAGCACAAGCCACCACATGATCATCACCCAGAAGATCACAAAGACTTGCAAAGGCCACCCCGAAAGAATTTGAAGCCTCCAACTGCTGAAAAGAAGCCACCAAGTCCTTCTCACAAGCCACCCCACAAACCCCCAACTGCCAATTGAATGCATAGCTAAATATTTAGAAATAAGAACTACAACTATGTTATCTTTCTTGTCATTCGCTGTACTATTTGTGGAATTGCTACTACTAGCACTGGGCTATATGTTCATGTTGTGTACTCGTTTATATAGTGTTTGTTGTTAGCTGTGTTGCTTATGAGTATTGACATGCAGTTATGCATTTGGAGAATATTGCAGCCTGGATATATCTACTATCTTTACGATTTGAATTGTTTTCTATCAGATAGAGAAGAACAAAAAGTCATTGCATTATTCTCGTAAAGATTCAAACTCTTCTTCTTTCTATTGACATGTTATCACATGTCTCAATGATTCGCGCCTTAATACTCCGATACAAGGAAATTAAAAGCATTATTCTCAACATAAATAATTGAAAAGAAAAAAAAAAATAACTAATTGAGGCTATTGGAGATTGATTTCACTATACTCATTATCAAATCAATAATTTGGTTGCGTCTCACCAAAGCAGCAAATTAATAAAGAAAAACTAGAGCTACAAAGAAAAATTTAGTATTATTTCCTATAAACAAAAACTCCGATTATATTAAAATATATCTAATACCACTTCATATAATATAATTAATGACGTGACACTTTTTATATCATTATATTTTTAAAGTATCCTTACTTAGGATAGATAGATTAATTTTGTATACCTTGATTAGGATTTGTTGATAAGTGAGATGGATTATGTACTTGTTTATACATGGGCCTCACAAGCATGTCATCAATAGCACTAAGAATATTCAACAAACAAAAAGAATAGGCGAAACTAATACACTATTGGCCCTTAAAGTTTACTTTGTAAGTGTAATTGGTCCCTTAGATTTCAAGTGAGTACTATTGATCCTTCAAGTTTTAAAAATAAGTATTGTTAGTTCTTTTGTTAGTTGCCATTGATGTTATTATTTTGATAGCTAACGGAATACTGATGTGACATCTTTTTCACTTATATGACATTTCTTTTTATTAAAATGTTACAAAATTGAAGAGAAATCTCTATCCCTCACTCTCTTATCCGCCTCTCATTTACTTCAACTTATTCTTCACTACCACAATAGCGGTGTTTCCAGTCTGACCTTTTGAGCCCAAAGCTATTAGTCATTGAAACTAGACTTTTTCTTTAAACCTGAGAGATAGAAGAGCTGCAAGACCTTGATAACCTGGTATTTTTCTGTGCCATCAAAATATATATAATAATAAATTATATAATTTGACCCTCTTAAAGAAATGAACAATATTTGATAAACTTTTCAATGTGAATGAGTTAAATAGAGATGACCAAGATGAGGAAATTTGTCTCTTTGGAATTGAATTGTGTTATACCAAATGATTAACAATTCGAATGCTGGAGAAGGTCAGAGAATTTCATGGGTTTGAATGTGAAAGAGCACTGTGAGTGCAATGTGAAAGAGCACTGTGAGTGCACTGTGAGTTAATTTCAGAGAATTTCACTTGGAATTTTTAATGATATCTAAAGTGCACTGTGAGTTAATTGCCCTCCTCTTTAGCATTTTATCTTTGCAAGATCAAAACTGTATAATGAGGGCCTGGTTTATGGTGATTGTACTCAGGTGTGGAGGTCCTTCCTAAGCCATCTGGACTAGGAAAAAAGAAAAGAAAAAAGGGATATAGCCGCGTTTTTAAACACAGCTAAAATATGTCCTACAGCTATAGTTGTAACCTATAGCCACGTTTTAAACGCGGCTATAGCTTTCACCTATAGTTGTCAACAAGGGTCCTATGGCCGCACTTTTCAAATGCGGCCCAAGACCAGGACCTATGGCCACGTTTAAAACGTGGCCTAAGGTAAAAGCTATAGCCACGTTTAAAACATGGCCCAAGACCACAACCTTAGGCCGCGTTTTAAATGGGGCTGTAGGACGTGGTCTTGGGTCGCGTTTGAAAAAGTGCGGCCATAGGCCCGTCAGTCCTATAGTCACTGGTTATAGGCCACATTAGAAAGCGCGGCCTAAAAAAATGCGGCTATAGGCTATATCCTCGTTTTTTTGACATATAGCCGCGTTTTAAAAACATGGCCATAGAACCTTTTTTTGTAGTGCATGGAGAACCCATAAGAAAAAAAAAATGTAATTGTGTTTTGGTGAAATGGGTGTGCGTCGTAAATAAAAGTGTGATCTAAGAAATCGGTTTGGTTTATATTATCAAGAAGAGCTTTCTGCGAGATAATCTTGGCAAGAAATGAGAGAAATATGTGAAAAGACTAAGTCTCTATGGTTGCAAATCAGTGAGAAAGAATAGGCACAAAGAGAGTAGTAATTTTGAAATATTTTAATATAAAAAATGTAACATTAGATAAAAAATGTCATATCACTTTTCTGTTAGCCACATAGATAATAACACTAACACCAGTTGACAAAAAGACTAATCTAGCTCATTTTTTAAAACTTGATGGACTAATAGTATTTACTCAAAACTTAAGGGACCAATTACGCTCGCAGAGTAAACATTAGGGACCTCAATGCGTCAAAATAGATCGGTATTGAAATATTCTATTCTAATGGACAAACTAAAACGGTCACTAGAATGTAATCAACAACTTTGGTAATGATATATCCTTTGTAGTTCCCTAAATTTGTAGTTCAAACTCTAACTCTTCCTCTCCCACTATGTACCTATGTTAAAAAGTATATATTTGTGTTCATCCCACAACAATCACTAAAATCAGTATATGTCTAGTCCATCAATCACTAAATATGTGGATGCCCATATGCCTTCATCAGAAAATATGAACATTAGCATTAATATCCCTAAAATAGGGTAAAGGAGTAATTTAGGGTAAAAAAAACACACCGCACAATAGCCTCCCTATACATTCCCCATTTTAGGATTTTGTTACAATTGCTCTCTAGGAGCAATGTTCATTAATTTCCTAAATGAATTTTTACTCTCTCTCTCTCTCTCTCTCTCTCTCTCTCTCTCTCTCTCTCTCTCTCTCTCTCTCTCTCTCTCTCTCTCTCTCTCTCTCTCTCTCTCTCTCTCTCTCATGGCATGTAGATCAATGGTTGTTACGACTGACATGGGCAACGATAGCTTGGAGTCTGGCACTGCCAGTGATGACAGGATTGGACCATTTCTAATAAGCATCTAGGTGTGGGTGTTTTGGGCTTTAATAGGAAAAAAAATGAAAGAAATAATATTTAATTGAAATTGGGTTTAGATTTTAGAGTAGAAAATCTAGGTGTGGGCGTTTTGGGCTTTAATAGGAAATTAAAAAAAAAAATTTGAAAGAAATAATATTTAATTGAAATTGGGTTTAGATTTTAGAGTAGAAAATCTAATGTGGGCATTTTTGAAAAATGGTTTGCAAAAATAGATTCTTATCCTAAAATTGGGAGAAATTTTAAGGAATATGATGCTATCTAATGCTCTTACTTTGCTAGTGTCCATCAAAGTGCAACAATATTTTAATTTTAATTTTTTTATACTAGATAGATAGAAATTTTACTCTAATTTAATTCAAGTGTATATATATGTTAAACTCCTTCCTTAAAACTTGAACGCTAGCTCTTAAACCCCCTACACTTCACAGATACTCATACTAGCGAAGTAGCCAACAATATTTTAATTAATTTTAACTACTGAACTCTTGTATACCTTTTAGTTTTATTTCTTATACAACATAAATGGGTATATAAATAAAAGAATTTTACAAGGGACATTCCCTATCTACTTCCTAAAAAGAAAAGAAAAATACAAATCTATGTTATCCTAGAAGAAATAACGAATTATATAAGAAATACATTCAATCTTGGAAGAAATAAGAGATCATAAAAAATGAATGAATAGAAATCTCTTGTCCCTCTTTTTTTTGTTTGACTTTATGACTTTATGCTCCATCAATCATAGATTTTCTCATAAAAAATACATGGGCTTAGGTCAAAGGGTGGCTCTATAGCAAGTCTAGCGGGTTCAAATGAAACCCCCTTATCTGGCTAAAAAACAAAAATTATATATAATTTTTTTTTTTTTTGGTTTTGACTCCTAAAATAAAATTTTAAACACCCTAACCCTAAATTTTGTTTAATCCTAGTTGAAATAAGCTTGAATATGATTATCTTATTACTATTTTCACAATAATTTTACAATAAAGGTTAAGTAGCAAGTCTTAATTGGTTTTTATCTAGACCTACAAATGACATTATTTTTTTACATCTTTAACAACTTGCCACCTAGATTTTGTTATGAAAGTATTGTGTCAATAACTCTACTCTTAAAATTACTGCTTCGTTTTTTAAAAATAAATAAATAAACATTCTCTCCAAATTCTAGCTTACTTTGCAATTGGCTGCAGAATGAAATTGTTTTTATCTGTACTTTTCTTTTTTATTAGCAAAAAATTACACCAGAATACAAAAATGACAACACTATTAACCACCATAGAAAAAAATCCTGAAACCTTCACCACTTAGGTCGTGCATGCATTAAAAGTAAAAAAATTACAAAACAGAGATATTGGCCCAAAAAGTGATTGGGCCTTGCTTTGAGTATTGCTGTAGGATTATAAACAAAAAGTAGCCATCTTTAAGTTGCTTGAGGACGAGGAGTATAGATTAAAATGATAAAAGAAGCAAGTTGTCCTTAACCTTTATCTTCCATGGCAGGCGATTTTCAATCTAGGGTAAAAGACTCATGCAGGCTCTCTCTCTCATTTGGTATTAGTCTTATTTTTTGTATTTGGAATTTGCAAGTGTCAATCATTCCTTAATTTCAGCCATAAGGTCCCACCATCTCAACAACATTCAGCTAATTTATTTCAGGTACACATGCTACTATACCTATTTCTCCACCGGCACCCACCAATGTCAAAATTTATATGGGAAATCAAGAAACGCGTACGCGTTAATAGATAGATATTGCAAAATCTTCGTGAAAGGACAATTGAAGAGTGGTCCATATTCCCAAATCCTAACAAAACAAAAAGGGTTATTATTATTATTTTTATTTATATAAAATTACCAACATGGACATTCATAAATCACACCAAGTTGCACCGACTCCAACCAAAGGAAAAGAAAATAAATAAATAATATATATATATATATATACACACTGCACCGACTCCAACCGTGTTAAAATTTAATTTGTTATTAGTCGCTAACCCGTGCGATGCACGGGAAAGCTATTGTATATGAATGTAAACTATTCTTTTTCTCTTCCTCATTAATTGTTGATATGAAACATTAAATTACATAATGAAAAATAGAAATTAAACTTAAGTTTAAATTAAAATGAAGAATCAAATCTTTAACATTCTCAATTATCCATTAAATGTATGAAACACAAATTTAAAGAACTACTCAATCAATATTTTAAATAAATTAAAAGATAACTTTAAAGCTCCATTGTGCATAAAAATTGAAAACATGGAATGGGATTTTTGTAGGTACCTATGTATTTTTGATACCACATAAACAGGTAAGTTTGGTTATGAAGTTAAATAAAAGGATATGTTTCACCTTCTATTTACAATATGGCTCAAAGCTCTTTTGTGCCTAAAAATTGAAAACATGGAATGAGGTTTTTGTAGGTACCTATGTATTTTTTATACCACATGAACAGGTAAGTTTGGTTATGAAGTTAAAATATTTCATGTACATACTCCAAATTAAAAGGATATATTTCACCTTCTATTTACAATATGGCTCAAAGCTCCTTTGTGCCTAAAAATTGAAAACATGGAATGAGGTTTTTGTAGGTACCTTTGTATTTTTGTTACCACATAAGCAGGTAAGTTTGGTTATTAAATCAACAACACAGCATCACATTCCCTACTTATCTTCCTCCTTACCACTCTCCATGTATTATGACTTCTAGAACAACCAAAAAAAAAAAATCACATAGGAATTTTATCAAACAGCTTGTGTACGTGTAAGAGAAACAACACATAATGAAAGTGAACATCAATGAGAATGATCTTTAACTTTAGCTATCTTCCATGTAAGCAATCTATCAAGAACAGAATTGCATGATTTAAGCCAATCAATTCAAACCAACATTTACATATATTGTCAGAATATGTTAAAACAGAAGTTGTTTTACTTGATTATAGATGACTTAAACTTAAGTCTAAATCAAACAATTTTAAACCTTTTAAACCTTTTAATTGAACCACATAACTCATTTATATGTTACAGTCTATGGTATTGTATGTTTACTCGAATAAAACTTTGGCATCTACACAAAACGATGAATAACAGATCAAATCACTTCGGTTTAACTGTTACTGTTAAAATGTATGGAATTTCAAGCATTCATTACCTGAATAAGCAACAATGGGCAATTAAGCATTTCTCCAGAGCCAGGAACATCGAAGAGTAGCTCATCCAAAAACCCAACACAACAAAGCAAAACAGAGAAAACAAAACAGAGATAAAAGAAACAAAAAACAAAACAGAGATTAAAAAAAAAAAAAAACAAAACAAAAAACCTAACCCTGATCTGAATATGCTTAATTACAAATTTGCTAATTAATTAAACTTATCTTGGGACTGTGACAATGGTTTAGAGAAATCATCGCTTTCACTTTGGCTCCTCCTCCACTTTGAGAAAGGCAACCTCAGCTCCAGCCCCAGCCCTTTCTTCGCACCAACGGACTGTGGCAAAGAAAAAACAAAACAGAGATAAAGGAAACAAAAAAACCCAACCCTGATCTGAATATGCTTAATTACAAATTTGCTAATAAATTAAACTTACCTTGGGACTGTGACAATGGTTCAGAACTTTGGCTCCTCCTCAGCTTCGAGAGAGATAGCCTGAGCCCTAGCCCCAACCCCTTCTTTGCAGCAACGGACTATGGCAAAGGTTCACAACAATCATCGCCCATTCTGCTCCTCCTTGGCTTATGCTGGATCGGATTTCGGTGTTACGTCTCACTCCTGACCATTCTCGGAATATATTGAGCCAATCCAATCAATATATTTGAAAACGTTGTAGTAGGAATGCCATAGCCCATAGAGGTTAGAGATTTAGAGTGAGAGATGGAGTGCTTTTGCATTAGGTCTCTTTCTGCGTGATAGTGTTAGGATTTCATGCGTGAGGTTAAGGATTTGGGGGAAGGTTAGAGATTTAAAGATTGACAGAGTTCTTCTGCGTTGGGAGGGGTGTCGGGAGAGATATAGAATAGTCGGGGCTAATTCTCTTTAAAAAAAATTTAACTTAAATAAATAAAATAAAAAGAATTAAAAAAAAAAATAATGGTGATGTGGAAAATTGTGGAAGCTTCAAAAGCTTCGGTTTTATATATATATATATAGATTAGCAGTTAACTTTCAACTTTGAAATATACCACATAATGAAAAACTGTTTAAAAGTCCAAAAGGAATTGGCTATGTTCTTACCTCTCAAAGCTTCTGTACACTCAATTTTAACTTCACTGTTTCAGTTTACCATTTTCAAATCAAAGGGACCCAAAATGGACCCCTCTTCACCTAAAAATCTACAATACGTTATTTTTTTCATAACTTACTACTTGAAACTGTGCTGCCGACGAGGGCCCACAATAGGCATTATAAAATGGCATCCACTCTTCTGGTTTTGAATCATCAGTAGCCAATATGTCTAGCACAAACTTACTAGTGTTGTTTCTAGCAGTGGTGCTTCTCACCACTCCATCCAATGCCGATTACCCAAAGCCACCTCCATATGAGCACAAGCCCCCCACTCCAATTCAGAAACCTCCCCCAATTGAGAAGCCACCAACTCCTATTTACAAGTCTCCTCCAGTAAGCAATCCAACCCCTGAACATAAGCCACCAACCCCAGTTTACCAACCTCCCAAACCATCGGTGCCAATTCACAAGCCACCAACCCCAATTTCTAAACCTCCAACTCTACCTCCCAAAGTAGAGAAACCACCAGTGTATAAGCCACCAACCCCAGTTCAGGCACCTCCTAAGGTAGAGAAGCCACCCACTAGCCTACCTCCCAAAGTAGAAACTCCAGCACCACCAAAGCACTTGCCATCACCACCTTATGGTCACTATCCAGGACACCCTCCAGTGGAGAAAGGTCAAGATCCTCACAAGCCACCCCGTAAAATTCTGCCTCCTCCAACACCATACAAGAAGCCACCTTCTTCTGCCTAGAGGCTTTCATCATCTATGCATTACATCTGAGTTTTAGGGTGAATGTGGATAGATTAATCACTAGAAATAAGAGCTTAGCAGTACTCACTATGCTTCCTTGTGTGTCATGTTCTATGGGTTGATCATTAGGAATAAGCTTACTCGTGTCATTAGTTATTGCAGTGTTGCTTTCTGTGTAACTGCTAAGCATGATATCATTTTTCTAATTTAAAGCAGTGAGCTATCTAAAATATATATTCCCTTTTACCAATGTGTTTGTTCTTTACAAACATTAACAACGGGCTCAAGATAATTCATTGTTTTTTTGCTTCGTGGAGATTTGGTTGGGTGGAAATTAATAAAAATCAGCAATGTCACATTCATTACTACAATGATGACATAATAATCGATCTTCATCCATCCTGTTTACCAAATCTCAACAGGGTTCGACCAAGACAAAACAAAACATTAAAAAAAATGACAAGATTGGTTGATTGTAATACTTGGCATCAGTATCACTTTAAACAAGCAAACTGAGCGTATTATTACGAAGTGAGATTCTCACAGAGCCTGGATTCCACCTAAAAGATTTATAATATATGGTTATTTATGAATCTAGTAAAGCACATGCACTAGTTTGTTGTCAACGTTAAAGCAAGATCAAGAGATTGTTCAACTTCTATCAAGACTCTCGTAGGGGCGGGTGCATCAAATAATCACCGTGAACTAGTTGAGTGAACGACAAGAATCAGGGTTTAAGTTTCTAGAAGATAACTTCAAACAAATACACACACACACACATATATATACATCCACTTAGATTAGGTTAAATTAAGAATTTTCTATTTCAAATAACAAAAAAAAAAAAGAATAAAATATGCGAAAGTTAATTATTACAAATTTTACTTTATAGTCACTACAAACTAACATAATAATGAATATTATTAATTGATTTCAACAAAATAATTTTCCTTTCGACCAAAAAAAAATATATGTATATATATATATAAACATAATAAAAGAATGTCATAATTATTATTTTTTTTTTATCATTAATGAGTCTCTCATCTAAAAGTTATGTACTAAAATTGCTAGTGTCACTAGCATTACTCAAACCAAATACCTATTTATATATGTCGTAGTACCCTGCAAAAAGAGGAAAAAAAAATTGAAAATAGAGTAAATTTGTCTTTGAGGTGGTGATAAGGAGGAGGAAATCTAGGCCTTTTCTAGTTGTTCAAAGGCTCCCCTATGTAGTTCTGAATTTCAAATAGTCTTCAACATCTTATGTTTTCGATTATCTAATAAACCATTGAGCTTATAGCCTGTCGTTTATAAAGGTCAGAATCCACCATGGAGGAGATATACAAGAGTCTAGACAACTGCAGCAGTCTCAATGATGTTATAGGATTTGAATAAACATCAACCAAGAAGAAACTTAAAGAGGGAGATCATCACTGAGCCGCCCCTCTTTCAATGAGCTAAACTTTGATTATCACTTCTACGGTTCTACCTTATGTATAAAAGGGCTTTTACAAATTATAAAATAATTATAAACTTGAGAAGGATCTTACAAATAAAAAATAGGAATGAAAATACAAGCAAAAAATAGTATAGAGACATGTACCAAATACAAAGAAGAGAGGGCAAATATAAAACCCAGATGTGGCAAATTGGTAATCAAATACTACTCAAACACACCTAACTTAATACTGTTGTGCACTGAAAAATTTGGGCCAGCCTGATTAAAGCGAGGGACCAAATGAGTACTCACATGCTTAATCTTGGAATCCATAGCAAAACACTTTAGCACATTAATCCAAAAAAAAATTTTGAGTCAAATTAATAATAATACCCTTCACTCTATTTCATGCAACCTCTTTTTATAAATTATTTGATTTAGATACATTTAATGTTTTCTAAACCATTATTATAATAAAATGTATGATCTTTAATTTATTTCACACAAGAAAAATTATATTTAAAATGTTTAAATAATAGTATTAATTATGATTAACATAATTTAAAAGATAATTATATTTGATTTAATTAAAGAGAATATAGCTGTCATGAATTATATAAAATTGTCTTGATGAAAGAAGTTTTTTAAATATATTTCATTCGCATTTGAGCTTGAGCTACTCACCCAGAGCTTGTCCTGGTATTGGTACTGTATATGAGCTTGACCTGGTATTGTTACTATATGTTGGGCCCATCCACTTATAGATTGAGGTATTGTTACTATATATTGGACGTTTTAATTAATCAATTTAATGTAATTATGAATTTTGCTCGTCTTTGTTTTACACGGTAAATTTTAAACCTAATATATATCATTGCATGGTTTAGAATTTAGAGCTTCTACATCTTTAAAATTATTATCATTTCTATTATTATACTAACAGTACTGAAAAATTGGATAAGAGAAGGAAGTAATTGATTGAAGTGTAAGATCGGCAAAGACTAACTTCGCTAAGCTTATCCTAAAAACAATATGTAATCTTAAATCAGGGGATCCCACCTTAATTCACGAGCAAACCAGACCTGCACTTTCAAACCTTTTGTCCCAGTAGTCCAATTTTACGACTCAATGGGACCCAACTATGTCTATTACATTTATGAATTGTAAATGACACGCCATACCCTCGTTGGACTTCTTTTACAATTTAGGTGCTGAATCACAATGAACGACGTTAATTTCGACACCTGTTACAGCCAATAATGGCTTAAATCAACTATAAAAATGGTGCCCATTTCTTCTTATTTTGCACCATCGTCCATCAGAAATGTCTTCCTTATACTGGCCACTGTTGTTCTTCGGAATTGTGGTTCTCACCAGTCCAGCTTTTGCTGAATTCCGCAAGCCACTAGCTCCTATTTACAAGCCACCTACACCTGTTCACCTATGTAGCACGGGTGCGTTTCGAGACTCGGGTGCGGGACTCGGCAATTTTTGAAAAAGTAGGGTGCGGGTGCGGCGGGACTCGGTGATTAAAAAATTATTAAAAATATTTTTATTTATATTTTCTATATATTTTTACTATTAAAATATTTTTAAAAAACACATTACTATGCTTTGATTCACAAAACAAAGAAAGAAGAAAGCAAGAAACACATTAATATGACTCTGAGATGAGAATTTCGGATTTTCTGGCCAGATTCAAGGCAGATTTCGGGCTTTTTCTGCCTTTTCCGGCATGTTTTGGCCGTATCAGCCGTATCGGTCGCCGGCCGATACAAACCGATATGGCCGATACGGCTCGATTCTGGCCGAATCAGCCCGGTTCGGAGCGAATCGAAGCCGATTCGGCACGAATTGAGCCGCGTCGGTGCGAATCGAGCCGAGTCGGCCCAAATCTGAGGAAAAAAAAAAAAACTCAGACGCGGCACCGACGCGCGGGCAACCGCGTCGGACGCCGCGTCTCGCGTCGGGCCGGGTCGGACGCGAGTGTGGCACCCTCCCAGTCGCGTCCGTGCTTTCTAGCTATTCACACACCTCCTGAAGTAGAGAAGCCAAAACCACCAATTCTACCGCCTAGAATAGTGAGACCACCACCACCAAAAGGTCAAGCCACTTCCTCCTTTAGTAGTGAGACCACCACCACTGCACAAGCCACCACCTCCATGTGGACACTACCCAAGACACCCTCCAATGGAAAATGAGGAAATCCCATACAAGCCGCCCCAAAAATTGATACCTCCTCCGAGTCCGAAACCATATAAGAAGCCACCTCCCCCACACTACAAGCCACCACACAAGCCCCCATCACCGTTCTAAGTTATTTTATATCAAAAGAGTTTATGTATTGTATGTTAGAAATAAGGGCAGTTTCCAACTCATGTTATACATCCAGAGCGAATTAATGGAGCACTACTAGTTCTAGCTAGTGAGAAAAGCCCATGCCGTTTCTCGGACTTTGACACTAGTTTATCCTTCTTAATTCCTCTAATGTAATGTAGTACTGTTAAGTGTCACCAGAAATAATGTTTTATTATATATTATAATATATATATATATATATATATATATATTTCTGTCTTTTTAATACTTGTCATTCTTGCTTATTGCCAAACTGCACTAGTCTCGACTCTCAAGGATGTTCAAAGGCGTGCATGCTCATTAATAAATAAATAAAAATTCCAAATATTTTTTTTTTTAAATTTTTCCCGAACAAATAACAATCCATTTAGTATTAATAAACTATCAACAAAAACAAATACTTAAAATCATTATTTTTTATTGTCGTTATTTACAAAAAAAGAAACTCAATTTTTTTTTTTTTTTTTTAAATTTCAAAATTGATAGACCCGGCATAACTCCCTCTGGCAACCTCCTCGTCCAGAAGAGGGGCTGGTGGACGAAGGAACCATCACACCAGTCTCCGTTCTTAGCCATATCCATTGGACGAAGGAAAAGCCATTAATTCACAAATAATGGCAAGGCATTATACAGTAGCAATAAGTCTCCTAATCGTTGGAGAGACGAAGATCCTCTCATTAACACCTCACGGAGGCGTTACAGAGACCACATTGAAGCCACCATTAAAACACCTCCAACGGCTAGGAGAAGGAAGTAGCTGTATATATACAAGCACCTCAGGACCTAAGGAGGTACTTAATTCTAATCCAGAAACTCTGATACTTTGGTATTCAACCCTCTCTTTTCTCTCTCAATTATCTGACTTTACCATTGGAGGCTCTATGGGCAGGTACCACACCGGTGTTCCTTCCTTTTTCCTTTATTCATTTGTTCTTGCAGGGCTTTGGACGATCTTGGTCGGCTCTACTGTTGGACGATCATTGACGATTTTAGCATCATCAGTTTGGCACTGTCTGTGGGGACGACTTTTTTGCACCTAGGTTTGAGAACGTAGTTCCATTCAACTCACAAGTCCAGATGGAGTCCATCACTCCCCAATATCTCGTAACATTAGCTCTGCAAATCCAGACGCTTACAGCCAGTGTGGAGGAGCTTACCAGACAAAACCAAGAGATGAGGCTACAACTACAACAAGAGGACAATCGCTCAGAGACCAACCAGGACAATGATGGAGATAGCCAAAAGAGGGGTGACTACCGACGACCAATTACTGCAGAAGGGGTGAGCTCGGACCTTCTTAGGGAAATGAGAAAAGAGATGGAGGAGTTAGGGAATGCAATCAAGGAGAAAACAGACTGGAGCCTAGGCCGAATGGTCAGGAGGACAAATTCACCCTTCACTAAAGTGGTCCTAGAATGCCTGATGCCCTTAAAGTTTTGTCTACCACAGCTCGAGCCGTTTGACGGGCTGAAAGATCCTTTGGATCACCTCAACACCTTCAAGATGACTTTGGGTCTTCAGTAGCTCCCTGACGAGATCTTGTGTCGTTCTTTCCCCACCACTCTCAAAGGAGCGGCGAGGGAATCACTACAACAAAATTTACTTTTAGTGATGAAAAAATTCGTCACTAAAAGTCCAGTTTTTCGTCACTAAAAACCTTTAGTAATGAAATCAGACTTTTAGTGATGAAATTCGTTTTGTCGCTGTAGCCCCGTCGCTAAAAGTCCTGGCAACGAAGAATTTTGTCACTAAAAGTCCGATTTGTTTAAGAAAGAAAAAAACTTTTAGCAATGAAACGATTTCGTCGCTAAATGTTTTCCTCGCTAAAAACAGTATTTAGTGACGAAAATTTTTTGTCACTAAAACCATTTCAGTTTATTAAATCATATTTAATGATGAATAATTTCGTCACTAAAACTACTTTCGGGTACATATAATGACGAAAAAATTTGTCACTAAAACTATTTTTAAGAAAATCTAGGCACATATAGCGACGAAAATTTTCGTCATTAAAACCATTTCTTACAAAATTCTGCTACATTTAGTGACTAAATATTTTGTCACAAAAACAATTTTTTGTTGCTATATTTGTGACAAAAAAATTCGTCGCTAAAACTTATTTTCTGTTTTTATTATTTTCATGGCTTTGATATTAACCTGTAACCTGTTATTACATTATTAAAACCTTACATTTGATTAACACATTTATTTCAACAACACATTTATAAAAAATCGATCCATACATTCCACAAGTTAAAATTAAAACAAGTATCCAATTCAAACTCCTTCCATACAATAATTGTTTGCAACACATACAATAACTTAAGATGTTTTATAACAATACAAAAAATGTAGCATAATATAATTAGAACCAACGGAAGATGTCTTCATTTGTCTTCAAATAATGCCAAAAGTAAATCTCCTAAAGCCACCAATAAGAAATTTGCACAAATTTAAAAACACTACTACATTAAAATCGTAAAGTAAAAACATTAACTATGTTATAAGAAACATTTCTAACAATGCATTAAGAGTAGCCATACCAATAAATTAAAATCACAACTCCTAATGTATAAGTTGTAGAAAGCAAATATAAATTTTCAAGTGTAATATAATAGAATTAGTTTCAAATGATACATAAAAAATGAAGTGTTTTAACTTGAAGATAAAGTACTAACCAATAAGTGATTTAACTTGAAGATGAACCACCCCCATAGGTAAAACAGTCATCATAACCCTTGCTCCTCAAAAAATTACGAATATTCTTTTGAATCTCATCTTGCTTAGCTAGCGCCTCTTGCTCCCTAGCTCGCTCCTCTTCGTCCCTAACTCTTGCCTCTTTGAGCTCAATTATCTCATTTTCTAACCGACAGATATACTCTACCAAGGTACTAGATGAGGCAGTGGTTACTAGAGAAGAGGAAGGTCTCATGCCAAGTCCTTTTACAATACCAGATTTCTTCTTAAAAACCAAGTTTGAGATCTCCTCTTGTGTAAGGGGAATTGCATTAGGATCTTGACAATGATCCTCTTGCACTTTGAGAATAGTTTCCTACCATTTGAAAGAGAAAAAAACAAGCAATCACAACATTAATACTACATATGTTATAGCTTTACAAACATGATAGGGATGGAATGATACACATACATATGTCGTTTCATCCTCATGGTGTATCCACCTATTTGTATTTGGATTGAAATGAACATCTTTGTAGATTTTTGCCAATTCAAGAACTTGACTGCCATTATTATTTGTCTGATTAATTAACATTCAAGTGTTAGATAGTTATAGTTAATTAATCACAACATGTAATATACTAAGGTTTGAGAAAATGAAAAAACAAGCACCTTCTCATCAACCCTAACAGCAAGTGTCTTTGTCCCGCATTTATGTTTGCCTGAAATTTTGCTCCTATTTTCAGAGTTCTTTCTTGATTTTTCCTAATAAAGAACATTCAAGATATTTATTAGATCATGAATAAAACAGTATACATTTACTTCATCTAAGTATTAATCTAATCACTTGACAACATAATATAGTAAATATTGGATAATAATAATATACGCATAAATAATTTACCAGCCAGTCCTTATTGGTCCATTTCCCTTCAATGAGTCCAGTCCACTGCTCAAGTATAGCATTCTTTGGTGGGTGGCTTTTTGCATAGTCAGCACCATAAGATTCTACGAGCTTTTTATAAGTTTGATACAACTTGTTAAAGCCGCTACTCAATAATCTTCCACATTTTGTATTTATTATTTTCATTACCAAGTTGGAATCTCCTTCTAGCTCAAACTGATCCTATAAAATGAAGTGTATATGTATTATAAAAATATTATTATATGAATTTAATATGCTTAGTGACAACAAAGACGAGTTAGACGTTATCAATGTAAATTTACCGCGATATTTTGAAGCACCACATCTCTAGTAGCAGCATCAACACTTTTCCAATTTTTTACGTTGTAACTGGACAAATTACTTTGCACTTGTACGCCAATTTGATTGACAAGCTTGCACGCATTCTTCCCAATAGGAGCATTATACTCTGTAGCTATACGTACTGGCAATTTACTACTCTTTTCAACAAGTGCCCGTACTGCTATACCACGTGTTGTTCCACGGGTATTTCTGCTAATAAATCCTATTTAAACATTATCAATGTTAAAAAAAATTATACATTCCATGTACATTAAGTATAATCTTAATAGTAAAGACAGGGTGCAATTGTAATTAAGTATGTTCTATGTAATTACCAGTCGTGCTAGTTAATGTATCAGTAGCCTCCGCATTAGAAGAACTTTAGGCGGGAGGATTTGCTTCAGGAGGTGTTTCCGTAGATTGAACCATAGATTGGACCACCGGGATAGATGCCTCACCTCGCAAGCGTGTAAGTCGTCCCGGTACCATCTGTAACTAACAAACATGCATATAATGGAACAACAAAATCATTACAAATAATAGAACAACAAAGTTATTATCTATTGTACCCTATGGAACATCTATTGTACCTTATGGATTAAAGAATTAGATGACTCAACATCATTCTCATTGTCACCAATAGGTGGTACATAATCATCATCTACCACAACACTAGCTCTATTTCTTTTCCCTTTTGCACAATTGGACTGAGCAGAATCCTTTAGAGAAGTTGAGATGTGATTCAATCCCAAAGCATCAATTATCTCTTGTTTTTGCCTCATTCTATCCAATCTTGCCATTTCATACCTCGGTATATTATGAGTGTATTTGGCCTTTTTGAGCATTTTTTGAAACTATGCTTTGACATGAAAGATAAGTACAATTGCTACTAACTTAACATTATAGTCCACACCATATCAATTTCAAGATAAGCACAAAACATCTCAATAACAATTACTACTAACTTTACATATCATAATCCACACCATTATCCATATTAAGCAATTCACAAGTGCAAAATTTGAACACAATTGCTACTAACTCAACATAACAAATGACCACATCAATATCCATATCAAGTTCAAGATAAGTACAAAACATCTTAAAAGTTCAATTAGTGTATAAAACACTTTGAACGTTTAGACCCCCAATTTACAAATTACCAATTCAAGCTTAATGTTAAACAATTAATGTGCGGAATATGAACATAAGCTTAAAACAGACTTGATAAACAATCTAAACCAAATAAAATCACATCCATAATAGAAATTAAATGGAAAAGATTAAGGAAAGAGAGATGCAAACACAAGAACAACACACGATGTGTTATCGAAGAGGAAACCGAAGCC
Organism: Quercus lobata; assembly: GCF_001633185.2. NCBI lineage: Eukaryota > Viridiplantae > Streptophyta > Magnoliopsida > Fagales > Fagaceae > Quercus > Quercus lobata. The sequence goes on from NC_044909.1 coordinate 17,178,299, forward strand.
CTCGGCGTAAAACCTCTCCCCTGCCCTCAAAGCGATAAACAATCCACTAAAAAATGTAGTTAGGATACATGAACAACAAAAGAACCTCCAAGCCTAATTTATCTAATGTACCTAAGCCCTCCAAGCTCCTACTCCAACGAGGTTACGCCACTTATTTCTTCTTTAGCTTCCCAGATTCCTCTACTTGACCATAGCATCAACCAATATGAAATTGGTATCTTCTTAACTACTTCCCAAACACCAAATGGCCTTCTCACAAATATAGGTATGATGAGAAAATGTTTTGGTAATGTACCTCTCAAGGATTTGACAATGGAGAGGAAGAAAGTAGAGGAATTTGAAGAGTTTCTATGAGAAGATTGTGGATGAATCAATCTTGTTTTTCTCTAGGGTTTCTCTCTCAAAATTCTCTCTGGAAGCTTTCTAAATATCGTGGGTATAAGGGTCTAGATATAGTAGGGTGAGAAGGAATGTGAAAAGTCAGTTTTTCCCAAATAAGGTGGTCTGGCGACTTGGCCTCGCAACTAGGCTGAGTCGCAAGTTCAAGCTGTGAGCTAACAGCCTGGCTAGTCTGGGACTTTTGTCCTGTAGTGCAATAGCTGGCATGGCTCTTCAACTCCCCTGCATGCTTCACACGTGTGCCAGCTTTGGCGGCTTACCAATCGTGAGTCACCCGCGAGTTCCAGCCGCGAGTCTCTGCATCCTTGCACAATCTTGAGCATTTCTTCACACTCTCTCACTCACTACCCTTACATGATTCCCACCTAAATACAGGGTTACTAATTGCTAAAATACAAGTAAATTTGGTAGGAATAAAACCAACAAGATGGTTGATAAAATTCAACCTTACACATCTCAATAACAATTGCTATGTAGACAAGCATAAAACTTTAAGAAAAGCACATAACATTTAAGATAAATGTTATGAACTCTACATATCATAATTCATATCAAGATCAACATCAGGTATGTCATGCTCTTCATTTTGATTAGCGTCTCTTGAAGTTCCACCTTCAGGAACAACCTCAGTTTCAACATCACCCATACAATACTCAATAATATTGTCTTCAACGTTGATAGGGACAATATCAACAATTTCTTCTTGTTGGAATGCGTCACTATCTTCTGTATTATCATTGGATTCTCTGCCCCCGATTTCCAGGACATCAAACACTCCCTTATGTTGGATGCATTGCACAATTTTCCAAGGGTCATGCAATTTGGTATCTTAAAGGTAGAAAATTTGTTTCGCTTGACTAGGAAGTATAAAAGGGTCATTTTGATACCATCGACTTGTAACATCAATGCTCGTGTAGTGTGCATCAGTTTTTATCGTTCTCCTTCGACCATTGGTACTAATATTGTATCATTCACACTGGAACAAAACAACTTTATGGCGAAACATATACTCTAATTCCCAAATTTTGTACACATGACCATAGAAGTCATGCATTTCTCCCTCATGGTCCCCTTCGGTACATACACCACTGTTTTGGGTTACACGACGATTGTCTAGGTCCCTTGTATGGAACTTTACACCATTGACCATACAAACTATCTACTCCTTCACATGTGGCTTAGGACCATTTGCTAATGACCATAATTGTTTAGTAACTTCTGATGACTCGTTAACTTTCAATCTATTCATCTATAATGACATACAATAAGTGATATTAATTAGTAATAAGTAATGACGAATAAATTTAAATGTTTAAATTTATTAGTGTGTGATTAAATTTCAAATGTCTTACACGTTCTCTAAACCACTTAGGAAACTCTTGTCGTTGGATTTGAGTTATGGCTTCTCCAGTAGGATTATGTAATGTGCTTTTGTGTTCGCTGTTAAAAATAAGGTGATTTATTTTTAGCTAAGCATTGCAGATAATATTCAAAACTTGATTAAATAATATATGCATATGAAATCACATGCTTTAAATAAGGCTCTAGCTTAGGACTATTGTACAACAAGTACCAATGAGCAATATCAAGCAATGCACGAGACAAGTCCCATCATTCTGCCTACCACCTGTAGGTCGGGCAATCTGTGAAAAAATTATCAATCCTTCGCTAGATTCACCAAAATCGGCATTTCTTTCTCTTCGGTTATGCACAGTTTCGATCCCATCAATATACAAAGGCTCGTTGTTAATACATTCTTTAAAAATGTAAGCTTTTGTAATCGAACCTTCTGGTCGAGCTCAGTTGGAAACGTATCTTTTCAATTTTCCAAGGTACCTACAAGGAAAAAATACACACAGAATGTGATTTTATACCACGTGGGAAAGATGCAATTGATGAATGCATCAAAAGATCTAATTACCTTTCAATTGGATACATCCACCGATATTGTACCAGGCCTCCTAGAATTGCTTCTTGAGGTAAGTGAACAGCAAGGTGGACCATTACATTAAAGAATGCTGGAGGAAAGAATCTCTCAAGCTTGCATAGTATAAAAACTATACGTTCTTCTAGTTTCTCCAATTCACTCCGCTTTAGGGTCCTTAAGCATAAGTCTTGGAAGAAGTTGCCCAACTCAAACAATACAATACTAATGTCTTTATTTGCAAACCCCCGCAACCCAATTGGAAGAATTTGTTGTAGTAGCACATGATAGTCATAGCTTTTCAAACCAGATAATTTACCATTTTTTACGTTCACTGACCTTGATATGTTGGCTGCATAGCCACCCGGATACTTGATTGATTTCAAAAAAGTCATAAAAATCATCCTAAAAGCAAAAATTATATATAAATTAATTTTTTTGACCCCTAAAATAAAATTTTAAACACCCTAACCCTAAATTTTGTTTAATCCTAGTTGAAATAAGTTTGAATATGATTATCTTAGTGTTATTTTTACAATAATTTTACAATAAAAGTTAAGTGGCAAGTTTTAATTGGTTTTTATCTAGATCAACAAATGACATTATTTTTTTTACATCTTTAACAACTTGCTACTTAGATTTTGTTATGAAAGTGTTGTGTCGGTAGCTTTACTCTTAAAATTGCTGCTTCATTTTTAAAAATAATAAATAAATAAACATTCTCTCCAAACTTTAGCTTACTTTGCAATTGGCCGCAGAATGAAATTGTTTTTACCTATACTTTTCTTTTTTATTAGCAAAAAATTACACCACTTTTAGGACACAAAAATAACAACACTATAGACCACCCTAGAAAAAAAATTCTAGAGCCTTCACTGCTTAGGTCGTGCATGCATTAAAAGTAAAAGATTACAAAATAGAAATAGTGGCCCAAAGAGTGATTGGGCCTTGCTTTGAGTATTGCCGTAGGATTGTAAACAAAAAGTAGCCATCTTTAAGTTGCTTGAGGACAATGAGGACTGAGGAGTACACATTAAACCTTTATCTTCCATGGCAAGCGATTTTCAATCAAGGGTAAAAGACTCATGCAAGTTCTCTCTCTCTCTCTCTCTCTCTCTCACATTTGGTATTAGTCTTATTTTGTGTATCTGGAATTTGCAAGTGTCAATCACTCCTTTAGTTCAGCCATAAGGTCCCACCATCTCAACAACATTCAGCTAATTTATTTCAGGTACACATGCTACCATACCTATTTTTCCACCGGCACCCATCAATGTCAAAATTTATATGGGGAATCAAGAAACGCGTACGCGTAATAGATAGACATTGCAAAATCTTTGGAAAGGACAAGTGTAGAGTGGTCCATATTCCCAAATCCTAACAAAACAAAAAGGGTTATTATTATTATTTATATAAAATTATCAACATGGACATTCATAAATCACACCAAGTTGCACCGACTCCAACCAAAGGAAAAGAAAATAAATAAATAATATATATATATATATATATATACACCCACTGCGCCTAGACTTTTTATGTACCCAAGGTCATGCATTGATAATGTATTATATGGTCCATGTGCATGTTAAAATTTAATTTGTTATTAGCAGTTAACTTTCAACTTTGAAATTTACCACATGATGAAAAACTGTTTAAAAGTCCAAAAGGAATTGGTTACGTTCTTACCTCTCAAAGCTTCTGTCCACTCAATTTTAACATCACTGTTTCAATTTACCATTTTCAAATCAAAGGGACCCAAAATGGACCCCTCTTCACCTAAAAATGTACGATACGTTATTTTTTTTTCGTAACTTACGTATGAAATGGATGAAACTATTTGACACTGTGCTGCCGACGAGGGCCCACAGTAGGCATTATAAAATGGCATCCACTCTTCTGGTTTTGAATCATCAGTAGCCAATATGTCTAGCACAAGCTTACTAGTGTTGTTTCTAGCAGTGGCGCTTCTCACCACTCCATCCAATGCCGATTACCCAAAGCCACCTCCATATGAGCACAAGCCCCCCACTCCAATTCAGAAACCTCCCCCAATTGAGAAGCCACCAACTCCTATTTACAAGTCTCCTCCAGTAAGCAATCCAACCCCTGAACATAAGCCACCAACCCCAGTTTACCAACCTCCCAAACCATCGGTGCCAATTCACAAGCCACCAACCCCAATTTCTAAACCTCCAACTCTACCTCCCAAAGTAGAGAAACCACCAGTGTATAAGCCACCAACCCCAGTTCAGGCACCTCCTAAGGTAGAGAAGCCACCCACTATTCTACCTCCCAAAGTAGAAACTCCAGCACCACCAAAGCACTTGCCATCACCACCTTATGGTCACTATCCAGGACACCCTCCAGTGGAGAAAGGTCAAGATCCTCACAAGCCACCCCGCAAGATTCTGCCTCCTCCAACACCATACAAGAAGCCACCTTCTTCTGCCTAGAGGCTTTCATCACCTATCCATTGCATCTGAGTTTTAGGGTGAATGTGGATAGATTAATCACTAGAAATAAGAGCTTAGCAGTACTCACTATGCTTCCTTGTGTGTCATGTTCTATGGGTTGATCATTAGGAATATGCTTACTCGTGTCATTAGTTATTGCAGTGTTGCTTTCTGTGTAACTGCTAAGCATGATATCATTTTTCTAATTTAAAGCAGTGAGCTATCTAAAATATATATTCCCTTTTACCAATGTGTTTGTTCTTTACAAACATTAACAACGGGCTCAAGATAATTCATTGGTTTTTTGCTTCGTGGAGATTTGGTTGGGTGGAAATAAAAATCAGCAATGTCTCATTCCGTACTACAATGATGACATAATAATCGATCTTCATCCATCCTGTTTACCAAATCTCAACAGGGTTCGACCAAGACAAAACAAAACATTAAAAAAAAATGACAAGATTGGTTGATTGTAATACTTGGCATCAACATCACTTTAAACAAGCAAACTGAGCGTATTATTACGAAGTGAGATTCTCACAGAGCCTGGATTCCACCTAAAAGATTTATAATATATGGTTATTTATGAATCTAGTAAAGCACATGCACTAGTTTGTTGTCAACGTTAAAGCAAGATCAAGAGATTGTTCAACTTCTATCAAGGCTCTCGTAGGGGCGGGTGCATCAAATAATCACCGTGGACTAGTTGAGTGAATAACAAGAATTAGGGTTTAAGTTTCTAAAAGATAACTTCAAACATACATATATATATATATATATATATATATATATATCCACTTAGATTATGTTAAATTAAGAATTCTATTTCAAATAACAAAAAAAAAAGAATAAAATATGCGAAAGTTAATTATTACAAATTTTACTTTATAGTCACTACAAACTAACATAATAATGAATATTATTAATTGATTTCAACAAAATAATTTTCCTTTCGACCAAAAAAAAAAAATATATATATATATATATATATCAACAACATAATAAAAAAATGTCATAATTATTATTAATTTTTTTTTATCATTAATGAGTCTCTCATCTAAAAGTTATGTACTAAAATTGCTAGTGTCACTAGCATTACTCAAACCAAATATCTATTTATATATGTATCTATTTATATATGTCGTAGTACCCTGCTAAAAGAGGAAAAAAAAATTGAAAATATAGTAAATTTGTCTTTGAGGTGGTGATAAGGAGGAGGAAATCTAGGCCTTTTCTAGTTGTTCAAAGGCTCCCCTATGTAGTTCTGAATTTCAAATAGTCTTCAACATCTTATGTTTTCGATTATCTAATAAACCATTGAGCTTATAGCCTGTCGTTTATAAAGGTCAGAATCCACCATGGAGGAGATATACAAGAGTCTAGACAACTGCAGCAGTCTCTATGATGTTATAGGATTTGAATAAACATCAACCAAGAAGAAACTTAAAGAGGGAGATCATCACTGAGCCGCCCCTCTTTCAATGATCTAAACTTTGATTATCACTTCTACGGTTCTACCTTATGTATAAAAGGGCTTTGACAAATTATAAAATAATTATAAACTTGAGAAGGATCTTACAAATAAAAAATAGGAATGAAAATACAAGCAAAAAATAGTATAGAGACATGTACCAAATACAAAGAAGAGAGGGCAAATATAAAACCCAGATGTGGCAAATTGGTAATCAAATACTACTCAAACACACCTAACTTAATACTGTTGTGCACTGAAAAATTTGGGCCAGCCTGATTAAAGCGAGGGACCAAATGAGTACTCACATGCTTAATCTTGGAATCCATAGCAAAACACTTTAGCACATTAATCCAAAAAATTTTTTTGAGTCAAATTAATAATAATACCCTTCACTCTATTTCATGCAACCTCTTTTTATAAATTATTTGATTTAGATACATTTAATGTTTTCTAAACCATTATTATAATAAAATGTATGATCTTTAATTTATTTCACACAAGAAAAATTATATTTAAAATGTTTAAATAATAGTATTAATTATGATTAACATAATTTAAAAGATAATTATATTTGATTTAATTAAAGAGAATATAGCTGTCATGAATTATATAAAATTGTCTTGATGAAAGAAGTTTTTTAAATATATTTCATTCGCATTTGAGCTTGAGCTACTCACCCAGAGCTTGTCCTGGTATTGGTACTGTATATGAGCTTGACCTGGTATTGTTACTATATGTTGGGCCCATCCACTTATAGATTGAGGTATTGTTACTATATATTGGACGTTTTAATTAATCAATTTAATGTAATTATGAATTTTGCTCGTCTTTGTTTTACACGGTAAATTTTAAACCTAATATATATCATTGCATGGTTTAGAATTTAGAGCTTCTACATCTTTAAAATTATTATCATTTCTATTATTATACTAACAGTACTGAAAAATTGGATAAGAGAAGGAAGTAATTGATTGAAGTGTAAGATCGGCAAAGACTAACTTCGCTAAGCTTATCCTAAAAACAATATGTAATCTTAAATCAGGGGATCCCACCTTAATTCACGAGCAAACCAGACCTGCACTTTCAAACCTTTTGTCCCAGTAGTCCAATTTTACGACTCAATGGGACCCAACTATGTCTATTACATTTATGAATTGTAAATGACACGCCATACCCTCGTTGGACTTCTTTTACAATTTAGGTGCTGAATCACAATGAACGACGTTAATTTCGACACCTGTTACAGCCAATAATGGCTTAAATCAACTATAAAAATGGTGCCCATTTCTTCTTATTTTGCACCATCGTCCATCAGAAATGTCTTCCTTATACTGGCCACTGTTGTTCTTCGGAATTGTGGTTCTCACCAGTCCAGCTTTTGCTGAATTCCGCAAGCCACTAGCTCCTATTTACAAGCCACCTACACCTGTTCACCTATGTAGCACGGGTGCGTTTCGAGACTCGGGTGCGGGACTCGGCAATTTTTGAAAAAGTAGGGTGCGGGTGCGGCGGGACTCGGTGATTAAAAAATTATTAAAAATATTTTTATTTATATTTTCTATATATTTTTACTATTAAAATATTTTTAAAAAACACATTACTATGCTTTGATTCACAAAACAAAGAAAGAAGAAAGCAAGAAACACATTAATATGACTCTGAGATGAGAATTTCGGATTTTCTGGCCAGATTCAAGGCAGATTTCGGGCTTTTTCTGCCTTTTCCGGCATGTTTTGGCCGTATCAGCCGTATCGGTCGCCGGCCGATACAAACCGATATGGCCGATACGGCTCGATTCTGGCCGAATCAGCCCGGTTCGGAGCGAATCGAAGCCGATTCGGCACGAATTGAGCCGCGTCGGTGCGAATCGAGCCGAGTCGGCCCAAATCTGAGGAAAAAAAAAAAAACTCAGACGCGGCACCGACGCGCGGGCAACCGCGTCGGACGCCGCGTCTCGCGTCGGGCCGGGTCGGACGCGAGTGTGGCACCCTCCCAGTCGCGTCCGTGCTTTCTAGCTATTCACACACCTCCTGAAGTAGAGAAGCCAAAACCACCAATTCTACCGCCTAGAATAGTGAGACCACCACCACCAAAAGGTCAAGCCACTTCCTCCTTTAGTAGTGAGACCACCACCACTGCACAAGCCACCACCTCCATGTGGACACTACCCAAGACACCCTCCAATGGAAAATGAGGAAATCCCATACAAGCCGCCCCAAAAATTGATACCTCCTCCGAGTCCGAAACCATATAAGAAGCCACCTCCCCCACACTACAAGCCACCACACAAGCCCCCATCACCGTTCTAAGTTATTTTATATCAAAAGAGTTTATGTATTGTATGTTAGAAATAAGGGCAGTTTCCAACTCATGTTATACATCCAGAGCGAATTAATGGAGCACTACTAGTTCTAGCTAGTGAGAAAAGCCCATGCCGTTTCTCGGACTTTGACACTAGTTTATCCTTCTTAATTCCTCTAATGTAATGTAGTACTGTTAAGTGTCACCAGAAATAATGTTTTATTATATATTATAATATATATATATATATATATATATATATTTCTGTCTTTTTAATACTTGTCATTCTTGCTTATTGCCAAACTGCACTAGTCTCGACTCTCAAGGATGTTCAAAGGCGTGCATGCTCATTAATAAATAAATAAAAATTCCAAATATTTTTTTTTTTAAATTTTTCCCGAACAAATAACAATCCATTTAGTATTAATAAACTATCAACAAAAACAAATACTTAAAATCATTATTTTTTATTGTCGTTATTTACAAAAAAAGAAACTCAATTTTTTTTTTTTTTTTTTAAATTTCAAAATTGATAGACCCGGCATAACTCCCTCTGGCAACCTCCTCGTCCAGAAGAGGGGCTGGTGGACGAAGGAACCATCACACCAGTCTCCGTTCTTAGCCATATCCATTGGACGAAGGAAAAGCCATTAATTCACAAATAATGGCAAGGCATTATACAGTAGCAATAAGTCTCCTAATCGTTGGAGAGACGAAGATCCTCTCATTAACACCTCACGGAGGCGTTACAGAGACCACATTGAAGCCACCATTAAAACACCTCCAACGGCTAGGAGAAGGAAGTAGCTGTATATATACAAGCACCTCAGGACCTAAGGAGGTACTTAATTCTAATCCAGAAACTCTGATACTTTGGTATTCAACCCTCTCTTTTCTCTCTCAATTATCTGACTTTACCATTGGAGGCTCTATGGGCAGGTACCACACCGGTGTTCCTTCCTTTTTCCTTTATTCATTTGTTCTTGCAGGGCTTTGGACGATCTTGGTCGGCTCTACTGTTGGACGATCATTGACGATTTTAGCATCATCAGTTTGGCACTGTCTGTGGGGACGACTTTTTTGCACCTAGGTTTGAGAACGTAGTTCCATTCAACTCACAAGTCCAGATGGAGTCCATCACTCCCCAATATCTCGTAACATTAGCTCTGCAAATCCAGACGCTTACAGCCAGTGTGGAGGAGCTTACCAGACAAAACCAAGAGATGAGGCTACAACTACAACAAGAGGACAATCGCTCAGAGACCAACCAGGACAATGATGGAGATAGCCAAAAGAGGGGTGACTACCGACGACCAATTACTGCAGAAGGGGTGAGCTCGGACCTTCTTAGGGAAATGAGAAAAGAGATGGAGGAGTTAGGGAATGCAATCAAGGAGAAAACAGACTGGAGCCTAGGCCGAATGGTCAGGAGGACAAATTCACCCTTCACTAAAGTGGTCCTAGAATGCCTGATGCCCTTAAAGTTTTGTCTACCACAGCTCGAGCCGTTTGACGGGCTGAAAGATCCTTTGGATCACCTCAACACCTTCAAGATGACTTTGGGTCTTCAGTAGCTCCCTGACGAGATCTTGTGTCGTTCTTTCCCCACCACTCTCAAAGGAGCGGCGAGGGAATCACTACAACAAAATTTACTTTTAGTGATGAAAAAATTCGTCACTAAAAGTCCAGTTTTTCGTCACTAAAAACCTTTAGTAATGAAATCAGACTTTTAGTGATGAAATTCGTTTTGTCGCTGTAGCCCCGTCGCTAAAAGTCCTGGCAACGAAGAATTTTGTCACTAAAAGTCCGATTTGTTTAAGAAAGAAAAAAACTTTTAGCAATGAAACGATTTCGTCGCTAAATGTTTTCCTCGCTAAAAACAGTATTTAGTGACGAAAATTTTTTGTCACTAAAACCATTTCAGTTTATTAAATCATATTTAATGATGAATAATTTCGTCACTAAAACTACTTTCGGGTACATATAATGACGAAAAAATTTGTCACTAAAACTATTTTTAAGAAAATCTAGGCACATATAGCGACGAAAATTTTCGTCATTAAAACCATTTCTTACAAAATTCTGCTACATTTAGTGACTAAATATTTTGTCACAAAAACAATTTTTTGTTGCTATATTTGTGACAAAAAAATTCGTCGCTAAAACTTATTTTCTGTTTTTATTATTTTCATGGCTTTGATATTAACCTGTAACCTGTTATTACATTATTAAAACCTTACATTTGATTAACACATTTATTTCAACAACACATTTATAAAAAATCGATCCATACATTCCACAAGTTAAAATTAAAACAAGTATCCAATTCAAACTCCTTCCATACAATAATTGTTTGCAACACATACAATAACTTAAGATGTTTTATAACAATACAAAAAATGTAGCATAATATAATTAGAACCAACGGAAGATGTCTCCATTTGTCTTCAAATAATGCCAAAAGTAAATCTCCTAAAGCCACCAATAAGAAATTTGCACAAATTTAAAAACACTACTACATTAAAATCGTAAAGTAAAAACATTAACTATATTATAAGAAACATTTCTAACAATGCATTAAGAGTAGCCATACCAATAAATTAAAATCACAACTCCTAATGTATAAGTTGTAGAAAGCAAATATAAATTTTCAAGTGTAATATAATAGAATTAGTTTCAAATGATACATAAAAAATGAAGTGTTTTAACTTGAAGATAAAGTACTAACCAATAAGTGATTTAACTTGAAGATGAACCACCCCCATAGGTAAAACAGTCATCATAACCCTTGCTCCTCAAAAAATTACGAATATTCTTTTGAATCTCATCTTGCTTAGCTAGCGCCTCTTGCTCCCTAGCTCGCTCCTCTTCGTCCCTAACTCTTGCCTCTTTGAGCTCAATTATCTCATTTTCTAACCGACGGATATACTCTACCAAGGTACAAGATGAGGCAGTGGTTACTAGAGAAGAGGAAGGTCTCATGCCAAGTCCTTTTACAATACCAGATTTCTTCTCAAAAACCAAGTTTGAGATCTCCTCTTGTGTAAGGGGAATTGCATTAGGATCTTGACAATGATCCTCTTGCACTTTGAGAATAGTTTCCTACCATTTGAAAGAGAAAAAAACAAGCAATTACAACATTAATACTACATATGTTATAGCTTTACAAACATGATAAGGATGGAATGATACACATACATATGTCGTTTCATCCTCATGGTGTATCCACCTATTTGTATTTGGATTGAAATGAACATCTTTGTAGATTTTTGCCAATTCAGGAACTTGACTGCCATTATTATTTGTCTGATTAATTAACATTCAAGTGTTAGATAGTTATAGTTAATTAATCACAACATGTAATATACTAAGGTTTGAGAAAATGAAAAAACAAGCACCTCCTCATCAACCCTAACAGCAAGTGTCTTTGTCCCGCATCTATGTTTGCCTGAAATTTTGCTCCTATTTTCAGAGTTCTTTCTTGATTTTTCCTAATAAAGAACATTCAAGATATTTATTAGATCATGAATAAAACAGTATACATTTACTTCATCTAAGTATTAATCTAATCATTTGACAACATAATATAGTAAATATTGGATAATAATAATATACGCATAAATAATTTACCAGCCAGTCCTTATTGGTCCATTTCCCTTCAATGAGTCCAGTCCACTGCTTAAGTGTAGCATTCTTTGGCGGGTGGGTTTTTGCATAGTCAGCACCATAAGATTCTACGAGCTTTTTATAAGTTTGATACAACTTGTTAGAGCCGCTACTCAATAATCTTCCACATTTTGTATTTATTATTTTCATTACCAAGTTGGAATCTCCTTCTAGCTTAAACTGATCCTGTAAAATGAAGTGTATATGTATTATAAAAATATTATTATATGAATTTAATATGCTTAGTGACAACAAAGACGAGTTAGACGTTATCAATGTAAATTTACCACGATATTTTGAAGCACCACATCTCTAGTAGCAGTATCAACACTTTTCCAATTTTTTACATTGTAACTGGACAAATTACTTCGCACTTATACGCCAATTTGATTGACAAGCTTGCACGCATTCTTCCCAATAGGAGCATCATACTCTATAGCTATACGTACTGGCAATTTACTACTCTTTTCAACAAGTGTCCGTATTGCTATACTACGTGTTGTTCCACGGGTATTTCTGCTAGTAAATCCTATTTAAACATTATCAATGTTAAAAAAAATTATACATTCCATGTACATTAAGTATAATCTTAATAGTAAAGACAGGGTGCAATTGTAATTAAGTATGTTCTATGTAATTACCAGTCGTGCTAGTTAATGTGTCGGTAGCCTCCGCACTAGAAGAACTTTAGGCAGGAGGATTTGCTTCAGGAGGTGTTTCCGTAGATTGAACCATAGATTGGACCATCGAGATAGATGCCTCACCTCGCAAGCGTGTAAGTCGTCCTGGTGCCATCTGTAACTAACAAACATGCATATAATGGAACAACAAAGTCATTACAAATAATAGAACAACAAAGTTATTATCTATTGTACCCTATGGAACATCTATTGTACCTTATGGATTAAATAATTAGATGACTCAACATCATTCTCATTGTCACCAATAGGTGGTACATAATCATCATCTACCACAACACTAGCTCTACTTCTTTTCCCTTTTGCACAATTGGACTGAGCAGAATCCTTTAGAGAAGTTGAGATGTGATTCAATCCCAAAGCATCAATTATCTCTTGGTTTTGCTTCATTCTTTCCAATCTTGCCATCTCATACCTCGGTATATTATGAGTGTATTTGGCCTTTTTGAGCATTTTTTGAAACTATGCTTTGACATGAAAGATAAGTACAATTGCTACTAACTTAACATTATAGTCCACACCATATCAAGTTCAAGATAAGTACAAAACATCTCAATAACAATTACTACTAACTTTACATATCATAATCCACACCATTATCCATATCAAGCAATTCACAAGTGCAAAATTTGAACACAATTGCTACTAACTTAACACAACAAATGACCACATCAATATCCATATCAGGTTCAAGATAATCACAAAACATCTTAAAAGTTCAATTAGTGTATAAAACACTTTGAACGTTTAGACCCCCAATTTACAAATTACCAATTCAAGCTTAATGTCAAACAATTAATGTGCGGAATATGAACATAAGCTTAAAACAGACTTGATAAACAATCTAAACCAAATAAAATCACATCCACAATAGAAATTAAATGGAAAAGATTAAGGGAAGAGAGATGCAAACACAAGGACAATACACGATGTGTTATCGAAGAGGAAACCGAAGCCTTCGGCGTAAAACCTCTCCCCCGCACTCAAAGCGGCAAAAAATCCACTAAAGAATGTAGTTGGGATACATGAACAGTAAAAGAACCTCCAAGCCTAATCTATCCAATGTACCTAAGCCCTCCAAGCTCTTACTCCAACGAGGTTACGCCACCTATTTCTTCTTTAGCTTCTCAGATTCCTCTACTTGACCATAGTATCAACCAATATGAAATTGGTCTCTTCTTAACTGCTTCCTAAACACCAAATGGCCTTCTCACAGATATAGGTATGGTGAGAAAAGGTTTTGGTAATGTACCTCTCAAGGATTTGACAATGGAGAGGAAGAAAGTAGAGGAATTTGAAGAGTTTCTATGGGAAGATTGTGGATGAATCAATCTTGTTTTTCTCTAGGGTTTCTCTTTCAAAATTCTCTCTGGAAGCTTTCTAAATATCGTGGGTATAAGGGTCTAAATATAGTAGGGTGAGAAGGAATGTGAAAAGTATATTTTTTTCAAATAGGGTGGTCTGGCGACTTAGCCTCGCAACTAGGCTGAGTAGCAAGTTTAAGCTGCGAGCTAACGGCCTGGCTAGCCTGGGACTTTTGTCCTGTAGTGCAATAGCTAACATGACTCTTCAGCTCCCCTGCATGCTTCACACGTGCGCCAACTTTGGCGGCTTACCAGTCGCGAGTCACTCACGAGTTCCAACCGCGAGTCTCTGCATCCTTGCACAATCTTGAGCATTTCTTCACACTCTCTCACTCACTACCCTTACATGATTCCCACCTAAATACAGGGTTACTAATTGCTAAAATACAAGTAAATTTGGTACGGAATAAAGCCAACAAGATGGTTGATAAAATTCAACCTTACACATCTCAATAACAATTGCTATGTAGACAAGTATAAAACTTTAAGAAAAGCACATAACATTTAAGATAATTGTTATGAACTCTACATATCATAATTCATATCAAGATCAACATTAGGTATGTCATGCTCTTCATTTTGATTAGCGTCTCTTGAAATTTCACCTTCAGGAACAACCTCAGTTTCAACATCACCCATACAATACTCAATAATATTGTCTTCAACATTGATAGGGACAACATCAACAATTTCTTCTTGTTGGAATGCGTCACTATTTTCTGTATTATCATTGGATTCTTCGCCCCCGACTTCCAGGACATCAAACACTCCCTTATGTTGGATGCATTGCACAATTTTCCAAGGGTCACGCAATTTGGTATCTTAAAGGTAGAAAACTTGTTTCGCTTGACTAGGAAGTATAAAAGGGTCATTTTGATACCATTGACTTGTAACATCAATGCTCGTGTAGTGTGCATCAGTTTTTATCGTTCTCCTTCGACCATTGGTACTAGTATTGTACCATTCACACTGGAACAAAACAACTTTATAGCGAAACATATACTCTAATTCCCAAATTTTGCACACATGACCATAGAAGTCATGCATTTCTCCTTCATGGTCCCCTTCGGTACATACACCACTGTTTTGGGTTACACGACGATTGTCTAGATCCCTTGTATGGAACTTTACACCATTAACCATACAAACTATCTACTCCTTCACATGTGGCTTAGGACCATTTGCTAATGACCATAATTGTTTAGTAGCTTCTGATGACTCGTTAACTTTCAATCTATTCATCTATAATGACATACAATAAGTGATATTAATTAGTAATAAGCAATGACGAATAAATTTAAATGTTTAAATTTATTAGTGTGTGATTAAATTTCAAATGTCTTACACGTTCTCTAAACCACTTAGGAAACTCTTGTCGTTGGATTTGAGTTATGGCTTCTCCAGTAGGATTATGCAATGTGCTTTTGTGTTCGCTGTTAAAAATAAGGTGATTTATTTTTAGCTAAGCATTGCAGATAATATTCAAAACTTGATTAAATAATATATGCATATGAAATCACATACTTTAAATAAGGCTCTAGCTCAGGACTATTGTACAACAAGTACCAATGAGCAATATCAAGCAATGCACGAGACAAGTCCCATCATTTTGCCTACCACCTGTAGGTCGGGCAGTCTGTGAAAAAATTATCAATCCTTCGCTAGATTCACCAAAATCGTCATTTCTTTCTCTTCGGTTATGCACAGTTTCGATCCCATCAATATACAAAGGCTAGTTGTTAATACATTCTTTAAAAATGTAAGCTTTTGCAATTGAACCTTCTGGTCGAGCTCGGTTGGAAACGTATCTTTTCAATTTTCCAAGGTACCTACAAGGAAAAAATACACACAGAATGTGATTTTATACCACGTGGGAAAGATGCAATTGATGAATGCATCAAAAGATCTAATTACCTTTCAATTGAATACATCCACCGATATTGTACTAGGCCTCCTAGAATTGCTTCTTGAGGTAAGTGAACAGCAAGGTGGACCATTACATCAAAGAATGCTGGAGGAAAGAACCTCTCAAGCTTGCATAGTATAAAAACTATACGTTCTTCTAGTTTCTCCAATTCACTCTGCTTTAGGGTCCTTAAGCATAAGTCTTGGAAGAAGTTGCCCAACTCAAACAATACAATACTAATGTCTTTATCTGCAAACCCTCACAACCCAATTGGAAGAATTCGTTGTAGTAGCACATGATAGTCATGGCTTTTCAAATCAGATAATTTACCATTTTTTACGTTCACTGACCTTGATAT
This sequence comes from Quercus lobata, assembly GCF_001633185.2. Classification (NCBI taxonomy): domain Eukaryota; kingdom Viridiplantae; phylum Streptophyta; class Magnoliopsida; order Fagales; family Fagaceae; genus Quercus; species Quercus lobata. The sequence goes on from NC_044909.1 coordinate 17,194,845, forward strand.
GTTGGCTACATAGCCATCCAGATACTTGATTGATTTCAAAAAGTCATAAAAACCATCCTAAAAACAAAAATTATATATAAATTAATTTTTTTTTACCCCTAAAATAAAATTTTAAACACCCTAACCCTAAATTTTGTTTAATCCTAGTTGAAATAAGCTTGAATATGATTATCTTTGTGTTATTTTCACAATAATTTTACAATAAAGGTTAAGTGGCAAGTTTTAATTGGTTTTTATCTAGACAGGACAATGTTGAGGAAGAAGGTGGGGGACACGGAGGAAGAGATAGAACGGTTCACATCAGCCCTGGAGGGCTTTGCATAACCCTTTTCCCAAGCACATGCACGAGCACCCGATCTTCTTGATCGTCTCATTGCACGAGTTGAGCAGATGTATGGTATGTTAGAATCTCATGTACAGAACACCTCGACTTGTTTGCCTACATCGAAGGCTAAATCACTGCACTCCCATTTTAGATTGATGACATGATGATGAAGCAGCAGCGGCAGCAGCAGGAGGGCTCTGAATTCGAGTCCGAGCAATTCTAGCCTCTTTCGCCATTCCGATCAAAAAGGGGGAGAAATTTGAGGGGGAGCTGCACAGTTTGAGGGGGAGCATAGCATAGCATATCATTGATATTAGTTTATTTTGGTGGTGATTTAGTAGTTTACTTTTGTTTTAGTAGTCTACTTTCATTTATCTTTATAGCTTTTATAACTCTTGGATATTTACATTGCTTTCTTTTAAAGCTTTAAAGTACTTTAGTTTAAAAACTTCAGTTTATCTTTAGTACTTTGTTTAAGTATCCTTGCTTTGTAGCTTTTTAAGTACTTTTAGATTATCTATGTATAATCTTTAGTACTCCATACTTGTGCCCTTGTTGGATCTTGTATCCCTGACGCAAATACCTTAGTGTTTTGCATGGGTTGTGTGTTGGACATGCAATTGATTTTTGCATTGCTCTTAATTGCATTGCGTGTCCTGATGATCATTTACTAGTAAAATGTTCATTGTAGTCATTCTTTAATGACTGTTCATGTTTGATTAAGTTATGCTTCATTGATTATATCTTGTTTAATACCTTGATCGCATTTTACCTACTCCTAGACGCACCTTATGTTCAACTTGTCATAAGCTTAATGAAAGTTTTGTTTGTGTGCAAGTGTTTCAGGATACAAGTGTATACATGCAAGTGCTTCATAGCTACTAGAATTAGGTGCGAGTGAGTTTTGCCATTGTTCCCAAACTCACGTTTAAGTCTAGAGTCTATTTTAGGGGTTTTGTCACGGAATAGCTAAAGGAGGAGATTGTAAAGTTGTTATTTACAGCTATTGTGTGTTGGCTTTAATTCCATGCCAAATTTGATTGTAATTATATTCAATCATATTTACCCTGTATTTTATGTGGAATTTTATTGTATGGGTTGTGTGTGAGAGAGAGTGTGAAGACTCAAGATCTCATTGAAGACCAAGTGGATTTCGCGAGAAGATTCGCAAGAAGCTATCCTGCGAAGTGAGCCACGTGTAGAGCACATGATTGGAATGTGAAGAGTCATGACAACTGGTTTTCGCGAGTAATTCACGAGTAAGGCCTTCCCACGAAATACCCGCGAAACATTCTGTTTTGCTATTTTGGCATATCTGCTCCACCATGTCTTCACCCACACTATTTAAAGCCTTATTACCCATATATACTAAGGAGTGCTTTTAAGAGAGAAAACCCTAGCATACACACTTGAGAGTTAGAGATTGTCATACCTACAATCATCTACACAATCCTTTGTGGTTTTCCTTTACTCCTACCTCTCTATATCCATATCATTGAGAGGTTGATAGCCTAAACACTTACCACACCCAATCTGAGTGTAAAGTGAGGTTTTGGTGCTGCTGGGAAGTATTGGAAGAAGTCAATCATTTGGTGGATGCAATCGGGTTGAATTATGTGATCTGGAAAGCTAGAGAAGATAAGGCTTCGTCAAGTTAGTTGGTAGCAGGAGCTTGGAGGGCTCAAGTACATGGGGTAGACTAGGCTTGGAGGGTCTTTTGTTATTCTTGTACTTCAACTTATTTTCTAGTGGATTGATTTACTACTTGAAGGGCGGTGGTGAGGTTTTTCGTCAAGTTCTTCGGTTTCCTTTTCGGTAACATGTCTCGGTGTTGTCTTTTGTTTGCATCCTCTTCCCTACTCTTTTAGCTTTCATTTTATTGTTGTAATTTGCTTAAAATGGCTTAAAGTAGTTTTATTATTTGTTCGCTCGCATTTACTCTTATTCTGCACTTAGTTTAAGTTAGAGTAAAATCAACTAAGCCGTAACTTTTAATTGGAGGTCTAAACAAGTTCTTGTGTTTTCACATAAATTCGAGCTTTCAATTGGTATCAGAGCCAAGGTCATGGGTTCGAGTCATGGGAGTGTCATTGTGAGGGAGGGATTGTTGGGAGGACCACAATTTGACTCCTACAACCACTCTAAAAACAAGCCTGCGTGGTGTGATGTCGAATGCCACAAAAGATTTGAGTGTGCTTTCCTCATCACCAATTGGTTTTGAGGGGGAATGGCATAACTCACGGTCCGACAAAAAAAATAGTATTTAATTGAAATTGGGTTTAGATTTTAGAGTAGAAAATCTAGGTGTGGGTGTTTTGGGCTTTAATGGGAAATTTTTAAAAAAAAATGAAAGAAATAATATTTAATTGAAATTGGGTTTTGATTTTAGAGTAGAAAAACTAATGTGGGCATTTTGAAAATGGTTAGCAACAATAGCAAAAATAGATTCTTATCCTAAAATTGGGAGAAACTTTTAAGGAATATGATGCTAATGCTCTTACTTTGCTAGTCTCCATCAAAGTGCAACAATATTTTAATTTTAATTTTTTTTATACAAGATAGATATAAATTTTACTCTAACCTAATTCAAGTGTATATGTATGTGAAACTCCCTCCTGAAAACTTGAACGCTATCTCTTAAGCCTCCCACACTTCATAGACACTCATACTAGCGAAGTAACCAACAATATTTTAATTTTGACTACTGAACTCATGTATACCTTTTAGTTTTATTTTTTTTATACAAAATAAATGGGTATATAAATAAAAGAATTTTACAAGGGACATTCCCGATCTACTTCCAAAAAAGAAAAGGAAAAAAATACAAATATATGTCATCCTAGAAGAAATAGGAAATTATAAGAAAAATACATTTAATCCTGGAAGAAATAAGGGATCATAAAAAATGAATGAATAGAAATCTCTTGTGCCTCTTTTTTTTTGTTTGACTTTATGGCTTTATGCTCTATCAATCATAGATTTTCTAATAAAAAATACATGGGCTTAGGTCCAAGGGCGGCTCTATAGCAAGTCTAGGGGGTTCAAATGAAACCCCCTGAGCTGGTCGAAAAACAAAAATTATATATAAATTAATTTTTTTTGACCCCTAAAATAAAATTTTAAACACCCTAACCCTAAATTTTGTTTAATCCTAGTTGAAATAAGCTTGAATATGATTATCTTAGTGTTATTTTCACAATAATTTTACAATAAAGGTTAAGTGGCAAGTTTTAATTGGTTTTTATCTAGACCAACAAATGACATTATTTTTTTTACATCTTTAACAACTTGCTACTTAGATTTTGTTATGAAAGTGTTGTGTCGGTAGCTCTACTCTTAAAATTGCTGCTTCATTTTTAAAAATAATAAATAAATAAACATTCTCTCCAAACTTTAGCTTACTTTGCAATTGGCCGCAGAATGAAATTGTTTTTACCTGTACTTTTCTTTTTTATTAGCAAAAAATTACACCACTTTTAGGACACAAAAATAACAACACTATAGACCACACTAGAAAAAAAATTCTAGAGCCTTCACTGCTTAGGTCGTGCATGCATTAAAAGTAAAAGATTACAAAATAGAAATAGTGGCCCAAAGAGTGATTGGGCCTTGCTTTGAGTATTGCCGTAGGATTTTAAACAAAAAGTAGCCATCTTTAAGTTGCTTGACGACAATGAGGACTGAGGAGTATACATTAAACCTTTATCTTCCATGGCAAGCGATTTTCAATCAAGGGTAAAAGACTCATGCAAGTTCTCTCTCTCTCTCTCTCTCTCTCTCTCTCTCTCATTTGGTATTAGTCTTATTTTGTGTATCTGGAATTTGCAATATACCATACCTATTTTTCCACCGGCACCCATCAATGTCAAAATTTATATGGGAAATCAAGAAACGCGTACGCGTAATAGATAGACATTGCAAAATCTTTGGAAAGGACAAGTGTAGAGTGGTCCATATTCCCAAATCCTAAAAAAACAAAAAGGGTTATTATTATTATTTATATAAAATTATCAACATGGACATTCATAAATCACACCAAGTTGCACCGACTCCAACCAAAGGAAAAGAAAATAAATAATATATATATATACACCCACTGCGCCTAGACTTTTTATGTACCCAAGGTCATGCATTGATAATGTATTATATGGTCCATGTGCATGTTAAAATTTAATTTGTTATTAGCAGTTAACTTTCAACTTTGAAATTCACCACATGATGAAAAACTGTTTAAAAGTCCAAAAGGAATTGGTTACGTTCTTACCTCTCAAAGCTTCTGTCCACTCAATTTTAACATCACTGTTTCAATTTACCATTTTCAAATCAAAGGGACCCAAAATGGACCCCTCTTCACCTAAAAATGTACGATACGTTATTTTTTTTTCGTAACTTACGTATGAAATGGATGAAACTATTTGACACTGTGCTGCCGACGAGGGCCCACAGTAGGCATTATAAAATGGCATCCACTCTTCTGGTTTTGAATCATCAGTAGCCAATATGTCTAGCACAAGCTTACTAGTGTTGTTTCTAGCAGTGGCGCTTCTCACCACTCCATCCAATGCCGATTACCCAAAGCCACCTCCATATGAGCACAAGCCCCCCACTCCAATTCAGAAACCTCCCCCAATTGAGAAGCCACCAACTCCTATTTACAAGTCTCCTCCAGTAAGCAATCCAACCCCTGAACATAAGCCACCAACCCCAGTTTACCAACCTCCCAAACCATCGGTGCCAATTCACAAGCCACCAACCCCAATTTCTAAACCTCCAACTCTACCTCCCAAAGTAGAGAAACCACCAGTGTATAAGCCACCAACCCCAGTTCAGGCACCTCCTAAGGTAGAGAAGCCACCCACTATTCTACCTCCCAAAGTAGAAACTCCAGCACCACCAAAGCACTTGCCATCACCACCTTATGGTCACTATCCAGGACACCCTCCAGTGGAGAAAGGTCAAGATCCTCACAAGCCACCCCGTAAAATTCTGCCTCCTCCAACACCATACAAGAAGCCACCTTCTTCTGCCTAGAGGCTTTCATCACCTATGCATTACATCTGAGTTTTAGGGTGAATGTGGATAGATTAATCACTAGAAATAAGAGCTTAGCAGTACTCACTATGCTTCCTTGTGTGTCATGTTCTATGGGTTGATCATTAGGAATAAGCTTACTCGTGTCATTAGTTATTGCAGTGTTGCTTTCTGTGTAACTGCTAAGCATGATATCATTTTTCTAATTTAAAGCAGTGAGCTATCTAAAATATATATTCCCTTTTACCAATGTGTTTGTTCTTTACAAACATTAACAACGGGCTCAAGATAATTCATTGTTTTTTTTGCTTCGTGGAGATTTGGTTGGGTGGAAAGAAAAATCAGCAATGTCACATTCCGTACTACAATGATGACATAATAATCGATCTTCATCCATCCTGTTTACCAAATCTCAACAGAGTTCGACCAAGACAAAACAAAACATTAAAAAAAAAAGACAAGATTGGTTGATAGTAATACCTGGCATCAGCATCACTTTAAACAAGCAAACTGAGCGTATTATTACGAGGTGAGATTCTCACAGAGCCTAGATTCCACCTAAAAGATTTATAATATATGGTTATTTATGAATCTAGTAAAGCACATGCACTAGTTTGTTGTCAACGTTAAAGCAAGATCAAGAGATTGTTCAACTTCTATCAAGCCTCTCGTAGGGGTGGGTGCATCAAATGTTCACCGTGAACTAGTTGAGTGAACAACAAGAGTTAAGAGTTTAAGTTTTTAGCAGATAACTTTAAACATAGATATATTTACTTAGATTAGGTTAAATTAAGAATTCTATTTCAAATAACGAAAAAAGGAATGAAATATACAAAAGTTAATTATTAGGAATTTTACTTTATAGTCACTGTAAACTAATATAACAATGAATGTTATTAATTGATATCAACAACATAATTTTTCTTTTGACCAAAAAATAAAAGATATCGACAACATAATAAAAGAATGTCATAATTACTTTTTCTTTCTTTTTTTTTTTCTTTTTTTTTTTAATTTTTTTATCATTAATGAGTCGTTGAGACGTCATGTAAAAGTTATGTACTAAAAGTGCTAGTTTTACTAGCATTACTCAAACCAAATATCTATTTATATATGTTGTAGTACCTTGCTAAAAGAGAAAAAAAATTGAAAATATAGTAAATTTGTCTTTGAGATGGTGATAAGGAGAAGGAAATCAAGGCCTTTTCTAGTTGTTCAAAGGCTCCCCTATGTAGTTCTTTTGAATTTCAAATAGTCTTCAAGATCTTATGGTTCGATTATCTAATAAACCATTGAGCTTATAGACCATCGTTTATGAAGTTCGAAATCCAACATGGAGGAGAAATACAAGAGTCTAGATGTACAACTGCAGTAGTCTCAATGATGTTATAGGATTTGAATGAACATCAACCAACTTAAGAGGGGGATCATCACTGAGCCGCCCCTCTTTCAATAAGCTAAACTTAGAGTACTATGACTTCTACGGTTCTACCTTATGTGCAAAAGGGCTTTTACAAATTATAAAATAATTATAAACTTGAGTAGGATTTAAAAAATAAAAAATAGGAATGAAAATACGAGTAAAAAATAGTATAAAGACATGTACCAAATACAAAGAAGAGCGGGCAAATATAAAACCTAGACGTGTCAAATTGGTAATCAAATACCACTCAAACACACCTAACTTAATACTATCGTGCACTGAAAAATTAATTAATCCAAACTAATAACAAATAAGCAACGACTTTAAGGTTACGTTCAAACCACGTCAAAAATCTCTACCTTGACCCTTGAATTAGATCGAGCCTCACAAACAAAACTTCTATGTACACTTTCACCAAAGCCGTTGAGGGTGAACTCAAATTGCAAACACCAATCAAATTCAAGTAGTACTTGAACTTGTGCAAAGGAGGTGATTTAGTCATCATGCATCTCAATTGGATTACCTACATTCTTAATCTTTTGAGGAAGAATGTCTCTCTAATCAACAATTTCTTGAACAAAGTAACAAAGAACATTAATTTTCCTAGTTTGAGAGTGATAGAATTGGTTTTACTCCAGATGTATATCACTCTGACTATCATATAAAAGACACAAATGTGCTCTTGATGAAACCCATGCAGTGTAGTCGATACTGTACTAGTACGTATACCGATATCGAAACGTCAACTGAAAGTTCAAATATGTGTATAAACACCCTTGAACGTTTAGACCCCCAATTTACAAATTAACCAATTCAAGTTTTATGTCAAACAACTAGTGTGCGGAAAATGAACATAAGCTATAAAATAGAATTGGAAAAACTATTTAAGCCAAATTAAAATCACAATCTACAGCAGATAATAAAAGGTAAAAATAAAGGGAAGGAAAATGCAAACACAAAAACAGCACGCGATGTGTTATTGAAGAGAAAACCGAAGCCCTCTGCGTAAAACCTCTCCACCGCCCTCCAAGCGGTAAACAATCCACTAGAAAATGTAGTTGGGATACATGGACAGCAATAGACCCTCCAAGCTTAATCTACCCAGTGCACCTAAGCCCTCCAAGCTTCTTGCTCCAACGAGGTTGCGCCGAACCTTTTTATTTTCTAGTTTCCCGGATTCCGCTACTAGACCGTAGCATCAACCAATGTAGATTGGTTTCTTCCTAACTGCTTCTCAGAACACCAAACAGCCCTCTCACAGTGATGAATATGGTGAGAACAAGGTTTTGGTAAAATGCCTCTCAAGGGTATGACAATGGAGAGGAAGAGAGTTGAGGAATTTGAAGAGACTCTAATGTATAGATTGTAGGTGAATCAATCTCGTTTTACTCTAGGGTTTCTCTCTCAAAATTCTCTCTGGAAGCCCTCTTTCATTTGTGGATATAAGGGGTATTTATACTGGTGTGAGAGAGAAATGTGAAACGTCAGGTTTTACAAAACAGGGGTGGCTCGCGGCTTGGCCTCGCGACTTGACTAAGTCGCGAGACCTAGTCGTAAGATAACTGTATGGCCAGTTGTCCTGTTTTGTCCTGTAGTGCTCCAGCTAGCATGACTGTTCACCTTCTGGCATGCTTGGCACGTGTGCTGCATCTAGCGGCTTGCAGCCGCGAGCCACCCGCAAGATCAAGTCGCGAGTCTCTGTTTTCTTGCACACTCTTAAGCAATCAACACTCTATCTCACTTACTACCCTTACATAAACCCACCTAAATACAGGGTTACTAAATGCTGAAATACAAACAAATTTAACACGGAATAAAACCAATAAGATGGTTGATTAAATTCAACCTTACATCAACATTTCGTATCGGTTTAATTACTGGCTGTACTGGCTATACCGGCCAATTTTGAACAATACCAACCGATATCGGGAGTACCAACCGGTACAGAAAAAAAGTTTTTATTTTATTTTTTTTCTATTAGTATTATTCGTTTTCTTAGTATGCAATGAACAATTAAGTTTTTTTTTTTTTTTTTTTTTTTTTTTTTTTTTTTTTTCTCTAAATTGAGGTAATGTTTTATAGTAAACTTTTATATTTATTATAATACACACACATACATACATATATATATATATATATATATATTTATTTATTTATTTATTTATAAATATAAAAAATAATGGTAAACCCGAAACGGTGTACCGGTATTGACCGGTATCAAAATATGTCGTTCCACTGGTAAAATCAGTATAGCCTCTGGTACGAGATTGACTCCCTTGATCCCAAGTCTTCAATTAAACCATTTAGAAAAGTAGCATCCTTAATGCTTTCTATCACATCCATGTATTTAGCCTACTCGTTGATAATGCAATAATGGATTGTAGTGCGTATGTCCTACTCACTATTGCTTCATGAAAAACGTTATCTAGATCACCATGAATATATAGTCTATATTTATTGACACATCAAAGTAAGTGTATTCCGACATATTCATCTCTCTCAAAATTCAAACCTAAATCTACACTTTCCAAATGTATCTAAAGATCCATTCAGCAACTTGCCAATGATAATATCTCCTCAAATAATTATTGCATAGAATGAATAATCATACTGATAGTCAATGAAATCTTAGGCCAATTACATACAATTGCATTCATAAATCTACCAAAAAAATCTTGCATAGGATACATGTGCCATCTATTAGCTCTCCTTATTAGTGCACAGGGATAATAAAGTGCCGACATTAAATCCTTTGCCCTCATAAATTTTATAACATGAATCTTAAAAAGATGTATCATCGATTATAAAAAGTAATTAAAAAATACATTTAATAGGTTGTTGACTTCTACAAATCATATTAATTGTCATATCAATTTGTAAAGGCTTTGAAGTAAATTTATAGTATTTCTAACATTTTCCTATCTCAATTATTTCTTGTGAATAGTGACACATATTTATAAACATATTTTTTTTAAAAAAATTATCCCTAACAATATTCAATTCTTTGGGATTTTTTAAAAGTAAACGAAAAATGTAAACTATTTATTTTTTCTATATCTCCAATATATATATATATATATATATATCAATTTTGCCCCAAAATTTGGGGCCTTTCTCTAGTAGGGGCCCTAGGGAATGGACTAAATAGTCTAGGCTTAGGGCTGTCTGACTAAAGCGAGGGACCAAATGAGTACTCACATACTTAGAGTGCGTTTGGGAAGCGCGTTTTGCGCTTCCCAAATGCACGTTTGCGTTTAAGAAATTTTTTTTTTTTTTTTTCAGCGAATGAACAGTAAAAGTACTGTTCATACACTGTGCGGGAGACAAATTTTACTGTGCAGAGACAAATTTTACTGTTCATACACTGTTTGAGCACTGTTCATGGGACCCACAATCACTTTATTCAGAAAAAAATATTAAAAATGGGTCCCACGGTACTATTTACACATTTAAAAATTATTTTGTTACAGTGTTTTTCAGTTTTCAGTTTCAGTTTTCAGTTTTCAGTTATATCCAAACGGACCCAGTCTTGGAATCCATACCAAAACACTTTTAGCACATTAATAAAAAAAAAAAAAAAAAATTGAGTCAAATTAATAATAATATCTTCACTCTATTTCATGCAACCTCTTTTTTTTAATTGATTGATTTAGATACATTTAATGTTTTCTAAACCATTATTATAACAAATTGTATGATCTTTAATTTATTTCACACAAAAACAATCATTTAAAATGTTTAAATAGTAGTATTAATTATGATTAGCATAATTTAAAAGATAATTATATTTGATTGAATCAAAGAGAATATAGTTGTCATGAATTATATAAAATTGTCTTGATGAAAGAATTTTTTTTAAATATATTTCATTCGCATTTGAGCTTGACCTACTCATCCAGAGCTTGTCCTGGTATTGGTGCTGTATATGAGGTTGACCTGGTATTGTTACTGTATATCGGGCCCATCCACTTATAGATTGAGGTATTGTTACTATATATTGGCCGTTTTAATTAATCAATTTAATGTAATTATATATGATTTTTGCTCGTCTTTGTTTTACATGGTAAATTTTAAACTTAATATATATCATTGCATGGTTTAGAATTTAGAGCTTCTACATCTTTAAAATTATTATCATTTCTATTATTATACATCATACATCAACCATAATATGACACCGTAAGTAACAGTATTGAAAAATTGGATAAGAGAAGGAAGTAATTGATTGAAGTGTAAGATCGGCAAAGACTAACTTCGCTAAGCTTATCCTAAAAACAAATGTAATCTTAAATCAGGGAATCCCACCTTAATTCACGAGGAAACCAGACCTGCACTTTCAAACCTTTTGTCCCAGTAGTCCAATTTTACGACTCAATGGGACCCAACTATGTCTATCACATTTATGAATTATAAATGACACGCCATACCCTCGTTGGACTTCTTTTTCAATTTAGGTGCTGAATCACAATGAACGACGTTAATTTCGACACCTGTTACAGCCAATAATGGCTTAAATCAAATATAAAAATGGTGCCCATTTCTTCTTATTTTGCACCATCGTCCATCAGAAATGTCTTCCTTATACTGGCCACTGTTGTTCCTCGGAATTGTGGTTCTCACCAGTCCAGCTTTTGCTGAATTCCGCAAGCCACTAGCTCCTCTTTACAGGCCACCTACACCTGTTCACACGCCTCCTATAGTAGAGAAGCCAAAACCACCAATTCTACCTCCTAGAATAGTGAGACCACCACCACCAAAGGTCAAGCCACTTCCTCCTATAGTAGTGAGACCACCACCACTGCACAAGCCGCCACCACTGCACAAGCCACCACCTCCATATGGACACTACCCAGGACACCCTCCATTGGAAAATGAGGAAATCCCATACAAGCCGCCCCAAAAAGTGACACCTCCTCCGAGTCCGAAACCATATAAGAAGCCACCTCCCCCACACTACAAGCCACCACACAAGCCCCCATCACCGTTCTAAGTTATTTTATGTCAAAAGAGTTTATGTATTGTATGATAGAAATAAGGGCAGTTTCCAGCTCATGTTATACATCCAGAGCGAATTAATGGAGTACTACTAGTTCTAGCTAGTGAGAAAAGCCCATGCCGTTTCTCGGACTTTGACACTAGTTTATCCTTCTTAATTCCTCTAATGTAATGCAGTACTGTTAAGTGTCACCAGAAATAATGCTTTATTATATATTATAACATATATATTTCTGTGTTCTTAATACTTGTCATTCTTGCTTATTGCCAAACTGCACTAGTCTTAACTCTCGAGGACGTTCAGAGGTGTGCATGCTCATTAAAAAATAAAGAAATAAATAAAAATTTCAGATAATTTTTTTTTTTTTTTGCCTAAGCAATTAGCCATCTATTTTTTTTCTTTTTTTTTTTTTGAGAAGAAATTAGCCATCTATTTAATATTAGTAAACTGTCAACAAAAACAAATACTTAAAATTATTATTTTTTATTGTATTTATTTACAAAAAATGAAACTCAGTAATTTTTTATTTAATTTCAAAATCATTGAATACGAACTAATTATTGCAACAATGTCAATCCATTTCTATAAATAATATCATAGCGTCCATAAAAAACTTGTATTTCAATTTTGATGATAATCATAATTGAAAATACTTGCTCAGTAATTTCTCGCTCTCTCTTTTATTAGTTTAAAAAAAAAAAAAAAAAAAAACTGAATCTCTCTTTTCTTAGTCAAGTTTAGCCACTTAGGATTTTATTTTATTTATTTATTTTTTATGTGTGCATATGTTGCTAGGTAAGGGAAAATTTTTTTAAAGGTTGAATTGTTTGTTTTGGATAAAATTGTTTGATTGAGTTTAATTTTTTTTTTTTTGCTTTATTATTGATTTTTGTTGTTGTACTAATATTTTTGGATTTTTCAATATTTTTTTTAGATTTTAGAAATTTAAATTATATTAAGGCCTTTAAAAAGATTAATTAATAATTTTATTAAAAGCTCATGTTTGACACTAGTTGTCCTCTTTAATTCCTCTAATTTGAAGCAGTACTGTAAGTGTGACCAGCAGCATTGTTTTTTTATTTTATTATTATTATTATATAATAGAAATCTATATTATATTTTAGATATCTGTCTTTTTAATTCATTATTGCTTGCTAAACTGCCTCTAATCTCAAGAACATTCACTGTTTAAGAAGTGAGTGAGTACGTGGCCGTATGCATGCTTATCTATGTACGTGTATAATTTAGGTTTAAAAGATATATACTTTCGAGTTTCGAGGAAGTAAAATACTTAGAAACTATGCGTTGTGATATACTCTGTCCGGTGGTTGAGCAAAGCCAATTAAAAAGGGAAATTGTTGCTTCTCATTCTTTGATAACACGTAATATCCAAACTTTTATATAATATGTACACATTTTTTTTTTTTTTTTTGAATGCCCACCTTTAACACAAACACAATATTTACATAGAGATTATAATTAAAGAGACTATAAGATAATCAAAATCCATTGAAGAATGCTTAAGGTACTAATAAGTCTCCGACCCACACAAGTTTGGCTCTAAGTGAACCTTGTCACTATCAAAAATATGGATTTAGGCCGCAATTGTAAAATGTCGCAAAAAACTAATAAAACGTTGCTATAGATATTAACAAATCAAAATGAAAAACAAAATCAAATAAATACATATCTAATTAATAATTAATAAATATAATAACATCTTAAGTGAATTAATTATATTATCAATTTAAAAAGAGATGTTAGATAATTTGAATACAAAAATTTAATTAGTAATTTTGCATCTAAACAAACAAAAAGACTAGAAAAATAGAACTAGTCCCGGACATCCGCAAATAGAAAAATGAAATATATGGTGCAAATTTGAGAAAGCTTTTTTATGTTACGTGTTTAGTTTTTTCCCTTATGAATAATGATATTATTAAGAATAGTGCTGGAAATGGAGATATTATTATGACCCTGATCGATCGGTTACAAACAAGGCCTTAGATGTCAAAGTTGCCGACATCTTAGGCCACAGAATTGGCACCTCTAATTATATGAGAGGGGAAAAAATGGTTGAAGGAAGAGACTGTCAAAGAGAGGTCTTCTACGATGGCTGACATTTCCCACTTTGGGGTGTCGGCCAAATTTTGGACGGGGCAGAAAAAGGTGGTGATTATGTGGTGGTATCATCAATTAAATAAGTTATATTTCATGATGTATAAAATGACGATATCCAGAACCCATTTCCTTCTACAACACTTATGATCAATGTTACATGAATTACAATGTTTATTTCTCAATAAAAATGATTAGTACGTTAAGAAGTTTTTAATGCTTTGCTTTGCTCAAGCAACGGGTAGACTATATCACAACAACGCATCTTGTTAAATTAATTTTTATATTCATTCATAAGTATATTTATCTTTTAAACCTAAATTGTACATGTAGATCGAGCATGAACACACCACGTAGTCACTCATTATAAATCTGACTTGGTTTAAACGTATTTACTTGTCCTGTTGGCTCTTTGTCAACCAATTTTCCATGCGGAGAAAACAGTTTAAAGTTCTTGACGTTAAGGTCAGTTTAGAAAGCAAGAATGGCACATTAAAAAAAGAAAAAAGAAAAAAGAACTGCTGGAGAAACTAGTACTGCTTTATATTGGAGGAATTTCTTAGTCTCATGGGCAGGGGGCAGCACCACCTTAACACCTTAAGGCCAGGGTGCTCCCAGCACCACCTTGACCTGATTTTTATAATAATAATTTAAAATTTTTTATTTGTCTACCCTTCAAAAAAAATTTGGGAACACCCTCAATTTTTTTAATGCTAATAAAATTAAATTTTCTATAATTTGTTCTACATTCAGTGAATGAATGATTACTTGACTGTATATATTGAAAGAGATGTAGTTTGTAACATTGATAATGTGACTATCTTGCACCGATTTCAAAATATGAAAACTCGTAAAAGGAAATTGTAAACTTTATATGTTTGCATGTTTTTTTTATTATTGTTGTTGTCAATATATGAATTTCTCTTTTTATTATATTCTATAATTTATACTTCTTAAGGAACATCTTCAAAAAAATTCCTGGAACTGCCACTGCTCATGGGCAAGAGCCTTTCTAATGCAAGCTAAAAGTACTCGATTAATTTTTTTCTCTGAATACATAAACATGAGTTGGAAACCGCTCTTATTTCATATAAACTTAATTATGGATTGGTGATGGGAGCATGTTGTAGGGTGGCTTGTGTGGGGTAGGTAGCTTCTTATATGGTTTTGGACTCGGAGGAGGTATCACTTTTGGGGACGATTTGTATGGGATTTCGACATTGTCCAATGGAGGTTGTCCTGGGTAGTGTCCATATGGAGGTGATGGCTTGTGCTGTGGTGGTGGTTTCACTACTATAGGAGGTAATGGCTTGTCCTTTGGTGGTGGTCTCACTAGTCTAGGAGGTAGAGTTGGTGGTTTTGGCTTCTCTACTTCCGGTGGTATGTGAACAGGTGTAGGTAGGTGGCTTATACTCCGGTGGTGGCTTCTCAAATGGAGGCTGATGGTAAATAGGAGCTGGTGGCTTGTGGAATTCAGCAAAAGCTGGACTGGTGAGAACTGAGAACCACCACGCCCAGGAACAGCAGTGGACAATATAGGGAAGACATTTTGATGGACGATGGTGCAAAATAAGAAGAATGGGCACCATTTTTATAGTGATCTGATCCATTATTGGCTGTAACAGGTGTCGAAATTAACATGGTTCTTTTTTGTTTCATGGACATCATATCATATCATATTATACCATATACTTTTTTGAAGCAATTTATACCATATACTATATATAAAGTAAAAGCCTTAAGGCAGTGCTGCCACATAGGAAAAAATGCCAATCTAAAAATCTACCACATTCACAATTAACAAGCGATAAGTTATATTGTTTCACAATCTTAACATTTCTTAGTATATATAAAAAAAAATAACCAGTTAAAATACAGTTAGGCTTGCGATACAGAGATAGAGAAGGAGAAAAGAAAAAAAAAGGCTTGCGATACGGAGATTAGAAAGAGACAAAGTTCATACGCCGGCTATCACCATCATTTTCCCACCACTGTCCGTTCCCTTGCTAGACTTAGACCACTGGAACTGGCATCAGTAACCTAAAGGTGCATGCATGATTTGAGATACGGACATAGAGAGAACTATTGCCAGTAAGGGTTTATTTATTTTTTTTATTTTATTCTTTCTTAGATCTGGGTATGAAATATGAATTAGTTTTGAGAAATTTGGTTGGATTGAACTCTTTTTTAGATATGCTTCTTTTGAATCTATTTCTCTTACTCTCATTCATTCACTCACTTTGCTTTCTAGACCCTAACACAACCTCTTCTATCGCTCCTCCCCTCCGTCAGTCCTCAACTCCCTCTCAGTCACTTATCGCTGGGATTCTAGTTAGTTTGATAAATTCATTCCTCTTTTTCCTTTGGGTTTGATTCTTTATTTATTTAATTTCATTAATTAGTAGTGCAAATTTTACGACTTGCAAATCAGAAGTGAAATTTAAGAATACTATGCCACATGTTTAGTGGGTGATTGATTTTCTCCTTTTGGTAAACCAAATTTAGTTCAACAATTGGAGTTAAATTCTATTTCGATTGCTTATTATTATTTTAGATCGAAAAGACAGAAATTGTATTATCATCAAAACGAGAAGTATGAAAATATAACACAGGTTCTTGTAGGACATGATCCAAGCCTATGCAGTGGCTTAGGCTCCTAGAAAAAAGAAAAAAAAAAAGGGAAAGAGACAGTATAAGTATCATAAATTTGACCCCTAAGTCCCAAAAGCCCACAGTGTTAAATACCCACAGAAAGCCTCTGGTAGTCATTAAACATTGTTGTTTCAATTGTTTATTAATGGATTGCCTTCAATGTGTTTAATTATATTTGTCAATAACTCTCACACTGATCTATTTCAAATTAAATCGTCTTGAAGCAACCAAGGTTTAGGAGATGGGACACTTCAAGTCTTGAAGGATGGGATTTCAACTTAGTAGAAGGTGATGCAAGTGCAAGGAATTGGTGAAGGAAGTTATTGCTATTGCTAATGTTTCTTCCTACATTTAGATTGTTGTTCGATTCCTCAATATATTTGCCTCTTTCAATGTATGTTGTCAATGTTAATCTTAAGGTTAGCAGCTGTGGTTTTTGAAATAAAATGACTCTATAAGACCTTTAGTTGGTATTTTAGGCCATCTTGACATTAGTATAAAACTTATATTAAAGACATTTTTACCTCAAGGTTAGCAATTGTGGATTTAGAATAAAATAACTCTATAAGTCCTTTAGTTGGTATTTGTTGGCCATCTTGACATCAATACAATATTTATCTTAAAGACATTTTTAATGTCTATATTACTATATATGCATTGTTGTTGGTGTGCTGCCCTATCATGGTTTATGAGAGAAATAATGATTGGCTCTAGCACCCAGTAAAGGCAGATGGGCATAATTTGTTTTTACCTTGGTAAAATTATTGATTAATCTAATTAGATACTTCCCAAAAATACTTAGCATCAAAAGCCGGGGAAGCAGTGCTTTTTCACAAATACCTATTGAACCAACTCTCACTTTGCTTGATTATCTTTTTAGGTAGAACAAACATGCTGGTCCAATATATGTGAATACCAAACAACAATACAACACTTATTGGATGTTTGGATAAGTTGAAGTCTCCCATCAAATGACAAAACATTTGATGTCCATGAATTGATTCTCACCAAAATTGACAAAACATTTGATGTCCATGAATTGATTCTCACCAAAATCTTATCTATTACAGGGCTGCATTTTATCGCCTATAGCTTCAAACAATTTAATAAGCTGGAATTGGTTTGTTATCCATTTATGCTTTTGAAAATATTTTATTCATGATAATTATAGCTACTAAAGTTTTCTAAATTTCTATTTTAGGTTTTTATAAAGTTACAAGAAAGTTTAATTTTAGAGATACCTCAAGCCAAGTAGCAACATAATTTGCATTTGGAAGGTTTAATTGTTTTCTCTCTCTCCATGAGATATAAACATTTTTATGTATTTTCCTTCTTTTTTACATGTTTGACACAAGTTCTTATGCTCTAAGGTAGAGGAAAGTGATTTACTTTATGGAATGTTAATTTATGGTTCAAAACTTTGGTAGGTAAGAGGACTAGAAAAACTTTATTTTATTTTTTTGTCAACAATATTATAGATCCATATTTCAAAATTTCTCTTCCTTAAATTAATGGTTGTGTTGTAATTCTTAACCAAATTATTTGACCCATGAAATTTATGACTATTTTTGTTTTCTATGTTGGTGTTTTAGCTTTGCTTGAACTTGCAAGGAGGATAATTTCAGAGATATCTAAAGGCTTAAGCCAAGGGTTTGCATCTAAAAGATATAATTTTTTTTTTCTTTTTCTCCCCACGGGATCTAAATGATCACATAATAAATTTTAAAGTGGAATATAGACTTCACAAGTCTATTTGCTCAGTGCTATGTACCTTAAGTGAACAAATATTTGTCACCTTAGTATAAATTTTAAGGCGAAAAGAAAATAGGTATTCTGCATATGCGTAATAAATTAGATAGTTAGTTAAGTTTCTATTATGTATACGAGGAAATAATCTCATTTTAATATATATATATATATATATATATATATATTTATATATATTTGGAACTTTAATGTTTAATGTTACAAACTTCTTCATCTCCACCAAAGCCCCCAATTCCTTAAATTTTGCAACAATTTATATTCATATGAATTAAATATTCTATACACTATCTAAAAAAGAAAATTTTGAGCCCATTAATGATGATTATCATTTTCTTAAGCATTCATTTATAAATGCATGTCAAATTTTAAGAATAGTATAAATTATTAAGCAATCAAATTTAGACTAGCAAAATAAACCAATTCCATTTCTTATGAAGTTAGTTCATTTTTTTTAATGGCAGATTATTACTTTCTTCAGTATCTCAATACTATGAACTTTGTTTTTCCTCCCCTTTTTTTATAATGACAGATTATTATTTTCTTTAGTGTCTCAATACTATGAACATTGGTTTTTTCCCTTTTGTTTTTCTTAATTCCATTCAAAGTTTTAGAAGAGATGCTTGAATCAAATGTGTTTGATTGGGTTTTACAGATTTTTGTAGATTAGCTTTGATTTTGGGAACATAAAAATTTTCTCACTATTAACGTGCAGGTATAAAGAAAAGAGATGAGATTCTAGAAGGAGAATGCTTGAGTCAAAAAATTGTCATAGCATTGAGCGACAGTGATAGCTATTGTGGTTGCTATAGTCTTCCATGTAAATTAAATGCCTAGAACATAGACAAATGTGGCAATAGTGTTTATTGAACAATGTATGATCAACAAGATACATTAGAGCAATGTGTGGATTTCTATAGTGAGGCTGATTTACAATTTAACATAAAGTTGTATGTAAAATTGTGTCTTTAATGTTGCTTTAGTTTTCAACATTATTTTCTTCAGAAAATACTAATTTTTTTTTTTCCTTTGTCAATCTCTTTTTTTCTTTTTAGCCTTTTTTTGATGGGCAAATTAGTCTCTCATTGTAAGGAAACTAAACAAATGTATCAATTATTGCATATTAATGAACTTTGCATATAGGTCAAATAAAAATACAAATTAAGATCTCCAAAATTTGCATATAGGTCCTGGGAATTTTAAGAAAATAAATAAAGAACTAATCAGCATTTTAATCAAAATTGTAAGCAACTTAGCATCAACACACAGATTTAAGAGATAAAAAAGAATTCTAGCATGAGTTAGAAGTAATGTTTATTTGCTGGAAGTTGCCACCTTAGATTAATGTGTATAATACATTAGGCTTTATTGATGAAAGCATTTTGCATTAGCAAGAACAATTTATTCTACTTACATGGTGGGTTTTTTTTTAGTTAATGCAAATCATGACCATTGCGGTGTTCAATCTATGCATCAACATTAACATTATTTTATATTTGTTTGCTGAATATTCAATTTTTTATCACAATCGTACAAATTGTAAAAAGAAAAAAAAAGGATAGACTTTAATTTCTACAACTTTTGGAATGTCTAGATTGGCATACAGGTTTGTTGCAAAAGTGGATGATAGTTGATAGTCACCTACAAAAAGTTGTAAAAATTTATGAGGATTATTGATAATAAACGTTATGTACTTGATAAATGGTTTAGTCATTCGTTACCTCTATAAGTTTTCACAATAGTTGAAGTGACTATTACAATGAATGGCCCTTTATTTGTTTTGTAGAAATTATCATCAACAATGAATATTTCTCCCAATTGCATCTTAATGAATATAATTTGAAATATGAAAGAAAAAATTACATCATTTCTGTTAGGCTCTAAGACTTTAGGAACTAATGTATTAGAACTTCAATTTGTAATATGTTGGTAAACTATGACCAAAACATCAAGTCTAGATTTACGCTTGCTCAAAGTGTGTCTATTTGTAAAATCGGAATCGAGTAATTGCATAAATTATTAGACTAAATCTATAAGGCTCGATCGATCGAACCACGTGCAGATTTATTTTTCTGTAGAATTTCCAATTCAGCCTAGGCCCGTTTGACGTGTAGGGTTTTGTGTTTTACTCCAAGTATAAAAGTAAAAACCCTAACTACGTTTTAGATGTCTTTTGATAATTGTGTGTTAAATCTTTTGTGAGATCTAGAGGTGTTTACCTTCATATACACTTAGAGTTATCAATATCAAGATTCATGTCAAGAACTTGGTGATCTCTTCAGTTGCTGTACAGAGAACTTTAAAGAAGATCTGAAACCTTTGAGTGGAGTGTCAAAGTTACAAGTAGGAGAACTTGCAGTTGCAAGGGATCAAAGAAAGAAGCAGTCCATGGACTCGGAGCTGTCACGTGGTCATGGTAGTAAGTTTTCTACTTGAGGTAGCAA
Organism: Quercus lobata; assembly: GCF_001633185.2. NCBI lineage: Eukaryota > Viridiplantae > Streptophyta > Magnoliopsida > Fagales > Fagaceae > Quercus > Quercus lobata. Next base: position 17,215,598 of record NC_044909.1, read on the forward strand.
TAAGATGTTAGTGGTCTAAGTTCTATTGTAAAAACTTCAATTCTTTCATTGTTTTACCTTGAGGATAGCTAGGTTAAATCCTCCCCAGGTTTTTTATCGGTTAGGTTTTCCTAAGTTATCATATCGTTGTGTTCTTTATACTTCCGCATTATTTACATGATATGATTCTAGTGTGTTAATCTAGAATTGAATAGTTTATCTAAGTAATCACTTAGCTAAATAACTAGGTTACACAACTTGTGTTAAGGGGTCTAAAAACGTACAATTTCGATAATTTTAGAGACGAAGATCTCACATAAAGTTGAAGGACATCAGGTAATAATAAAGTTGAAGTCTATTTCTAGTATATTTATCACACCTAAGTACCATAGGATTCATAACTACTCTTTACATGGTATTTCCAATATGCTTCATATACTGTTCATTGAAATTGAAGCATACATACTTCACTTTGCTTGCTATATGATTTAAAATTTTGTATGATACCATCAAAGTCAGTATACAATGAAAGCACTCTAAATTTTAAGCAACATGCATATATATTCTTCCATTTTTTTTCAAACAACATTTAATAAAAGTGCAAATTTTTGCAGGACACAATAAAGGAAAATTGTAAGGAAATCAAGGAAGGACAAGTCCATTGCCAATCAAAAAATAGAAATAGGACAAACATCTATTGAAAGACCTCAATTAATTGTTGCTATAACTACAAAAGATGAAAAAACTGATGATAAAAGTTTGCCACTCCAAATGCTTCAAAAACGTCAAAAGGATACTAAGCAGATTGTATCAAAGAAGAAAAAAAAATTGAAGTCTAGTGTTTCAATGTATTTTATAGATAACATACTCTTACAAGCAAGTCAAACAAATGGACGTACTACATTACCCTATGAATTTTTATGTATTTCATTGTTGTTATTTAAAATTTTTTTTTTTTTTAAGAAGAGTAAAATAAAAGTATTGTTAAGTTATTTTATGTCACTTTCTTTGTACATATTGCCATGAATTTTTATAGAAAATTACATTGTAAATAAAGCTGGATTGTTTCTTCAATTAAAAGTAAAAATGAATTGCTTTGCTGGCAAATTCCATTGTAAATAAAGCTGGATTGTTTCTTTAAGATTGCTGGCTTTTGTAAGTTGGGTCCATCAAATTAACAATCTGAATTTTTTTTTCATTAATCCATCTTTTGCTGCTATGGATTACCTCCACTTTTGGATGATTCTGAATCACATTATGTGACTAAGATTGGTTTGAGAATGTTGCTGACAAAAGGGGTTGGTATGTTACTTGGGATAAAGTTTAAAATTTCATTGATAGTATTCCCCCTCCCCCCTGGTATGACAAAGAACAAAAATTTAAAAAACAAAAACAAAATGAAGATTATCAAATTAACACAGTCATAGACTATGAGTTTCAAATTAAGCATATGGGCCAACATTAAAATGAAGATTATCTATTATGTGACTAATTAGTAAAGGTGAGGGAAGAGTACAAAAAATCTAAAATGAAAACTTACTAGGAAATAAAAGAGGAGCTAGATGTTGGCATTTAAGGGCCTTGACAACCCTTCTCTTTTTCTTATGTTCTTTGCACAACTTTTCTTTCTGTATTTCTTTCTCTTTCTCTGCTACTTTCCCTTTTTTTTGGGGTAAATTTTAGTTGACTGTAGATTTTATTTTTAATTCTTTTGCTAAATGTTTTCTAACTGTAGATTTTTTTTTTATCTAATTTTGCGCCATGTGTCTCATCTAATTTTTAAATTTTTATGTCAAGTAAATTATTAGATACAAAAATCAAAGAGTCTAAATTCAATTAGATTCTAAATTGAATTTTAATTGAAGTTCAATTTTGTACCATGTGTCTCATCTAATTTTTTAATTTTTGTGACAAATAAATTATTGGGTATAAAAACCGAAAAGTCTAGATCCAATTAAATTTTAAATCATATATATAATGAAAAACCATGACATATTTTAGAAATTCATGGCTTAAAAAATGTGTAAGTTGTAATTTTTAAACCAAGTTTAATTTGATTGGTTTTAAATGTACCTGTGCATATGTACGAGGTTACATACCAGTATACGTAAATTGCAAAGAAGTCCAACAATGGTGTACATCTCAAGCCCTCATTCATGAATCATAAATGTGATCGGTAACATTGGGTCCCATTGAGTCGTAAAATTGGACTATTGGCGGCGGCGCAAAGGTTTGAAAATGCAGGTCTGGTTTGATCATGAATTAAGGTGGGATCACTTTATTTAAGACAAACATATAGCGAAGTCAGTCCTGGCCTATCTTAAACTAATCAATCAACCAACTTTTCAGTATTGTTATGCAAGGTTTTGAAACTCGGACCGTTTAATGAACCGTAAAAGAGAGAGGTTCAAGGTTTTTGAGGTTGGACCGAGGTCAAAACCGTGATGACATCATAATTAAATTAATAATTATTTAAATATAAATAAATATATTAAATTAGTAAAAATTGAAAATTTATCTAAAAATAAAGATAAATAATTATATACATACACACATATATATATTTAAATTTTTTGTTAGAGCTCTTAAGTCATGAAAAAGCTCATTTGAGTACCAATAATTTTTATTTTTATTTTATGAGACCCAATAAAATGGTAAAGAGATAAATTAATGTCTGCCCATGACTAAAGCCCATTTGACAACCCAAAAAATTTATTTATTTATTTTTTTCTGCCCAAGCCCATTTGAATAGTCCACCATTTATGAATAAAAAAAAAAAAAAAAAAAAAAAAAAAGGATAAATACGAAAGCTAGAGCCTAGAACTAGTGGTTGATAGTTGTTTGACTTGTTTCAAAAAAAATAAGTGGTTGACAGTAAAGCAACAGCAGTAAAGCAAGCAAAAAAGAGGACTTCATTTACCAAAAACAGAAGAAGACTTCGAAGGGAAAAATGAAGAAACAACATTGTCAAAAACACAGAGAGGGAGTGCGAGCGAAACAGAGAAGAAGAATAGGAAGATGGTGGTGAGATCTCAAGTCTGATAGCATCTCACGGTGGTTGAAGCTTCAGCCTTCAACAATGGCTGTAAGTGTGTAAGTACTCTAAAGGGAGCAAAATTTAAAGCTTGTTTTTCTGTGTTCTTTTTATTTTTATTTTTATTTATTTTTTTTTTTTAGGTTCAGATTCAAAGGAAAATAGAGAACCGTGAAAAGTGGCCTGATCATGGTTCTCAAAACTGTGCGGTTGAACTGCGGTTCTAATGGTTCCCTGTTTTTTTGGCATAGACCGGTTTTTAAGACTAAAAGAACTGTATTTGTGAGATGTTCACTGTTAACCCAGTTGGACCGTACAGTCCGGTCTGAGTTTAAAAACCATGCTGTTAAGGTGTCATATATGCTTGATATATCAATATCATAATAAGGATGGTATCATAATTATAATTATAAGGATGGTATCATAATAATAACTATAAGTTTTCTCTCAAAAAAAAAAAAAAAAACTGTAAGTTTTAAAATGTGGAAGCCCTAAACCACGCTTGATATCATATTATCATAATAAGTCCGAATTCTTCTACTTTTTGCAGCGATATACTTGGACATGCTCTGGATGACTAGGTAAGACCCAAGTAATTGATTAACCATAGTCAACTAGACAAATGGCTGAACCATAAATTTTTTGTAAAGGCTAAACTAAATATATCAATAATTTTTAAATTTATAAATTAAATAACTCACATATGTAAAAACAAGGTAGGAATTAATCATTTAATTAAAGACTCAGTTAAGTTCAAAATTTGGAATGAAAGACATTAGAGAGAAGAAGAAGATACTTATTATGGAGACTGAAAGAGGTAGAGTGAAGAGTAATATTCATTTGACACAAAAACAATATTTTATTGACTAAAGTGCTACATAGTTTTGTTAGAATTCCATGAGCAAGCCTGTAAGAAGTCCTTTGGCCCCTTACTTAATGTTAAAGCTTTTATTATTTCTACGAACTAATGAGGAGAGCAAGTACATGGCACATGTATCCTCAGCGAGTCTGTTTGGCAAACAAGTTTTGATCCTTGCGATGATTTCCAACAAATCACCAATTTTTACACGATTTTGAAGTTGGTTCCAATTATTTCTATTACTACATTTTTACTTCTGGTATATTTTGACCCCATTTAATTAATTCAATTATCCAAGTTTATTAATTAGGTCAAATTACATATAAATTGTGGAGGCACACACAAATCACTAATTAAACGAAAGTGTAGTAAAAATTAAATTGACACAGTAGTTTGTTGACAAATAGAAAAAACCTCTTGCAAGGTAAAAATCACACTGAGTGATTTTCAGATTACCACTCTCAAGAATCCACTAATCAATAATTAAGAGGTTACAAATATAAGGAATCTTACTACTACCCTAACCTATCCCAAAATATCAACCTACAATTGAACCTTCACTCCAATACCCAAATAGACTTGATCTTGTAGAGACTTCTTCTTATATGCATGAATCCCAATACGTATTTGACTTCCTAAGAACTGATGTTTGCACTTGGTTATAAAACCCTAAGGCGCATAATAACACAGTAGCTTCTCTAAGAATATATGATTTCTCTAATTTGAGTCTTTATATATTTGATGACTTTAAAATAAAGCTTTTACATACTCTAGGAGTTTAGTGAACGAAACCCTAGTAATCCAAGTCATCATAAGCCAAAATTCTAACTAAGAATTCTAGATCTGTATAGCTCGATAGATCGAGAGATGTCGTGCTAGTTTCGAAATTCTTCATTAAGTCCCGATAGATGTTGGGGTTGAGCTTGTGTTGAGACTAGTGTCGAGCTTCACTATTTCAAATTTTCTTCACTTGTTTCTTGGTTCAATTTTCATGTCTTCAATGATATCACTTGTTTTGACTTATCAACACACTTCTTCATATCCTAAACACATCTTAGATCTACTCAATTACAAGTAAAGTGCATTTTGTTAAAGGATATGCCAACACATAACAAATATGATCTTAACAGTTTAGAATCAAGGAGGCTATTTTCCATATGGGTTCATTGAAGGCATGAGGATTCATCATGAACACATTTGTGTATTTTATAAAAGTTAGGGTGATATTGATCTAGAGTAAAACCAATTCCATCACTCTCAAACTAAGAAGATTGATGTTTGTGTACATTTTTAGACCCCTTAAACACAAGTTGATTAACTTAGTTATTTAGCAAAGTGATTACTTAAATAAATTATTCAAGTCTAGGTTAACACAAGTAAATAATATCAAGTAAATAATGCAGAAAATAAAGAACACAACGATACGATAACCCAAGAAAACCAAACCAGTAAAAAACCTAGAGGGGATTTAACCTAACTATCCTTAAGGTAAAATAAATCAACTATGAAAGAATTGAAGTTTTACAATAGCAACTTAGAGCACTAACATCCTATTGCTACCTTGAGTAGAAAACTTACTACCACGACTACGTGGTAGTTCTGAGTCCACAGACTACTTCTTTTTTGGATTCACAACAACCACAAGCACTCTCACTTGTGTTTTCTTTAAGGTGTTTTCTTTAAACTCTTTATGGAGCAACTGAAGCGATCACCAAGTTTTTGACATCAATCTTGATCTTGATAACCCTAAGTATGTATGTAGGCAAACACCTCTAGATCTTACAAGAGATTCATACACACAGCATATCAACAATCTTTAAAATGTGGCTAGGGTTTTTCTTTTTATACTAGAAGCAAAACATAAAACCCTACACGTCATATGGGCTTGGGCTTGAGTTGGAAAATTTTGCAGAAAAACAATCTGCACGAGCTTTGATCAATTGAGTTTAATTTTCGATCGATCGAGCTTTGCAGATTTATACAATAAATCTTGCAGTACACTCGATTCTAACTTCACACATAAACACACTTTGAGCAGTTTAAATCTAGATTGAATGTTTTGATCATGGTTTGCCAACATATATGTAATGAAGTTTTAATACATTAGTTCCTAATCCCTTAAAACCTAACAGTTTGCTTTGAATATGTTCTTGAAAATTGTTGATTAGGGAGGTATTGTTCTTAAAAAGATTGGGGCTGCCAATAACATAGTTAGCATTATGACTAAGTTAGTTTCTTTACACGAGTTCAAACAACAGTTGAAATTGATTGGTGTTTGCAAATTGAGTTATTTCTTGAGGATTTTGGTGGAGGTGATAAAGAAGTTTCCTCTGTTGGAGATTTGTGACATGGCTTGAATATAACCTCAAATTTAGTTTGATATTTGATATTGATTTGGTTTTTTTTTTTCATCATGCACAACAATGTTTAGTTAGCTGTGTTTTAGTGGTATTTGATTACTAATTTGCTACATCAAGGTTTTGTATTTGGTTCATGGTGCCTCTATACTACTTTTGTAATATTTATACTAAAATTTTCTACTCATCACTGTCACTTAGGTTAAACCACGATCACATATATATTTTTGGTATTCTTTTTTGTATGGTTGGGTCTATTTTTCTTTAAAATTTTTTTTTTTGGTTCTTATTATTTGTTCTTGAGATCTTCTTCAAGCTCAAAATAATTTTCAGTAATGCTTCTAAAGACCTTTCGCACAAGTCATAACCATAGTGGGGGGAGGGGGGGTTGTTGAGTTGGGAGCTTCGCAGTGATGATCTCCATCTTAAGTTTCTTGGTTGATTTTTATTTAAATGCTTTAACATCTTTGAGGCTGCCGCAGTTTGTTTGGCATGGTGGATATATTTCAAGTTTTTAACCTTTGTAGGCCACAATGGATATATTCCACTTTAGAAGCACCCTTATTTTTCCTCCACGTCATTAGTCTCAACGACAAATTTACTAGATTTTCATTTATTTCAAGGGCGGCTCTACATTGATGCCAGGGTAGTCATAAGATCACTCTGATTTGGAAAAAAATAATTATTATATATAAATTTTAAATTTTTTACGATTTGTTACCTTTAAAAAAAATTTGTGACCCTAAATTTTTCTAAACCTAACATAAATAAATTTTGGACAAAATTTGACAACAAACATTGTTGTAGATTAAGCTACAACTACAATTAATATTTTTTATTGAATGTGAATTTTAAAAAATCCACCGTTAAATTACATTGCCTTCTTATATCATTCATCCTTGCAAAATATCAATAAAATCAAATATCAATAGCTATATCATTAATCAAACGTTTAAACTTTGAGTTTCTGTAGTCTGAAATTATATATATAATAAGTTTATGAATTGAATAATAAATAACATCTAATTGGCATGAAATTTGATGAGCGTTTTAAAATCATAAAGAAAATGCAATTTAACTGTTAGATTTTCAAAATATGTAGCTATGTTAATTTTTTAAGTGAGAGTTGTAGTCTTAAACTACAAATAAGTTTGTAGCCAAACTTTGGTGCCCTTAGCAATATATTAGGCCTTTACAAATAAAAAGGAAAAGCCCAAGAAATTTTTTATTGAACTAAAATTTGAAAAAGATCTAACTTGTAGCATATTGATAATGAGACTATTTGCAATGTTTTCAAAATAAGAAAACTCGTAGAAGAAAATTGTAAATGTATTTACGTGTTTTTTTTTTTTTTTTTTTTTTTTTTTTTTTTTTTTTGATTATATGAAATTCTATTTTTATCAGATTTTGTATAATTTAAGTTTCATAATGACCGACCAAAAAAAAACTTTTGAACCTGCCACTGATTTATTCCTCTTAATTAGCAGGGTCTTACAAAGAAAATATAGATATTTCTTATTAGAAATTCTAGTGATAATAAAAATTTTACCATATAACCCTACAAATTGATGTGCCACCAACTCACCCGCTGCAAAAATTAATTGTAACATTTATTTATTATATTGTTCACATTTCTTGCTCACATTCATTGTCATGGTTGTTTCTAGATAAGGTTATATGCATATCATTTGTATTTTTCATTCCTTATTATTATGTCATCCTTTATAGTACGTACGGAATGTGACATTGCTGAGTTCTCTTTCCACCACCAAACAAAATCTCCACGAAGCAAAAAGAAAATGAATTGTCATGAGCCAGTAATTAGTATGTATAAAGCATAGACACATTGATATATATATATATATATATATATAAGTTCTCAATAGCTATAAAATATTGGCGATGAAACTCACTGCTTTAAATTAGAAAATTGATATCATGCTTAGCAGTTACAAACAGAAAGCAACACTGCAAGTCTGCAATGACTAATGACATATATAAGTAAGCTTATTCTTAATCATCAGTTCGTCGCACACAAGGAAGCATAATAATGAGTACTGCTAAGCTCTTATTTCTAGTGATTAATCTATCCACGTTCACCCTACACCTCAGATGTAATGGATAGGTGATGAAAGCCTCTAGGCAGAAGAAGGTGGCTTCTTGTATGGTGTTGGAGGAGGCAGAATCTTGCGGGGTGACTTGTGAGGATCTTGACCTTTCTCCACTGGAGGGTGTCCTGGATAGTGACCATAAGGTGGTGATGGCAAGTGCTTTGGTGGTGCTGGAGTTTCTACTTTGGGAGGTAGACTAGTGGGTGGCTTCTCTACCTTAGGAGGTGCCTGAACTGGGGTTGGTGGCTTATACACTGGTGGTTTCTCTACTTTGGGAGGTAGAGTTGGAGGTTTAGAAATTGGGGTTGGTGGCTTGTGAATTGGCACTGATGGTTTAGGGGGTTGGTAAACTGGGGTTGGTGGCTTATGTTCAGGGGTTGGATTGCTCACTGGAGGAGACTTGTAAATAGGAGTTGGTGGCTTCTCAATTGGGGGAGGTTTCTGAATTGGAGTGGGGGGCTTGTGCTCATATGGAGGTGGTTTTGGGTAATCGGCATTGGATGGAGTGGTGAGAAGCACCACTGCTAGAAACAACACTAGTACGCTTGTGCTAGACATATTGGCTACTGATGATTCAAAACTAGAAGAGTGGATGCCATTTTATAATGCCTATTGTGGGCCCTCGTCGGCAGCACAGTATCAAGTAGTTTCATCCATTAATTTCATAAGTTATGAAAAAAAGTTACGTATTACAGATTTTTAGGTGACGAGGGGTCCATTTTGGGTCCCTTTGATTTGAAAATGGTAAATTGAAACAGTGAAGTTAAAGTCGGGTGATTTTCTCATCAAAAAACAAAAAAAAAAAAAAGTTAAGGTCGAGAGGACAGAAGCTTTGAGAGGTAAGAATATAACTAATTGCTTTTGGAGTTTTAAACAGTTTTTCATCGGACTCAAAAAAAAAAAAAAACAGTTTTTCATCGTGCGGTATATTTCAAACAATACCCCTAAAGTTAAAGGTGTTTGAATTGTACATACTAAACTTTCATAATTTGAATTTTACAGTCCAAAGTTCTATTCAATTTGCATCACAAGCATCTCTATTTATATTTTTTGTTAAGTGTTACATAAACTTGCAACACATATTTAATTTGTCCAATAAAAATTATGTCACGTTATTTTTATTATGCTATGTCATTTTTTTTAATAATTTTTTTAGGCTACAAAAATTATATGATATTATTTTGTTGGACAAACTAAACACATGTAACAAGTTTATATAGCACTTAATGTAAAATATGGATGAAGGGGCTACTGATGCAAATAAAATAGAACTTTAAAAGGTAAAATCAAAATTTTGAAACTTTAGGAAGTAATACAAATACCCTAAATTTTAGGGCAGTAAACATATTACATACTCTTAGGTGACAATGGATCCATTTTGGGCCCCTTTGATTTGAAAATTGGAAATTGGAACGGTGAAGTTAAGTAGAGTTCAACATAAAAAAAAGTTAAGTAGGGTAGAGGGAAGTTTTGAGAGGTAAGAATATAAAATATCCTCTTTTGGACTTGCAAACAGTTTTTCATCATGTGTTATATTTCAAAGTTAAACTGCTCTCTATTAGCAAATTTCAACATGCACATGGACCATGCATTTTTAATGCATGACCTTGTGACATTAAAAGGGTAGGTGCAATCTTTATTTTTATTATTTTGTTGGAGTCGGTGCAACTTGGTGTGATTGATCAAAGTCCATGGGTGGTAATTTTATAATAAAAAATAATAATTTCGTTTTGTTTTGTTAGGAATTGAGAAGATGGACCACTACATTTGTCCTTTCCGAAGATTTTGCAATGTCTTGCCAAACTAAGATAATATATGGTTGAAAATTATATATTACGCATATGCGTTTCTTGATTTCCCATATAGATTTCGACATTGATGGGTGCCGGTGGAGAAAAAGGCAAAAAAGCTAAAATAAATTAGCTGAATGTTGTAGACATGGTAGGACCTATGTCTGGACTTAAAGGAGTGATTGGCTAATGCAAAATCCAAATAAACAAAATATTATTAATACCCCCAAAAAAAAGAAATCAAAATCATCGTCTAATGACATTAAATAATATTAGAAATTGCGAAATGTAATCCAAGATTCGTAAAATGTAAATAACAAAAAAAATAGAAAGAAAAGAAGATTATGGTGCAAATGCGACACGCACACACGCAAAGAACATCAGATTTTATGACATCATGAAGGAGTTACAGGGATCATAATTGCATATATGTATATATATATATATATATATATATATGTATATTTGTGATAATGGAGGCCTAAAAGTATTACAAGATTATTCACAACCTTCCTGTGGAAAACTTCAAGGTAGAGATTGTAGTTTGTAGATCATCATATATGGAATTGTTACTTAATTTAATCTACAAATTTACTTTTAAAAGAAAATTCAAATTTTTTTGAAAAGATAAATTATTAATAAATGAAATAAATTACAAAATGATTTTGGAGGAGAATATAAGCTTTAGTCCTAGGTATAATCTAATTAATAAAAGAAAGCTTAAAGTTTTGTTTCATATATATTATATATATATATATATATATATATATATATATTTATAGGAAATTAAATAGTTAAACCTTATCTACATCCCCTAAAGTAAGATTGGAGGCTACAATATTACATACTGAGAGGATATTAGGAACCCACCTCACCTAGTTTAAGAACCGTCCTCTGAGTATATACTGATATAAACAAATTTACTCATCCAACAAAAAATTAAATTACAGTAATGAAAATTCAAAAAAAAAAAAAAAAAAAAAAAAAAAAAAAAAAAAAAAAAGAAAAAAAAAGGAAAAAAAAAAAAAAAAACCACCAATGTGCATTCACAATGAAAGATTAAAATTAACGAGAGGGAAAGAAAGAAAATAGATCAAGTCACACGGCAACAATTCGAAAGAAAAATAAATGCAACGATGAACATTCAATACAACCTATCATGAGATGTATGGACATTATTAGAATTCATGAAAATGAATTACCATGTGATCAAGAGATTGAAATGCAAGTTGTAAGTGAAGTTCTTGAATGATATATGAAATCATCTCATGGATATTCATAAATAATAATAAAAAAGACAGATTTTCATGGTGAGTTATCCATTCCTTCACTAGCCTGTTGGAATTCTGAATTTTGATGAATCTCTTATAATATCTGAATTTTCTCATCTTACACGTGAGGAAAATAGCTAAACCTAATTTATGTATCAAGTTAATGATCTACTTGAAAGAAATATATATTTCATTTTTAATTTTTTTTAGGGAAAAACTTAGTGCTCGTTTGGATAGCACTTATTAGTGTTGAGTCTGCGTTTCCTCAGTTTTTTTTTTTTTTCTTTTCAGCCACAATGGTTGACCCGTTCTTCTGTTCACAGGTCCCACAAACTCCACTTTTTATCAACTTTTTCATTAAAAATGGGTCCCACAGCACTATTCACACATTTAAAAATTATTTTGCTACAGTATTTTCAGTTTTCAGTTTTCAGTTTCAGCAAAATAAGTTCTATCCAAACAGACCCTTAGATACAATCTTTTAGATATGGTTTCTTAAGTACCTTTCTTAAAATTCTGGCACCTGTCTACTTACCAAAACTTTAAACAACGTTAACACTCTCTGCACTGCTATTTCATCTTGAGAATTAAAAACCCAATTCCGGGAGAAAAACCATTCTCCATCACCTAAAAATGCTTTCTTTTATAGTCCATCTCTTGTCACTTTGCTAGTAGTATATCAAGCACTCATTCCCTCTTGAATAAAACTTAAGCACCTTACGGTAGGGTTTCTCTAATAGGAGTGGTGGTGACCTTGGATCTCAAATTGAAGGTGGAACTCCGAGGATTTCACACTTTTTCCTTCTCTCTGTCCCTCTGTTTCATGTAGCAGGGGACGATCTTTGGAAATCATTGACAGACCGTAATTGGAAGGCTTTTGTACAAAACATAATTTTTCCCCATTAAATATAAGTTTCTTCAATCAGTTCTCCGATGCAAGTTCAATGCCTCCTATAAAAGTTATGGGTTTGAGCACAATACTTCTTTTTGTGTTGCATTTTCCTTTTTTTTACTTTTGTTGTGTTGGAATCCAAAAGATTTAGCACTAGTAGACATGGGCACTTTAGTTACTATTGTAACTCAACTAAAAACCTAACGTACTCTCAAGGCCGGCTCAACAAATTTGGGAGCTCTAGGTGAAAGGTTTATACAGGGCCTTTTATTATATTTAATTATAAATTAATATTAATAAAAAGTAAATTAATCTAAATTGATTGGATCCACTAAGAGTCTAAGACTAGCCTACTAGCAAAATGTGTAGGACTCAACTTGAATCACTTGATCCACTAAGAATAAGACCAGCCCACTATCCCCCATGGCTCCATCCCACTAAATTTGATTTCTTTAAAAAAAAAAAAAAAAATCTTGTAGGACTAGGATGATAGGATCACTGGATGAGATCAATACTTTAGAAAACATGTAGGACTAGATCACTTTCACTGGATTAATACTTTATCTTCCATACCACTAAATCTGATTTCTTAAAAAAAAAAAAAAAAAAATACGTGTAAGACTAGAAGTCTAAAATCAATATTTTAACTCTTTAAGTGGGTCCATTTGGATCATTCCATAGCCTTCTAGAGAAATCTAAAGAATAAAAAGTTAAGAGAACAAACAAAAAAGAGTAAAGAGAACCGTCTTCAAAAAACGCAGCACTAGCAGCAAACTCCTTTTCAAAAAAAAAAAAAAAAAACAAACAAACCATGAAGAAGACGAAAGAGGCAAAGGAAGAGAACAAAAAACGAATTTGAAATGAAGATCAGTGAACATACCAAGTTTATTGCCAACACCAATTAATGAGTAAGCCAACTAAAAAGTGTGGTTTTTTTAGAATCAAGATGGAGAGAGTGAGTGGTTTTTTTTTTTTTTTTTTCTCTGCCTTTTGTAATTTTTTATTCTGCATTTTGTTACTTGTATATTGAGAAAATCAATCATCAGTGTCTCTCTTTCTCTCCCTCTTTACATTTCAAGTAATAAACATGAGTTTTCTTAATGAAATGTGGTATAAAGGTTTGATCTAGAGGATATTTAGATGTGATGATTTTTTTTCTGAGAAAGCTAAAGATTTGGTGATGTATTAGCCTTCGTGTCATTTTAGCCTTTTTGTTGTGTGAGAAACGAGCCTTACATTTTTTTTCCCCTTCAGATGAGAAAGCAATATTATATAATATATTATTACTATTAGGGGCCTCTTAGAAGTGGGGGCCTTAGGTGGTGGCCTAAATGGCCTATAGGTTCAGCCGGCACTACGTACTCTTTAGTTTCTAGAGTGTTAACAATCAACAGGCAAATCTTGATTTCTTCAAATACCAGTACAAATTTAAGAGTATGAGTGTGAGAAAAAAGAGGAACAGAGAGAGAGAGAGAGAGAGAGAGAGAGAGCTTTTGATTTCTCCAAAAGTTTAGAAGTTTGAGATTAAGAGTAAGAATTGACAAATTGGAGAGGTTAGGATCCTGTGGTTTCTCACGAGTTTTCTAAATAGGTTTAACGCATAGAAGAGAAAAAGAAGAAAACAAGAAAGAAACATATGGTATTTAGAAGTTTGAGATTGAGGGTGAGAAACAAAATATGTTAACGCCATTTAGTGGTTTTTTTTTTTTTTTTTTTTTTTTTTTTTTTTTTTTTTTTGAGAAACAAACAAACACACATACAAGAGAGAGAGAAAGAGGTTATAACATAAAGGCACATCACAAACTCCACTAAAAAGTCATGATAACTTTTAAAAAATGGTGGAACAAATTATTTTGCACACAATGTACACTGTCTTATGCAATGTAGGACAAATACCCTTTTTTTTAGAAACACACACAGATAAGAGAAAAGGAAAATGTTTTAATACAAAAACACACTATAAACTCTACTCAAATGTCATGTTAACTTTTAAAGAAACGTGAAGCAAGTTATACTACACACTATTTAATGTTTTGATTAGTAGATAGGTGTTACAATTTTAAAAGAGATACCTGAGGAATCACACATAAAGTACTATATCTAAATTTTGCTATATTTTTTAAATTGTTTTATGTGATGTATAACATGGCTAACACACTTCCTCAAAAAAAAAAAAAACATGGCTAACACACATGCAATTTCTACTAGGAAACATAAATGATGTCATTTCATTAGATCATTTTCAGATTTTTTGTAATGTCTAAATTGATTGGATATTAAATTAGATTTGTTGAGTGTGCGTTATGTGGGTATGTGCTGAGTCCCAAATTGGACATATATTGGGTCAATCTAGATTTTATGAACATCAATTGTGACTAGAGTTATTACAATGATTTTTTTTTTTTTTGGTTGTTGCTCAAACTTATTACCACCGATTTGATTTCAATATCTTGCATCGACTATTTAATCATTGCAATAGCATCTTATTGCAATGACTTTGATGATATTGCAATTACTTTTTTTTTGTTCCAATAAACGTGTATGCTTGAGAATAGGCATTTATAGAATACAGAAATACTAATTGATGTGGGATGGACATAAATATATACTACTTCAGTAAATTTGTGGGACGAACTCATGGACATGAAAAAAAAAAAAAAGGTATGCAAAAAGTTTGCTCTTGAAATTCTTGAAAATCAGCTTTTGCCTTTTGAATTTTTGATCCATATACAGAAGTTAAATTCATTAAATCTTGCTTAGTGTTGGATGTACTATTGGATATCAAGTACAATGATTAGATTATTGCATCATGTTATACCTCTAAATCACTCAAAAAATATTAAACTTTCTTATTTTTTTTATTTTTAACTTTTTTTTTTTTCTGTTTAACTTTTTATATTTGATTACTAAGATTAAAAGTTAACTTTCTTTTTTGAGTTCATTGAAAGGTATTGCGCTGATCAATCCGAATAATTGTTATCTAGATAATAATTAAGTGGACCCTCTAAAAAGTTTTGAATGGCTGATAGTGCCTAACTTGTTACTTGCTTAAAATAATAATGATACAGGCCATGGTTATCGGCTTGTATCGAGCTCATGACACATTTCCTAAATGGACTCATCTTGCCTTACTTACTAACCGAGCACCTAGTCCATATTTTAGATGGGCCTGGTCCAAGCTCACGGCCTGATCGAACATCTTCTATTATAATGAGATTAGGAGATAATGTCTTGGGGAGAATTTGCTCGCCGAGCATCAATTGGCACCTAGTGCAAGTCCAAAGAGGTTCATATTAATCACGAGTGGTAGGTCCCATTTGGTCAGGAATATAGCACAGAAGGGCCCACCAACATGGAGAATGACCCCCTCATCATGATGACCCCACAAAGGGAAGTCTATAAATAAAGACCGATAGATAGGAGGCAAGAGGTTGGGAAAATTAGTGAGATAAGCACGAGAGTAGCGAGGAGATATATATCCCTGGGAGAAGGAAATCCAATCCGGATTTCGTAAAGAGGATTAGTTACACTGACCAAATCGAGGAGGGTAGGAATACGAGAAAGGAAGCCAAACAAAAAGAAAAACCTTTGTTTGTCTCCTATAAAAACCAGCATCGCCATCTTTAGGGCCTCTGATTGTTGGATATTTCTGACCTACAATACAAGTAAATTGGAGACCTCAGCCCAAAACCTTCATCCCAATAGGCTGAGCCACCACAATAATAATACTTAGAAACAACCTATTAAGGACATTGTGCTACGTAGTGTTAGCAACAAACTTGCAAATTCCTCTTTCACTTAATGAGTACATAATCCAATTACAAGAGATTAGTCTAGTGATTCTTAAAATTTCAAGAAATAATGAGGTCTCAAGTTCAAAATTCAATTATTTTTAGGGACACCACTAGCACATGGCATTACACTGTAATGAATTTTTGGTTTTGGCCACGTGCCACCAAATAATTCATTTTAATATAAGTATATCAAGTCCAATGCCCTTAAATTGTTATTTTTTTAATATCTTCTGATGGGAATAATGATCTTAATTTCCTTGTATCTGATATATCAAGGATCTCAATTGAGATATGTGAAAACATGTTAAAAAAAGTTAGAAACTTTACGAGAATAATGCAGATGTGATCTTGTGTTCTTCTATATCTATATATAGGAAGCGATGCAACTTATTGAAATAGAAGTACCAGGAAGCATAACTGCATGTCAATACTCATAAGCAACAGGGCAAATTACAACAAAAACTAAAACGAGTACATAACATGAACATAGCTCAATACAATGACTGAGAAGATAGCTAACATAAACAGTAGCTCTTATTTCTAAAGATTTAGCAATGCATTTAGTTGGCAGTTGGGGGTTTGTGGGGTGGCTTGTGCTCTGGTGGTGGCTTCTCTCCTTTACCCTTTGGTGGCTTGTGTTCTGGGAGTGGTTTCTCTTCCTTGTCATGTGGGGTTGGTGGCTTGTGCTTTGGTGGTGGCTTTTCTCCCTTTGGAGGAGGTTTGCCGTCAATGGAAGTAGACTCCAATAGAAGGCGTCCAGGGTGATGATCATGTGGTGGTGGCTTCTCTCCCTTACCTGGGGCTGGTGGTTTGTGTTCTGGCAATGGCTTCTCTTCCTTATTGAGTGAGGTTGGTGGCTTGTGTTTTGGGGGTGGCTTTTCTCCCTTAGGAGGTTTGTGCTCATGTTTGGGAGACTCATGGTGGTCAGCAAGTGAGACAGTGCTTAGAAGCACCACTCCAAGGAGCAACACTAGGAAGTATTTGGTAGTAGTCATCTTTCGTCTTTGGATGGTTCAAAACAAGAAGACTTCTTGGCCTTTTATAACGAATACTAGAGCCTATTACGTCAGATCATTCGTCATTCAGCTCTTAAAATATACCCTATCATAGAAGCAGTTCAAAATCGATATCATCTCTTCTTGTTTATTCAATTATTAATTTCTGGGGGTCCATATAGAGTTCAAATGTTTGACAATGTACCAAGGTTACTCCTGGTGAAGGCTAGTGACATGTAACGAATTTTTCTCTTATGCTTTCCATGCAACCATATCCCATAACATGCAATCTTAGAATCTTTTGACTTAATGCATAGTTCCTCAATTTTCTTACTTTGATTTTTTATATGCTAAACATATATGTCATTCCCACAGAAACGAAAAAAATCCATATATTGGTCACGTAATATGTATGTGGTCCACATCAAGACCTAACTGCAGGAAATGTAAGAAAAAAAACAAAAATAGTTGAATTTATCAAAAGGGTCATAGGTTTATATGATATATTGATGATTTTTTCTAGGGTGCGGTGGAGAAGCAAACCCATTATACATGACACATGTAATATAGAAGGGTTTTAATCGTTTCACACCCCTTCGTACATTGTTGGTACAAATTATATATTTTTGTGGGTTAACTTTAGAAATTCTTGAAAAAAAGTGAATTTCTTATTTGATATCGCAGTTATTGTGTTTTTGGAATATGTATTGATAACATGAAACAGTAATTTCCAATATAAGTGAATGTGTCGTTGGGCTGCAAGTTCATTTAGGAGTTTATGAATTTTTCACTTCTATTATTATCATCATTTTTTTTATCACATGGGTTAGAGTCCGATAATAATGCACAGTTTTTAGCAACTTTCCAAAAATTCAATAAAAGTGCACAATGGTGTTTCTCCGATTCACACTTAGGATGGCGACTTTATTAATTACTACACATATTGCACCAGTGGTTAGAAGAAAGATGGAAACAAAACAAGTCATGTGATTACTATATACCAACCAATCAAACCTATTATAATTTTCATACTACTGGCCACCGCCAGCTGGGCTTAGTGAATTGATAAGTGTTAACTTTCAGTAGTTTATAAAGAAAATTAGAATAATCTAATGGGAGCAGAAATTAGACTTTAAACTATCATATAAAATATGTAGACACATGTATAAAAAAAAGATAATGTAATGAGTACGTTAATGGAGGTAAATAATTATCTATTCACAAATGAGGGTGAAATGTTGAAATTACAGATACACTAATCACGAAAAATTTTTAGATAATTCGCAGACAATGCTCCTTCTTCTCACATCAGAAGTGGATGTCACATATGCATGGATCCCACCATGAGACCCATCTCTCATGTGAGAGAAAATAGCATTGATAGTACCTAAATATTTTCCACTGATCACGAGGCTCTTAACATGTTCTATCTCATAAAAAGATAATTAATTATTCACAATTTATTTATTTATTTACTTTTTTGAGAGAGAGAGAGAGAGAGTTAATTATTCACAAATGAGTGTGAACAGTTGGAATTCGCTAGTAATAATGTTACAAAAGAAAATCCTTCATGAACGGAATGGCTCTTTTACAAGTATCTAGATTTTGGACTTTTTTTAGTATAAGCAAATCAATTACATTAGAGTGTAAGAGAGACACTCTTAAAAGTACAGCTAATTTGAACTACCAATTTAAGAAACGGTTAGAAAATAAAGTCTAGCTAGGAAGAGAAACACCTCTACCTTAGGACTTATCCTCATTTTTTTAAAAAGGGGCTATTGTTTGGGGCTAATGCGTTGAATTTTTTTTTTTTTTGGGATGGAAACGGAGGTCTTATTTATTAGTTAATAGTTCATACATCACCAACAATTGGCCATCGGGCACAAAGTCTATTAGTCCCAAGGCCTGCCAAATCCCTTACATAATAGACATATACAAAATTGGGACAAGAGCTATAAACAGACAAAATGTGTTGTTGGTGAGTTCCCCACTTTGCCAAAGCATCTGTGCATGCATTTGCTTCACAGTAAGCGTGAAGCACTTGTACCTCCCATTCCCGGTCCATGAGGTTCCTGCAATCACAAATTAAAGGTCTCATATTAGTAGGATAAGTTGCATTTTTCTCTGTTAACCTAGTTAGCACTATTGTAGAATCAAGCTCAAGTTGTATGAATTTAAATCCCAATGCCCAAGCTATTGCCAAACCCTGTCTGACAACTGCCAACTCTGTCATGTTATTTAATGTGAGTCCCAAATGAAAGGAGAAACCAGATATCCACTCACTTGAGCTGTCCCGCAATAGGCCCCTGGCCCCTGCTAATCCTAGATTACCTATCGCACTACCGTCAGTGTTGAGTTTAATATAGGGGTCAGGGGGCACATTCCACCGGATAAGGTGTGGGATTCTAACCTAGCTTTGGTCTCAGAGCCAGCTAGGAAGTAAAATTCTGTAGCTGCTTGCACAGAGGAATGAACAAGTCCATGTTAGGACCGGGATTGAGCTTGAAGATTTGTTCATTCCACACTAACCATAAATTCCAGCAAAGGAAAGGGAAATAAATTCGCCATGGAAGTTGATGGGGCATAATAATTGCTACTGCAATTGCATTATGTCGAAGCCACTTTTGTAAAAGCACATGGAAAAAGGCCAGGGGTAAGAGTCCCAGGGATTGTGCCCAGGCCTCTTTAGCCCAGGGATAGTCTCGTAATATGTGAATAGTCGTTTCCAGGGTATGACATCTAGGACACTGTCCATCCATATGGTGGCAGGTAATCATTAAGAAATGTTTAGTGGATAACCGGTTTCGCATATCTTTCCAAAGAAAAATTTGAATCTTTTTTGGATAGTGAACCACCCAAATCCAATTCCAAACCGATTTATCTCAAGACACTTGTTGTCTATGATAAAGAAATTTAGAAGTAGATTTAATTGAACAAGTCCCATTGTTGTGGGGCCAGAGAAAAGTATTTGAGATTCTAGCAAAATGTGCCACTGGAATACCCTAATTAAGTTGTTCAAGCTGGGGTGGGAGAGGAAAGGTGAGAGATTCAAAAGTCCAAGAGTGATTAGATTGCAACGAGCTAACCCTACGATCTTCATCATGGAAAGGGAGCGGACCTTCTACATAACTACAAAGGGTGCCTCGAGGGAGCCAAGAATCCTTCCAAATTCGAATATTTTGGCCATCCCCTACAATCTAGCTCATTCCCTCATGTAACAATTTAATCCCTATCAAGAAGGCTGTCTAAATGTGAGACCCTCTCATGCTTCTGGTATTGTCAAACATCGTTTTGTGCAAGAAGTATTTGGCTTTAAGAACCTGAGCCCAAAGCGTGCTAGGGTTAGTATAAAGGCACTAGGTCTGGTTCATAAGAATTGCATGATTTCTATGACGGGTAGATGTCAAACCCAGGCCGCTAACCTCTTTAGGCAAAGTTACTGTCTCCCAATTAACCGTATGACAACCTTTATGCTGAGCCGTGTCCCACCATAGGAATTAACAACTCATTTTATCCAACTGGTGACTAATTTTTTGAGGGAGAAGCGTGGTTTGCATGGCATAAATGGGAATGGATGTCACAGTTGATTTTATAAGGGTGGCTTTGCCCACCATGGATAAATATTTAGGTTGCCAACCTTCAATTTTCATTTGAATTTTGTCCACTAAATATTGATAGGATGTAGCCGTTCGACGGGTAGTGAAAATGGTCGTCCCTAGATATGTACCTATGTGGTTCGTAGTGGGAATACCAAATATGCCAGCCACTTGCTCTTTTTGATGCCTAGTAGCTTTGGGGGAAAACCATAGATGCGATTTAGTGACACTCACAATTTGTCCAGAAGAATCACAAAATTGTTGTAGGATTCGGCTTAAATTCTTACAGTCCTTGACCTTGGCTTGAGTAAATAGAAAGATGTCATCAGCAAAAAATAAATGCGAGAGGCGCACCCTCCCCCTAAAGCTAATAGGATGGAGAAGTTTGTAACAGGTAATGTGTTAATTGGTTGCTCAATTTGTAACAGGTAATGGGCTAATGGGCCTTCAAGGGACTACCCTTTGTCACTGCAAAAATCAACTGTCATTGATGTCTTTCATGTATTTGTCCCAATTTCTAATAGGTAATGGGCTAGTCATATATGCCCTTAATTTTATTATTATTATTAGTTGCTAACCCTTGCTATGCATAGAAACCTACCTATTTGTGAAGTAGACTAAAATAATTTTTATAAAATCCTAAATTGATTAAGAAACTACACAATTGCATGATTTGCTATTGTATGACTTTAATTTGTGTTACAATTTGATGAAAAAGCCATTGCTTGAACGTGGAATGGCTTACAAAAAATTTGTCAAACAATTTCAGATATTGCAAAAAAATAACTCAAAAATTCAAATGTTAAAACTTCTGAAAGACCAAAAAATATTAAAAGTTCAGATGATTCACTGTTTAAAAATTATTGAAACAAATATATATTTATATATATATATATATATATATATATATGACTAAACAATAAAGAAATATAAAAGAAAAATGGTTATATTCAAAACAATAATTTCAATTATTGCAAGCTTTTTTATCTTGTAAAAAATAGCTAAAGAGTAGTGATTCATGTCTGAAAATTACTTTTTAAAAATACATGAAAAACCATAATATATATATATATATATATATATTAACAAAGTATAGGAGAAAAAAATAACATAAAAAGAGCTCATACCTTTACTAAGCTTAAAAAAAATAAAAAAAAGGGATTTGCATTGCTTTTATAGATTTCATGATTATATATATATATATATATATATATATATATATAACCGAAACTTCTAAAACTCTCACAATTTTCCACGTCAGCACATTATTATTATTATTATTATTATGTGTGTTTTTGTTGTTTGCAAAGTTTGTCCACACTAATAATGCGTGCTGAAATTCACAAAGAAGAAAATGAAAGAAATTAAATTGTCATTCATAATAAAATCTATGTAAGAAGATCTCTGTTATATAGCTTGAAAACATTTACTAAATTAAACTTTGCATCCATTTGGGTATCAGTATCACACAATTTTTTATAGCTTATTTGTATATTATTGTTCCAAAAAAAAAAAAAAACCTTAATATGATTTTATGCAAAATATGTGACAAAAGCTAAAGTTAGCTTACTTTCAAAAAAGATAATTTTGTTTTTGAATTTTTTTTTTTTTTTTGATTTTTTAAGTTGAGACAAAGCAAAAAGCACAAAGTTAAAGGTTTTGTGTCCAACAGACACTTAATTTACCAACTAATTCCCTAATATCTATTCTAATAATGTTACTAATTTGAAAATGAGAAAATTGAATTGACCTTCCTTGAGGTTTATTGAAATCACACTGACCTCCCATCTTGGTTCAAATTGTACCTTTACTTTTTAAAATGAATGAAACTCTCCTCCTTTACACATAAAAACTGTTAAATTCAGTAATAGAAATGGATAGATTTGTGCTATGTATGCATCTTCACAAGCTTGCTTACGCGGGTTTAACTAGCAAAATTAAGTACGAAAAGTTTTTGACGGAAATTGGTATAGAGCTAATCTCACATTGCTTGGAAACGACCTTGCACCCCCCTCCCCCCGCGGCCTTCCTTGACACTATAAAAGGCCTCTTAGGCTCTTTTTTCCCAAAACACACTGAAATCACTAGAAAAATAGTGATTCAAGAATTTTTTTTTTTTTTTTTTTTTTTAAAGAAAAAACACCTTCAAACTTAAAGTTTTCTTAGCCATGGCCATTTTTTGGACTAAGCCACTTAGTAAAACATTTACTAACCCTCTTAAGTTTTTGTTTTGATAGATTGATCAAGGGGAGCGATCAAAATCAAGTATTAAGCTTCTTTGCTCAAGGTATTTATTTTTCCCTTTTCTTTTGTTTTGTTTTCATGTTTATCTCTTACTTTATTTTACTACTTTAGGTTTTTTCTTTCCTAGGTCATTAGCATGCTAGGTTAAATTTAAATTTTGTTTGTTGTATGTTACTGGGTCGGGTTGGATATGCAAGTTCGCCCCTGCTTATAAAGCTCCACAAGCTTGCGTACACATGCAAGATCACCTAGAAGAATCCAAATTCGTTTATTTATTGTTTTCTACCTTTTTAGTTAGTTTAGATGCATGCTTAGGCTCCTATTTATACTTAGTGACATGTATGTATAAGTCCCACTTCTTTAGAAATGTGTTTATCTGCTTTGTTTGTTTAGTTGAATGATTAGGGTTTTGAATTTGCTTGAATGAGCACATAAACATGCATAATCACATGTCATGCATTTGAATATGTGGTGTTGTGGTGATGTAGTGAGGTAAGTGCATGTATATGAGTATGAACATGCATGTTTGTTTTAGATGAACATGTGATGTATGTGATGGACTTGTTGAATATGAGTTGGATGTGATATTATGAGGTGAACATAATAAGTAGGTATGATTTCTGGCTTGGATGAGATGATATGCCATGATATGAGATGAGATGATATGCTATGTGATGTACACTAGGTTGAGATAACATGCTTGGATATTTAGAACTAGTTTGTGTGTGCGTGCGTGTGTGTATTGAGGATAGCCTACTAAAGGATTTTCTAATAAAACTAGGATGTGGAACACAATGAGTGGAAGTCGGCTTATGAGCTATGGGAGATTGAGTGCCTAAAACCTTCTAATCCTTGTACCTTAACTCTAGATCTAGAATTTGGATATACAAAGCCCTATGCAAGGTGCTCAATTGGTTCTTGGACCTAAACTAAGTGACAACTCTAAAACCCTTCACCTTTAGTCTATTCGGATAAAGCATACTCCTTAGAGAAGTGCAAAGAGCACGTGACGCAAAATGTTGGAAAAGTTTAAGGTCATTGATTGTAATATGACTTTGATTGATTAAATCCATGTTGGATGAGTGTGGTAGAGAATTTTTCAAACCATTGTTTAGATTCTTGTTTAAAGCATTACTAAGATTTGTTAAGCTTGTACACTTGATGCTCTGTCATGTAAACCTCTTCATAAAGATCACCATGAAGGAATACTTTAATAACATCCAATTGGATGAGATACCATTGGTTCACAACAGTTAATTCCAATAAGCATCAAACTATAACAGATTTTGTTACTAGTGAAAAAAGTCTCATAGTAGTCTTACCTCTCATGTTATGTGTACCCTTTTTCCATCAATCATGCCTTATACCTCTCAAGGCTCCCATATCTACATTGTATTTCAATTTGTAGACCCATTTGCATCAAATTGAATGGTTACCAACAATGACAAATGTGACAATCCAAGTATTATTTATCTCTAAGGCTTAAATCTCAATATCAATGTCACCCCTCCAATTAGCATCTTTCATTTTTAATTGAGAGTTAAAATTAATTCTTCGAGATATTTTGATATTTAGTTTTTGAATAGTGAATTCTTTGGATGCATGGATATGAAGGGCCATGATTGAGATTCGTGATAACATGTCATTCTTAAGAGAAATTAGAATCTTTATGAGAGTAATGCAAATGTGACTTTTGTTTTTGTTTTTTCAATGTGTATGTAGTAAATGACTCAACTCATTGAGAATAATAGTACTAGGAAGCATAACTGAATGTCAATAATTGTAAGTAATAGAGCAAATCACAAACGCTAAAATGAACGTTTAGACCCCTAATATCAAAATAACCAACACAAGCTTATACACAAACAATATATGTGTGGAAAGATGAATATAAGCTAAACCCAAATTGGTAAAACACTCTAAACCAAAATTAATCACAAACACAGCAGTAATTAAAAGGTAAAGATTAAGGGAAGAGAGATGCAAATACAAAGATAACACGGCGATGTGTTATCGAAGAGAAAACCAAAGAACTTAGCGGAAAACCTCTCTGCCGCCTCCAAGCGGTAAATGATCCACTAGAAAATTAGTTGGGATACATGAATAGCAATAGACCCTCCAAGCCTAATCTACCCGATGCACCTAAGCCCTCCAATCTTCTTACTCTAACAAGGTTACGCCGAACCTTGTCTTCTCTAGCTTACTGGATCCCACAACAAACTCCATATTGCATCCGTCATCCTTGGCATTTTCCAATACTTCCCAAAGCTCCTAAAACACTCAACACTCTAAATGGGTGTGAGTAGTATTTGGGTACAAATCTCCTCTCAATGGGTATAACAATGGGAGAGGGAACGAGAAGAGACTACAAAGATTTCTCTCTAAGAATGAGTAGCTCTCTCTCTAATGAGTTGGGTATGTTGTAAAAACCTCTCTTAGGGTTTTTCTTTTTGAATAGCCACACTTACATTTCATGGGACTAAGGGTATTTATAGTAGGGTATGTGAGGAATGTGAAAAGTTAGTTTTCATCCAAACAGGACATTCTGGCGACTTGGCCTCGCGACTAAAATAAGCCGTGAGTTTGAGTCACAAGATAACTTCCAAGCCAGACTATATTTTTTGTCTTGTAGTGCTCCAGTTGTCATAACCCTTCAGCTCCCTACATGCTTCACACGTGTAACACTTTAACGATTTGCCACTTTCGTGACTGGCGTGTCGCGATATAAGTTGCGAAAATTTTCATGAGTCATAAGTGAGTTGCGAGTAAGTCGCGAAAGTTTTTGGATGAACTCGCGACTGGGGTTTCGCAATTGGGTAAGTCACCAAAACTCGCTACTCGTGCGAGTAACAAGAACGAGTAGCCAAAAATTCTGACACCTGTTTTTCAACACAAAACATGTTTAAACAATGAATAACAAAGTAAGCACTAAACATAAACACAAAGAGTGATAAAAATCACTTTCAAATACATATAAAATGATTAAATTTTTTTTTGGATTGATCCATATATAGTTGAACACACACATATCACATTTAAAAAAGTACAATCGAACAAATGAATAAGGCATTCATTGAACATTAAGCATATGTGTTGTGTGTGTGTATCAAATGTGGAATAGTCCTTAGTCTAAAGTGCAGCTTCAATGATCAATTCAATCAAGTCATACACAACTAGTACTAAGTCAAGTGGTCTATCTCAATTATAGAAATGAACATATATAACCTCCCACAATAAAATGATTATATACATTTGAAGCTTTTCATTTGGCTTCTTTACAATTCATAACATTTTATCAAATTTTTATTTTTTATTTTTTTATCTTTACATCTCTTTTTGAGATCGATGCTTGAAATTTTTGATATTTCAATTGGATGAACAAGCCTTTGGTTTTTAGGCATCATACATTTTCATTACAAGTCGCTTTCCCTTTTTCCTAGCCGAATACTAATATGTGCGGTGGCTTTAACAGCTCATTATCTCTTTTCAAGATTTAACAATTGTTGAGCTCTTTAAGCAAAAAAATGAGTAGGAAGAGATATAGGCACAAGTCTACACATGTATCAAGATCAACAAAACTATTGACTAATTATTCATGACAAGTTTGAAGATCGATTTACAACAATCACACATAGATGTCAAAATTTTTGCCACAAAAATAGATGTGCATATATAACACATTAAGCTCATAAATGCACAAAGATATTTGTACGAAGGTACTAGGCCAAACACACATGTGATATGTGCTCAAACATATACGATCAAATTTTTTGAATTTTTCACTTTTTATGTGATTTTGGAATTTTTACTCACAAAAAACTAAAACATAAAAGTAAGATCAAAACAAAACAATGCATATAAAGAAATGCAAGATGCACAAAATGCATGAAGATATGGCATTCAATGCATGAAGGATCTTGTAACGATCGAAAAAAGTAGATCAAGGACCAAAAAAGCAAAAGCTCAACCATAGGAACCCTTCCTCATCCAAACACAACGATTGTTTGGAATGAGTGTCTTATGAGAAGTGAGATGAGGGTTAGAAGAATGAGAACCGGAGATGCACATAGACAAGGAGTTAAGAGCATTAAATACTTTCTTTAACAACATGCTATTTTCACTTAAATCCGATTTACCCTTTTTAGCACAGTTTCCAAGAAGCTCAAATTTATCTTTTCTTTTGATTCTTTTAAGAGCATGAAACTTAGAGTATTGAAGTCTTAAATGACCAAAGGCACCACAGTGGTGATATACAATGTGTTTAGGTCAACTAGGCTTTTTGGGAAGGGATCTAACAACATGGTTTTGTTCTCTCTTCAACTTATGACATTAAAGTCTTATATGACCAATCACACCACAACGGTGACAAGTAGGAACAAATTTAGATCCATTCAAAACCTTAGATTAAGACCGAAATTGAGGCTTTAACTTAAGAGTCTTTCTCTCCACCTTTTGATTTCTTTTGTATGGAGGAATGTACACCGATTTGCCCTTAGAAGTAGAACACACATTATGCACAAAATCGAGTACCACAACATAATTGCAACAAATATTTTCATCTTTTTTATCAATAGGTTCAGTAATCAAACACTTGGCATACATCTTAAGAGATTCATTTTCACATTTTAGTTCATCAACAAATTTGTTAGACAAAACAAGTTTAGCATCCAAGTCCATGTTTAAACATTCACACTCTTTCAGCTTTTCAAGAGAATTTTTAACAAGTTTCTTATATTTATTAACCAATTTGTTAGATTTATTGAGCTTAGCAATCAAATCATCATTTTCACAAAAATAACTCGCTCAAATTCTTATGAAACTTCTTAGCCTTTTTCTTCAAGAGTTTGATGTTAGAAATATCAACAACACCCAAAGACTCATGTAAGATGTCATCACAATTATGAGGATTAACACTCATAGAGGCATTTTCACAAACACGTGGCATGCTATATTCATCATCAACCAAAACATGCATAGAAGCATACAAAGCACTATCCATGGCAAATAAACACACGGGGTCAAGGATCACACTTAGGTATTTAAATCACAACAAGTGTACCCGCTCTGATACCAATTGAAAGTTCAATTAGCGTATAAAATACCAATAAACATTTAGACCCCCAATATGAAAATTACCAACACAAGCTTATACACAAACAATACATGTGCGAAAAGATGAATATAAGCTGAACCCAAATTGGAAAAACACTCTCAACCAAAATTAATCACAAACACAGCAGTAATTGAAAGGTAAAGATTAAGAGAAAAGAGATGCAAACACAAAGATAACACGGCGATGTGTTATCGAAGAAAAAACCAAAGAACTCGGCGAAAAACCTCTCCGCCGCCCTCCAAGAGATAAATTATCTACTAGAAAATTAGTTGGGATACATTAATTGCAATAGACCCTCCAAGCCTAATCTACCCGATGCACCTAAACCCTCTAAACTTCTTACTTCAATAGGGTTACACCAAACCTTGTCTTTTCTAGTTTAATGGATTCCGCAATAAGCTCCATATTGCATCTGCCATCCTTGGCATCTTTCAATACTTTCCAAAACTCTAAAAACACTCAACACTCTAAATGGGTGTGGGTAGTATTTGGGTACAAATCTCCTCTCAATGGGTATAACAATGGGAGAGGGAATGAGAAGAGACTACGAAGATTTCTCTCTAGGAATGAGTAGCTTTCTCTCTAATGAGGTGGTGTGTTGTAGAAACCTCTCTTAGGGTTTTTCTCTCTGAATAGTCACACTTACATTTCATGGGAATAAATGTATTTATAGTAGGGTATGTAAGGAATGTGAAAAGTCAGTTTTCATCTAAACAGGGCAATTTGGCGACTTGGCCTCGCGATTGGAATGAGTCGCAAGATAACTTCCAGGCCAAATTGTACTTTTTGTCTTGTAGTGCTCCAGTTGTTGTGACCCTTCAAATCCCTGCATGCTTCACACATGTGCCACTTTGGTAACTTACCAGTCGCGAGACTCCTTTGAATGCACACATCTTGAGTTTCTTCACACTCTCTCATATACAACCCTTACATTATTTCCACTTAAATACAGAGTTTCTACATGCTAAATTGCAAGCAAATTTAGCATGGAATAAAGCCAACACAAGGTTTATTAAATTCAACCTTATAGATGGTTCGAAACCAACAAGACTTCTTGGCCTTTTATAACGAATACTAGAGCCTATTGCTTCAATTCCTTCATCATTCAGCACTTAAAATATACCCTAGAATAGACATTTTTCAGTTCAAAATCGATATCTTTCCTTCCTCAGAATACAATTATTTAAGCTCAAAAGTTTGACAATGTACCAAGGTTGGTCCTGGTGAAGGCTAGTGACATATGTAACGAATTTAGCTCTTTCGCTTTGCATGCAATCTTAGAATCTTTTAAGTTAAAGCGTAGTATAGTAGTTCCTCAATTTTCTTACTCTGATTTTTTAAATCCTAAGCATAGATATCATCATTCCCACAAAAACGAAGAAAATCCATATATTGGTCATGTAATATGTATGTGGTCCACATCAAGACCTAACCGCAAGAAATGTAAGAAAAAAATATCAGTTGAATTCAAAAGGGCCATAAGCTTCGGCGGGGTGAGAGATAGTTAGTAAGAATTTTAATTGTTTCTGTGGGTAAATATAGACACTCTTGAAAAAAGTGAATTTCTTATTTGAAAGTATAGAAAACAGTCATTTCCCATATAAGGGCAGGTGTCGTTGGGCTCATTAAAGTTTTTCGTTGTTTACAAACTCGACTCTCTTTCCGTTCGGCTGGGATTTGCTAGTGATGTTATGTTACAAAAGGAAAAGTCTCCATCAACGGAATGGTTTTTTGACTTGAAGTGTAGATTTTGGACTTTTTGAGTATATGAGCAAATCAGTGACGTTAGAGTGTAAGAGACAAACTTTAAATATTTAAATTAAGTTACTTTGACTTACCAAAATATATAAGGAACGATTAGAAAATGAGTCTTTTGTTTCTCTTTTATTTTACCAACACGTACGTGTATGGTATTACTGGGAGTCTAGGACAGGTATGACTTTCTTTTATTCTTCTATTCTTAAATTTTTTTTATTAAATTAATTATATTATTATATAACATATAAAAATCATATATATATATATATAGACACACACATACATATACATACATATATATATATATATATATATTTATAGTCAAAGCTAATAGAAAATCAAATTTGACCTTAAATTGGAGTCTAATTTATGCTATGTGTCTCAATTAATTTTCTTAATTTCAGTGTAACTATTTACAACACTACAAAAATTGAGGAATCCAATTTAATTTTTTTAATACTATTTAGAATTTCATGGATAACAATTTAAATAATTTTTGAAATTTATTTCAAATAATATAATATTTATTTTATTAGTGGCTATTTTTATTTTAAAATATACAAACATCATATATAAACTTGGTAAAATTTTAATACACATTTAGTTATGCTTATTTGTAAATATATCTCATATATATGCATAAGGTTACAAGCTAGTATATATAATAAACTACTTTTAAAATAGATAAAAATATATAATAAAAATAAATAAAAGACAAAAATGTGTAATTTGTTATTTGATTATATTTTTTTTAATGCATTTAATTCAAATATTTTTTGTCTACTTTGTGACTTTATGGATTATAATTTAATTTAATTTAGTACTTAATTTAATTTTGAAATCTAATTTAATCGGAAAGGTAACAGCTATTGATCTATTCATGATGATATTTCAGAAATAATACTATACTTTTGGATTCAAATGTTGAGTTATAAAGTGATTAACTTATATATTTGAATGGTCTCAAAAAAAATAAAAAAAAAACTTATATATTTGAATAGCATTTCATTATACTTTATAGATTATTATATAAAATATTATTATTATATATACAATTCTAGTTTTTCATTTAGCCTCCCCAAACACAAATTTCAAGTTCCACCATTGCAAAGATTCGATCTATGGAACTAAGTTTTTTCTTCATGTGCATCTTAGAAAAAAACAAACATTCGAATGCCAACTTGACTAAAAGTAAGAACATGCTAAGCATGTGTGAGTATAGATACAAATTAAATAATTACGAATAGACACGTTTTCATGAATGATGTCATCCATGATCTAGCATTTGTTAATTTTGTATGAAAGATTACTTAAGAGGCCTTCCAAGTAAGGGTAAGACCTATTGTCTTTCCTTCATTTCCAATAAATGTAATATGGCCCATTTGGAACCCACTGTATTGATAGGTTAATTAGCCCGTACACAAAGTTGAACTTAGCGCTATAAATTGGTAAGATACATTGCTTTTCTTTTTCTTCGATAGGTCTATACATCAACTTTTCGCTTTTTCCTTCATTTAACAATAATTATATGCAAAAAATATCTTCTAATATGGAAGTCGATAGAACGAATATATATTATACTTCCCAATCAAACCATAATAATGTCAAATTTGTATTTTATTCTTCAAAATTAAGAGGGCAAGAGAAGTAGGATTCAGAAATTAGCCACGGAAAAAAAGATGTGGATGAAAATTGCTTTAAACTCAGGGAACCATACTGATGACAAAAGTTGTAATAATCCCATAAAAAAAAAGTTGTAATAACTTAAGTTGGGCCTGCATGCCAAGAGTACTGTAGTAAGGGGGTGTTTGGTAGTATTGTTTAAATAACATAACTCGTATTTTCACAACACTTTTTTACCCATATATATTTCCACAACACTTAAACAACGTTATTAAAACAATATTACCAAACTGGCCTTGATACATTTTGGTGTTTTTAACGGAGACATTTACAATTCATATCTCCCATTTCAATTATAAAAATTATCAAGAAAATAATATGTCAAGAGTTTTGTAACTCAACTAGTTGACACATCTTAAAATAATAGAATATATAATTATAGTGATAAAAATATTCTGATAATGTATAATCTTTCCAATGTACATGTGTCATGAATTAGTGTGTAAGAGACTATGGTTGTTAACAAATGAACTATGTAAGCGCAACGATGCTAACTTTGACATTTATTTTTTGTGTTCTTTTGGGAGTAATTTATTTAGTTTTTTTGTTAAAAGTATGATGAAGTATACTTCTACTTAAATTTAAAAAAAAAAAATGTGAAAATACAATGTTGGTCACTAAAGTTTGTTTATTATGCATTTTTGGTCCCTTAAGTTTCGAGTGAGCGTTATTAGTGCCTGAAGTTAAAAAAAAAGAAGAGAATTGTTGGTCCTTCCATTAACTTCTGTTAAATTCTTGCTCATATGTGTAACTGAACAATGACATTTGCACTTTTTTTTTTTTTTTTTTTTTTTTTTTTTCATTTAGCAACTTATTTTGTTTTTTAAAAAATAAAACCAAAACAAAACCAAAACAGCAATTACACTTATAAATCCTAAATCCTAAATCCTAATTATTCACCGGTCTCAAGAAGCTTGTTAAAGTCTTGGCACACTGTTTTATCTAAATCTCGCTTATGTTCCTTAGAAAATTTATCCATATCGTCAATTTCATAATGGTTTTACCATTCATCAATTTCAAACCATATTATGCAAACAATTCACAATCCCTTTTTCTAATCTGGTAGCATACAATGGAAACTCTTAATTAATAACTGTTGTGGGCCTTTTTGCAACTATGTGCTAGGCTGCCTCCTACCGTGCTATGGCCCAATGATTTTGGGTAGGAGAGTTAGGACTAGCTTGACTGCAATACAACCCAAACCAACTTGTGCACAAACTAGAGCCCCTTTACTAAAATTTTGGTCACATGCCCATGGCAGAGAAAATTATTACAAAAAAGTTACAGCAGGCAAGTGTAATATAACAACAACAAAAGGAAATATGCCTACTATCAGCCAGAAAATAGGAAATGCTGAATGAAACAAAAGAAGAAGCAACACAACAATATAAATGCAATATAAACAAGATGATAACAATAAAGAAAGAGGAAATAACACCATTGTGTGATTAATAAAAATGAAAGAAAGCATGATCAGTTTGCCATGCTTGGTTGTCCTGCGGAGTTAAGTCCAGGAAGGGAACCATTTTTCAATGTAGGTAACCTCACGGGGAGATCCTGCCATGGAAATTACCCACTTTGAGAGAATATGCGTAGATGACTTATCCTCAAATTCCTTAATCCTTTCTAGAGGGGAGGCATTTAGAGGGAGAGAATAGATTAGCTTATTGGTGCATGCCTACTACCAAACTCTTGCCTACTCTCTATTTTCTTTATAACTCTCTTTTCCTTCTAAGTTCTTTACTCTAGTTTTTACTTTTTACTCATTTCTTTGTTATCCTCCTTCCACCCCCCCCTGTTGTTTTGTCTCTAGTGCACAGCAGAGGAGCCTTTTATACTGCCTACCGTGATGGGTTTTTACTATTTTTACTATTTTACCCCTTAACTGCTTTTGTCTAAGCGTGGGTGTCCTTCTAGACCACCCATTGGTCTATTAGCTGCTCAGCCACTACCACTTACTTGTGCTGGTTGTGCCACATCCCATAACCAAACAAATAGCCTTAATTTGTTTGTTTGTTCATCGTGGTATTCCCATCTAGATAAGGGTGGGCATTCTCTCTCACTATCCCTCATGGCATGCACCTAGTTATTTCAACTCATTTTTCCCTCTTTTGGGTGGTATGTCATCCCAGCAGGACAGTTCCCCCAAAAGACTTTGAACGGGAACCCTAGAATAGGCTTCCCCCTTCTCCCCATCATCAGACCACACCCTCTTTTACCTCTAGCCTATGGACCACTACTCCTATATTGGCTGGGTACAAGTTGGTGGTGCCTGAGCCTTATGCGTACTCCACTTCCATGTATGTCCATGGTTTTTCTACTGCTTGTGCATTTGCCATGACCTGAAGCTCGTCTGTACATTTTGCTACTCGTTCTTAACTTATTGTGGCGTGAATGGGTCTCTAAGCCTTCGTTCTTTATGTCTTACTTCCTTTCTGGGCTGGGCCTTACTTGATTGTGAGCTTTTCCTTCTCTAATCCATTCTTTTCCCCTTTTGCGGGTCTGCTAGCACTTCTGTCATGTTATTCTGTCATTCCTATTGTGCTATTGTTTGACCCATGTTTGCTGGACCTCTTTTGGGCCTGTTATATGCTTTCCCTTTGCTTAATTCCAATGGCCCAGTATTATCATTGGGCTAGTATTCACCCTGCTTTGGGCTTCCTTGGCCCATTCCATTGCTTTCGGGCATCCTTGGCCCATTTCATCCTTTTGGGCATCCTCGGCCCATTCCAATTCTTTATTCCCGTGAGACTTTGCTAAGTCTTTTGGGCTTCTCCAATCCAAATTACCATATTCTTTACTTTTGGGTTTTATGGGCTTTCCCACCAACCCCTTACTCACTTAATTCATTACTTTGGGCCTTTTTGGCCTATCCTTGCTTGCTTTTTATTTCTCATAATGCCTATGGGTTTACTACTTCTTTCTCTGAGCTCCTTTGGGCCTGCTTGCTTTCTTTGAGACTCATTTACTATTTTCTAGGCCTATGATCCATTATTCCTGCCATTCAAGCTTAATGGTTTTCTTCTCAATTTACTAACTATTTTCCTCCCATATTGTTGGGTTTCTTCCCGCTATTAGGCCTCTTTGCCAAAGTGGGCATCAACAATAACTAAGAGTTTTGAAATCAATCTAAGAGAGAAAAAGCATTTCACAGTTCTATAGCCCTTGTTGAAAAATGAATAACAATTGAATACCAAACGGAATTTACGACTCGGAAGTGAAAAACAATAAGGCAAATACCAAATAAATTCAAAGAACACATATCCAATGAGACCTTTGTGGATGTGACGATCCGTTGCCACTCCGATGTGTGTTCCATCTTAGTCGAATATGATTTCATTTTGAGAAAGTAGTCAACTACCTAGGTTTTTCGGATTTTGGTAATATTGGGGAAAAGAAGCAAGTTTGGATT
Organism: Quercus lobata; assembly: GCF_001633185.2. Lineage (NCBI taxonomy): Eukaryota > Viridiplantae > Streptophyta > Magnoliopsida > Fagales > Fagaceae > Quercus > Quercus lobata. The sequence continues at coordinate 17,250,486 of NC_044909.1, forward strand.
TCAATCCTATGTGTGATTTTTTAATAAAAAATAAGTTGCCACAGGGAAAAAAATAAGTGTCATGTCAATGCTCCGCTAGACATATAAGCAACAATTTAACGGATGTTAATAAAAGTACCAACAACACTCATTTTTTAAACTTCAGGAACTAATAGCGCCCACTCGAAACTTAAGGGACCAAAAGTGCACAATAAGAAAACTTCAGAGACCTACATTGTATTTTCGCCTTAAAAAAATGAAAAATTGTAAGAAAAAAAATGAGATTATAAAAAGTTGTATATAAAATTTAATAGCAAAAAACTTGGCTTATAATTCAATACCAAACAGACACTCCAACCTAAGATTGCAACCTTTGACTGATACAAGAGTAAGTAAGCATGTGACTTTGTCCTTCAATGTAATATCTTTTGCCAAACCTTCTGTGAGTTGATTAGATTTATTTATTTATTTATTTTTTTTTTTTTGAAAACGTGAGTTGATTAGAATTTAGATGATAACAAACACACTATTTGTTAAGGGTAAGGTTTATTTCCAAATTATTTTACTGAAAAACTCTTCAAACTCTTCCTATATATTTTTATTAAATGCCAATTTCAAAAATCTAGCCGTTAGATTGCATGTTCTTATTATATCCTCCACGCTCACAAATGTTTAAGAAGATTAAAAATCAATTGCTATGTCATCAAACAAACGTTTCAATTTCAATTATTATTATTATTTTGTTTAAAATTATGCATAAAAAATAAGTTCATAGATTAAATAATAAATAACAACTTATTTGAACGAAATTCGACATGCGTATTAAGAACATAAAGAACATGCTATCCAACGGGCAATAGTTAAATTTTCGAAATTTACATTCAATAATATATATATATATATATATATATATGTATATGGCCACCTAATGTAAATATTAAAACTCCAAAACTCAATTGACACCAAAAATAAAAATGTTACATCTCAAAATAGAAGAATATGTCTCAACTAACATGCAAAAAAATGACTAAAGAGGATAAATCTAAGGATAAAGTTTGGCTATAAATTTAATTATAATCGAAAGCTACAATCAACTAGGAAAATGATATTTAAAAAAAAAAAAACCAATAGGAAAATGACATGTGTTTACTTACTAACCACACTTGAGTGATTGTATATAATCATTCTAAATAAGTCAGTGCATTGCAAATGATATGAACACGTCATTTTACTATTACAACTAAATTTGTAGTCAATTTGTGTCCTAAATTTAGAGAAAATTACTATATACATAATATTTTACAAAACTTTCACAACAAATTTTAAGTGGTAAGTTCAAATTAGAACATATAATATGTTATGAAAGTGTTGTGAAAGCATTATGAATACAAAAATATATAGCACTTCTCAAATTTAAATTAGAGAAGAAAACGCAACAATGCATTAAATTTTGTACAAGTATAGCTTGATTTAATGATTTTCCAAGGGTGTTAAATTTGTTTAAGAAATTATCTTTGTATAGTTTAAATCTATGTGTTCTTCCTTGCTTGATCGAAGACTTTGCATTTTATATTAACCGCAAGTTCATCGACAACTTTTTGTGGGCTAGGCTTCAAGTAATGTGCTGCCCTTGTTAAAGCTGTTTACTTGAGTAACTTTTTCCCAGGCCTAAGTCGCGTAGATGTAACTTTTTCCCAGGCCTAGGAGTCCACGGCTAACTTTGCATGAATAGTACTAGGGACACATAAATTTACGTAATTTTGTGTCACATGCTATGTGATGAATTGTGATAGGTAAAAGTGTATTCTCACATGGCCACCATTATACTTTTACAAATTATAATTCGCTATGTGACTAATTGTGATACAAAATTGTACAAATTTATATGTCTCTAGCATTACTTATTCTGCATAAACAAAACCCAACCCATACTTAGATAACAAAATTCTTCTCATAAATGCGGAAGGGTTATAACTTAGTAATAGGTTAGGGATAAAAAATTTCACGTGATGAGTTGTGAAATTTGTTATGTCCCTACAATTTTTTGTTATCACTTATCAACCTCCCCTCTTATGAAAAAAAAAAAAAAAAAAAAAAAAAAAAAAAGAACCCTCTTCACTTGTTCCTTGCCTATATTTTAATAATAAGTTTATGGGTACCGAATTAACAGTCTTTTCTTTTTGGGTGTAATGGGTGAGAGACTGCGTAATTTTTTTGGGTAAAAACTTCTGTAGCAGAATTGAAATTTTAGCTTAAAAAGTTGATGCCTGTAGGTGAGATTCCATATTATTTAAAATTTTAAATAATAATTAAAAAGTTGATGCCTGCAGTAGAATTGATATTTTAACCTTATAACGTAAGTGATATACCAATTTAAAATTGTAAATAATAACACGTTCAACATAATAAGGATCTTCTCAAATTAAAAAAAAAAATAATAATAAAACATAATAAGGAAGCCCAAACCAACATATCATACCATATAGGTTCACTTTTTTTTTTTTTTTGATAAGATATATAGTTTCATTAGCAAGAAGTACATACCCCACTAGTAGCTGAGAATTAAGTAGCAGCAAAAGGTACATGCATAAACAGTAGTAGTCATCAGAACAGAGGATATTATGAGTCGCAGCTCTTATTATATGACATATATACTAATACTAACAACACATAAGAATGAGCCCAACAAACTAGCTAACTAGGCTCAGCTCAGTGGGATGGTGGAGGCTTGTGTTTTGGGCGTGGCTTTGAGCCCTTGGGAGGTTTGCCATCCAAGTTTGGTTCCTTAAATGAAGGTGGTCTGTGTGGTGGTAATAGAGAGCCTGCTGGTGTAAGTGCAATTGGCGGTTTTTCCTCACGAAAACCATCAGGTGGTGGTTTATGGTGATTAGCAAGAGAGTGAGTGGTGAGAAGCACCGCTCCGATGAGCAAAACTAGCAAGAGTTTGGGAGACATTTTGGGCTTGCTCTTCAAAGACTTATTAGAATTGTGATCCTTGGTGGCCTTTTGTAATGGCCTTGGCCTGATCTATGCACGCCGCATGTTTGTTTGTTTTTTTGCCCTTCTTTAATTGGGAGACTATTAGTTCACAAGGTGTGTTTAGTTTGACCTAAGTTTTTTTTCTGTTCTATAGGTTTATTTCTTTCTAGATTGTTCTACAGGTTTATAGAACCGCCTACACATGGGGAATTTTAGATTTTTCTTTCGGTTGCAGGTGTTATCGTGTTAGAGTGCACTTGTAACCCACTGCCATTTTTTTTTTTTTTTTTTTTTTTTTTAAAGTTTTTTTACAAACTTAATTATAGTCATTTCAATAACTACAACTATCAAAGACTTTGCAGCTGAATTGGCACCTCCCCATACACAAAGTACTTGGGGGTCTAGGAGAAAAAGAGTTCGAGTTGCAAGATTAATAGCATATTGTAATTATTTCTAAAAAAAATAACTACAACTCCTTTCTTTTGTTTAGGTCAAAATTTGATACTCACCTTATAAATTTGACTACTTTTTATTTCAGTTTTTTAAGTTTGTTTTCTTTCGTTTCAGTTCTCTAAGTTTCAAAAAACTCCAATTTATACTTCTGTTATCTTGTCATCCACTGTTGTCTGTTGCTATTAAATCACCAAAACTATGCTGTTTTGCCTTAAATTTAAAATTTATTTTTTATTTCATTACTTATTTCCTAAAAAATGTAATTAAAATAAAAAGGCCAGAAAATTAAAAGAAATATGAACTTTAATCCATTGATCATTGTTGGAAGGAATCGATTTGATGGTGGCTTGTATTATCACTACTAAAAATTCAAGTTTTTGCAAAGGTTTCAAAAAATGCTGTTATATGTCACATATTGTGGCACCTTTTTGAACTACCCCTATATATGAGATATATTGTAGCGAACCATTAGATTGCCGCAATAGATATAGTCTTTTGCGCTGAAATACTCCAGGACCAGACTTGCTAGACTTGTCCACAGTAATGGTGGACCTAATTATATTTTAATTTTTGCAATCTATAGCGCAAAAAACCTTAGAGGAGGTAACCAATATGAAGAAAATAAATATTGGAAGAAGCTGCAGTTTGGTTGAATACTATTTGGAAGAAGCATCAAGGTCAAGTTGCCACAACATGTTGCAGCAAACAATTCACAGTCCCAACAAATTGCTTTAGAGGTTTTTTTTTTTTTTTGGGAGGGGGGGGGGGGGAGGGGAATGTTGATCAGTTAATTTGTTCTTGGGGACAGAATTTTTTTTTCTTGTAATTTTCTAGGCTTTTCTTAATTATTTTTTTTAGAAAAAAATAAAAAAATAAAATTTTAAATTTAAATTAAGGGCAAAATGGTGTAGTTTTAGTGATTTAATGGCAACAGTAGATGACAAGATAACTGAAGTCTAAATTTGGGGTATTTTGAAACTTAGAAGACTTAAATAAAAAAATGCAAACGTAGATAACTAAAATGAAAAATAGTGAAACTTAGAGAGTGAGTTTTAAAATTTGGCATTTTTTTATTAGCTGTGAATTGTGACAAATCTACTATTAGATTACATTTTTCTTCTTATATTCTTCATACTTGCAAAATTTCCAAAAGATAAAAAATCAATAGTTATGTCATCAATCAAATGTTTAAATTTCAAATTTTTAGAATTTAAAAATTATGTATAGAAAATAAGTTTCTGGTTTGAATAATAAATAATATTTGATTAATACAAAATTTGACATGCATGTTAAAATCATGTAAAAAAATGCAATCTAATAGTTGGGTTTTTCAAAATACGTAGATGTGTTTAATTTTTTAGTGGGAGATATAGCCATTGGCTACAACCAAGTATGTAGTCTAACTTAGTCCATTCTTTTTCTTTTTCTTTTTTTCATAGGTAAAGAATCTAATGAGGGAAAAAAAAAACATTTTAATTATCATTTTAGTCTTTAAAATGATCTATGACATTTAAATGTGTCAGTTTTGTATTTAATCGTTTAGTGTTATATTAAAATAGTTCATACCATTAAGTGATGGTTATAAAAAACAGATGTGGCAAAACAATGAGATTTAAATAATAATTTTGATGCAATTGTATAAAAAATAATTTGATGCCAATAGCTTTTTCCAACTAACACTTACAACTGAAACTATTTGACAAAATATAAAAAAGTTTAGGACTAAACTAATGCATTTAATGTAAGGGACCACTTCAAAATTTATTGCAAACGTTAGAAACTAAAACAGTAATTGAACCAAACAAAAAAGTTATATATTTATTAGCTTAATTAATAAATTGACTATTATGAATCATTTTATAATGATCAAAATGTCCTTAAATATTAATAGAAAGGAACTATAAATAATTGAACCTATTTATTTTTTTCTCATTTTCCCTTTATTCCCTCCCCCTAATCTTCTTTGTTCTTTGTGCTGCAACTGACATCTATTGAAAGAAAAAAAAGGGGAAAATAACTCTCAAAAACTCCGGTAGGGATGGCATTGAAATGTGGCAAGGTCAAATCATGGTTGCCCTAGCTCCACAGGGGCATTACCCTACTTCTCCATAGGCCTCTCAAGACCCCACCTCTCTTTTTCCTGTAGATGGAGAAGAGAGGAAGAAAAGAGAAATGATCAGAATGGTAGTCTTTTCCTCAGTTTGGTTACCATGGATGAAAACAAAAAGGCAGAAACCACTTCACTTGGGCTCACAGATTTGCAATCCACCCAATTTGGGCAGATTTGAAGGGATACAATGGTTCAAAAAAAAAAAAATATGAGCCCACATAAATAACATAATATAACATAAAGTTACATATTTGCCCTTAACCTCTATACATCTTTCACATTTATATGGGAATAAGAGTAAAGAAACATATATTTCCTTTTGATTTCCTTTCTTATTGCAAATCAAACTAAGGAAAGAAAAATGCGTTTTTCTCTTTTCTTTTCTCCTTCTCTCCCTATTTCCAAATTAAACATACACGACAGATTTGATTTCTTTTATTTTCTTTCTCATTTCCTTTCTATTATTCATTTCCCTTCTCTTCTCTTCCCTTGTTTGTAACCTAATAAAGCCTAAAATATAAAACTATGCAAAGACTGACATTTAATAACACACACAAAAAATTCAAAACTAAACAAAACCAAATAGTAGTACGTGATAATATAAAACAAATCTTTAACACAAATACCCTAGTCTAATCCCTGTTATGTTGGGAATGGGTTCCCTTCCCTGAGAAGCTCATCAAGTAGATCTAATAGCCTATATTTCAGAAGATAAATGACATGTTTGATGGTGGCACTTGAAAACTATTTTGTGTGATTTAAATGTTGAAAAATATGAGTCCTAACAAGTATCTGTAATGGATTCATTCATAATAGAGTCACTAACATTAATGCTGGCTGTCAACCTATCACAACCTTCCTTGGTTCTCCTAGTTTAGGATTAGCTGTGAACAAAAGATATGACACTAAGTATTGACACAAGTAGTGTTGTCAGCTTGATTTGGCATAGGTGTTAAATTTGTTTATGAAATTTGCTTGCATAATGTTAATTGACATGCTCTTCCTTATTTAATTAAAGGGTTTTTTGTACTTTTTGTTATCCAAAAGTTATCAATAAGTGTCAAGAACCTTGTAGTTCAACTAGTTAACATTACTTAGACCTTAGTGTTTCCAATGGAAACATTCAGGATTCAAAAAATCTCTCCTCCCCCATTATTGCTATTGAATTATATATAATAAAAAAATTTTAAAAAAGGTTCATCAATAAACTGGCCATGTTTGACTTAATTCTAGACTAGGCTTCAAGTAATTTGTTGTCCTTGTTTAGCTTGTAAAAGTTGTTGGCTCGAGTAACCTTTTTATTCCAATGTCCAAACTAGTGTAGATGTAATTTACGTTCTAGAACCCAAAATGTAGAGTTATAGCTTCTAAAGCTCAAAATAAATGTGCGTCATAGATTCATAAAGTCTAAAATATGTAGAGAGAGGACATGATCATAAAAGCCCAATCTCTAATAAGAACACATGGATCATTAAGCTCAATCCAGGATTTAGAGATGTGATTCATAAAACTATTTCGTAAGGTGAAGTAATTTTGATTTGTCAGTCCAGCCGCACGTTTAATATAGAGAATAGATGAGCTCAAGGAACACACCGTAAAATGTAGATGATAGGGTTTGAGTCTGAGACCAATTGTGCATAATGAATGAAGGATTTGTCAGTCATCAAGGAACACACCAATGAGTCTGAGACCAATTTTGCATAATGAAAATATGAAGGATATTATACACAGACATCGAAGTTTTTATTTTAAAATTCCGTACACTACATACCTTTTCTTTTTTGTATGTGATGGATTATACAAATGAGTGGTAAATAGCTGAGAGAGTGATTTTTTTTTTTTGGGTGAAAAAATCAATACTTTAACAAAATTGATATTTTAACCAATAACATACATGATACCACATTTAAAATTTTAAATTGCACATTGTTTTATTTTTTTGTTGGCATGTCTCAAATCTGGCTATGATGTGTATCATTTTTTATTCTATGAAGGCACCAATCAATATTTCTTTTCTCTATTTTTTTTTATCCTTTTTTTCTAGATGAATTTATTGTACTAGTATTTATATAGTTTAAACAAAAGGTCACACAAAAACATCGACATAAGAAAGCCCAAACCAACATATCATATCATAGGTTCCAATGAAATTTCTACATAACAAGAATAAAGTGCATGTCTACACTTGCTAGACTTGTTAGCAGTTTAACAGTTTGGATGGAGGATGTTCTACTTCTACCATATTATAATTTTATAATATTAGCCGAAATAACTGAATTTTCTTAATAGAGTCTATTGCTCTCAAAAAAAAAAAAAAAAAAGTGCTGCTTGTATATGTTCATAGGTAAAGACAGGCATGGAATACGGACACTACATAACTGCATTAATTAACATGAACATATCCAACTAGTAGCTATAGGAATATAGGATAGAAATAGCAGCAAATGGTATGAATAATAATAATAATAATAATAATAATAATAACAATTAGCCTAGTGTGTCGATGATAACTTAAAAGTCTGCTAAACCAATTAGATTTATTGACACCTTCAAATTAAAAGATAGTTCATGTTAGAGTTATGGTAAAAAGAGTAGGCTGTTATTAGCTTAATGGAATGCTCTCATGAGGAAGAAGACATGTTAGCTACCAAAAAACTCAAAGATCACCATGATATGTCCAACACCCCAGCTAGGGAAGTACTCAACGTTGGCCCTTCTCTGGGAAACTATAACGAAAAGCTCATGGGAGCGATTCCTGGAGCGTTTGAACAGGCCTTTGGGCTTCAAGGTATCATGCAAGAGGAAGAGGAGTTTGATATTGATGAAGAGCCAACTTACAAAGGATAGGCATCTGTTTCGTTCTCTAGGGAAGATAAAGCAAGGATGAGAGCCCTATGATCGTCTGCTATTATTGTAAAAACTTATGGTAGAAACGTTGGTTTTTCATTTTTATCTTCCAAGATTCGCAGCTTATGGAATCCTTCTGGCAAGCTAGACTGCATTGATCTAGGGCATGATTATTTCTTGATCAAGTTTGACTGTCCGCAAGATTTAGACAAAGTTTTCAAGGGTGAGCCTTGGTTCATTGGCCACCAGTTTCTTGCTATTCGACAATAGGAATCAGAGTTCAAAGTCTCAACTGCCTCACTCTCGTCAGTGGCTATTTGGATAAGGCTTTCGGTGCTTCCCATCGAATTTCATGAGCCGAGAGCCCTCTTGAAGATTGGCCAAGTAATAGGTCTTATTTTACGTACTGATTCTCAAACAACTTCCAATGTTAGGGGTCGTTTCGCTAGACTATGTGTTTAAGTGAACCTTGATAAACCCTTGATTAATACTATTCAAATTGGCAAAATGGCCTAGATGGTGCAATATGAAGGTCTGAACTCTTTTTTTTTTTTTTTTGCTCATGGACGTATTGGTCACCGAAAGGAGTCTTGTGCTTATCTAATTAGAGAACAACCTGCCCAGGACTCTCATAAAGTCATGCCTAATAGTGCTTCTCCTTCCCTACAATCATCAGAAGTTACCCCTAGCTCTACTTCTAAAGACAAGACATATGGGGAGTGGATGGTGGTGAGTAGAAGGAAAGGAAAGGCACATCAAGGGACCCCTAGTTTGCCTTTGGAGAAAAGCTCTAATGGAGATGTCACATCTGAAGAAAAAGTTGGTGAGCTTGCGTCTAACGCCTAACCTAGCTATAGGGAAGGGAAAAGAAAAATCTTGGGCCCCACACCCAAACTGATCACAATCCCTATTGATAAGTATAAAAAAGCTAGCCCTAGAAAGACTGGCAACGAGAAAAATTCGAGTCCCAAGGGAAGAAGAGCCAAATCTAGAGGCATCCCTATCCAATCGTTTGGTGATCCTTCCCAGAAAATTTTGAACCTGCCCCCTCGAGCTTTTAATTTTTCAACTAGATCAAATCATAATATTGCTTACCCAACCCCTCATCATCTTAGAGTGCCCAAGCTCTACCCACCCCTCACACTACCTCCATAGCTAACCAAGAACCCTCCTCAGGAGCGCTGGGCAACGATGGGAAATATTCATTGGGTGAAGCTCCTCCAGTTCTCTGCTCCCAAGATTAAGCATACAATTCTAACCAAGTGCATAAAGGGGAACCTGGGAGTATGGAAACACTCGGTAACTCTGTTCTCAGAAGTGATAAGGGCGAAGTCCCTGTTGAGGCAAGCAAGGAGCTTAAGGGCTATAGGGGATAGATCTTCCCCTATTTGTTTTGATTCCACCACCAATCCTTTTCCAACAATGAATATTCTTACTTGGAATTGTAGAGGTGCACTTAAGCCCTCCTTCAGACAGACTATTTTGGACCTTGTGAATTGCCATCACCCTATTATCATGGTTATTACAAAAACTCGCATGAGTGGAGATAGAGCTAAAAGTATTATGGCTTCTTTTCCTTTTGATGGAGCCATGTTCTCTAATACCATTAGCTTCGCTGGAGGCATTTGGTTGCTTTGGTGGTCTGACCTGGTTCAAGTGGAAGTGTTATCCACCACTGAGTAGGAAATTCATGCCCTTATTCGGGTAAGCTCTCATCCTTTTTCTTGGATTCTTAGTGCTATTTATGCTAGTCCTAGACTTTGTGAGGGACTTGTTTTATGAGATAATTTGAAACTTCTTGCTGGCCTAAATAACTTCCCATGGGCCTTAATGGGAGATTTTAACAAAGTAGTGAATGAACATCAGAAGTTTGGGGGTAATCCTGTTAGCCAAAGAAGAATTAGACCATATGTGGATTGTATGAATTTTTGTGGTATGCTTGATTTACGGTTTTTTGGGCTAAATTATACTTGGACTAATAAGAGAGGCTTGGCTGACTAACTTAATCCAGCTTAGGTTGGACAGATGCTGGGCTAATCCTAGTTGGAAATCTCTTTTCTCGGAGGCTAATGTTACTCACTTAGCTCGAGTAAACTTTGACCATTGTCCTCTTCTTTTGAATCTATCTCCTCCTCCTCCTCCAAGCTCTAATAGACCTTTTCGCTTCCAACCCATGTGGATGAGTCACCATGATTTTCCCAAAGTGGTTAATGAAGCTTAGGGGTTAGGGACCTCAATCTCCCAGTGGCAGTTGATGAATTTACTATTAAAGCTAAAGCTTGTAATAGGGAAATTTTTGGTAATGTCTTTGCTAATAAGAGACGTACTCTTGCTCGAATTTTAGGCAACTAGGGAGCTATTGCTAACCATCCTAATCATTTTCTTTTAAAACTCCAAGCCTAACTTTTGGATGAGTTCAATCAAATCCTCCAATGGGAAGAGGATTTATGGGTTACGAAGGCAAGGTCTAATTGGATTATGCATGGGGAGAGGAATACTTCCTTTTTCCATTTAACTTCGCTAATTAGAAGAAGTTTTAACAATATCACTTGTATTGAAAATGAATATGGTATCCTAACCCACGACATGGAGGAAGTTAAAAGTTTTTTTTTGGATGGGTTTAAGTCCTTATACCAAACTGAGATGGTTTCTAGTAGTATATTCAATCAAATTGACCCGAGGTGGTGTGTTCAAATAACCCAGGCAGATGCTGAAACCCTAATTCTCCCTCCAGGGCCTGATGGTATTCATGCCAGCTTCTTCCAAAGGTTCTGGGGGAATGTTGGTGATTCTGTTGAGTATGAAATCAAGCAGATTTTTCTTGATAGAAAAATCCCCCCTATCTTAATCAAACCTTGATAGCTCTCATTCCTAAGCAAGATGGCCAGACCTCTATTGGCCATTTTGGGCCCATTAGTCTTTGTAACTCTATCTACAAGATTTTGTCTAAAATTATTGTTCATAGACTCAAACACCTTATTCCTGCACTTGTTTCCCCACTTCAATCAGCCTTTATGGCAAGAAGAAGAAGTTCTAACAATGTCATCATAGCTTGGGAACTCATCCATTCTCTGAAAAGGAGAAAAGGGAGGGAAGGATTTATGGTGATTAAAATCTACCTTGAGAAAGCTTACGACAGATTAGAGTATAGTTTCATTAGGATGGTCCTAGATCATTTTGGTTTTCCAAAAAATTTATCAGAGCTTATTCTTAGCTGCATTTCTACATCCTCTACCTCCCTTTTGTTTAATTGTACTAAACTAGAAGCTTTCTCTCCTTCAAGAGGTATTAGATAGGGAGACCATATATCTCCTTATATTTTTCTTCTTTGCATCGAATACTTGAGCTCTCTTATCACCAAGAGTTGTGAAAGTAGAGAATGGACTGTTGTTAAGGCTTCTCAGGGTGGCCCTGGGTTTTCTCATGTTTTCCTTGCTGATGACATGCTTTTATTTGCTAAGGCAAATACCAAGAACAGTGAGGCTATTTTGGGGGTCCTTGATAGTTTTTGTGGGATTTCTGGCCAGAAAATCAGCAAAGGCAAGTCTCGTATTGTTTATTCCCCTAATGTGGATGCCCAAACTAAAATTTCTATTTGTAACAAGTTGGGAATTCAAGCCACCTGCGAGATTGGGAGATATCTTGGGTTTCCTATTTTTCATAAGGGTTGTAATTGTAGCGCTTTCTACTTTGTTATTGACAAAGTCCAATCTAAGTTGGCCAAGTGGAAAGCCAAAGTATTATCCCTTGTAGGTAGACTTGTGCTTGTTAAATCTGCATCCACCCTATACCAGATTACTATATGCAATGCCATGCTCTCCTTGTTAAGACTTGTTCAGCTATAGATAAGATTCATAGAGATTTCCTTTGGGGCTCTACCCAAGATAAGAGAAAGTTGCATCTTGTTAACTGGAATACTCGCTCTCCCCAAACAGTATGGTGGCCTTGGTATTTTCCAAATGAGAGCTAAAAAATGAAGTTTTTCTTGCCAAACTTTGTCGAAGTTGCTAATAACCCCAAATCTTTGTGGGCAAAAATCCTCATTAAGAAATACCTTTCAAGTTCTTTTGTTGGTAGGAAAAAGAATGGTTCAATTATTTGGGCAGCATGTAAGAAAGGAGGCCCAATTTTTATGCAAGGCCTTAAATGGACCATTTATAATGGACGTTCTATAAATTTTTGGAAAGACTTTTGTCTTCCTTTGGGGCCTATTAGAAATCTGGTTGAAGGACCTTTGTCTCTCCAAGAGGAAGCTCTCTCTGTTTGGGATGTTAAAGAAAATGGGATGGCTGTCCTTTCGTTAAGTCATTTCTGCCACTTCTTTTGCTAATAATCTTGAGCTTCAAGATTCCTCAGCTTGGGCTTTTTCTAATAATGGCTCCTTGAACCTTTGTACTTCTCCAATCTCTTGGGTCTGGAAAATCAAGTCAAATCCTTGAATTTTCTTCTTCTTTCGACTAGTCAACCACAATAGCATTCCCACATGTGAAGTCTTAGGTTTAAGAGGATTCACTCTTGACAGTTACTACCCACTATGTATGGAGTGTTCTGAATCTATCATCCATGTGCTATGTGATTGTAAATATCCCAAGTTGTTTTGGACAAAGCTTGGTGTTCCCCATCCTCTTCTCAATTCCTTTTCTTTACCTCTTCTTGATTGGCTTAAGGCCAATGCTGTTAATTCTTTTTCCTCCAATCACTTAGGTGCACCTTGGGAGGTTCTTTTCCCTATGGGAATTTGGCATTTATGGCTGTAAAGAAATGCTTTTATTCTTAGATCAGGTGTGGTGGAGCCAAACCTGATAGGTACTTGTGGGCAAAATTTTTTGCTATTGGTCTAGGTAGTAAATCAAACCCTAGTAAAGCTGTCATTCAAGTGGCTTGGAAAAGGCCTCCCATGGGGTGGATTATCCTTAACACTGATGGGTCGGCAATGGGAAATCCTGGCAAAGCTATATGTGGTGCCTTCTTCATAACTGTGAGGGAGAATGGTTAGGGGGTTTTGCGAGGGGTGTGGGGTTCACTACTAGCTATGTTGCGGAGCTTTGGGTGCTTGGTGATGGATTGAATCTTGCCTCCTCTTTAGGAATTGAGAACCTCATTGTTGAATTAGATGCTTTAGCTATTGTGCATCTGTTGAGAAACTCTGTTGCTAACTTTGCTTTGGAACCACTTTTATTTGACTGCATGAACCTATTGAGGACCTTTCCGCGGACTCAGATTGAGCATGTGTTTAGAGAGGCCAATCAATGTGCTGAAGCACTAGCCAAACTGGGTGCTAAGTTTTCTGCTATGTATGTTTCTTTTATTATCCCACCAGCAGTGGTGGTGAATCTGTTGGCTCTTGATAGAGCAGCAACATCTTGTAATAGACTGATTTCTATTTTCAATTAGGGTGCGTTTGATTCGACTTCAAACCAATTTCGGAAATCAATTTCCGGAAAATTTTGCGTTTGGCTGTCATGGAAAACATTATTTTCCGGAAATTGATTTCCTGTTGACCGAAATTTGAAGCCTTGACCACGGAAATGAATTTCTGCCTTCATTTTCACTTCAATTCATTTCCGTGTCTTGTAAAACGCAGAGAGAGGGAGAGAAAAAACAGAAAACACAACACGAGAGCGAGAGAGAACGAGCGAGAGAAAGAACGACGAGCGAGAAAGAACGACGAGCGAGAGAGAACGAGGGAGAAAGACAGAGAGAAAGAAGACGCGCAAGGGAGAAAGACAGAGAGAAAGAGAGAGAAAGAACGACTCGATCGTCGCAGCACCGGGTCTGATCGCCACAGCGCCGCGCCGATCGCCATCTTGCCTTTGACTTCGCCCGTCGACTTCGCCGTTCGACTTCGCCCTTCGACTTCGCCCGTTGACTTCGCCGTTCGACTTCGCCCTTCGACTTCGCCTTCGCGCCAATCGCGATCGCAGTCGTAGCATCGATTCGTCGTCCCCAATCGCGAACCCAGATTCGTCGTCCCCGATCGCGATCGTCGCACCCCAAAACCAATCATCCTCGACCCCAAAACCGATCGTCCTCCCTCTCTTCCTTCTTCTCTCTGTGATCGGATTATGATTTATAATTTTCCTGGGTTTTATTTGTGTTTTTGAATTGAGGGATGAAATATTTGTTTGGCAGGTGCGAAAATGTGTTTTCTGTGTGATTTTGATTTTTGTTGTTGTTGTGGTGGTGTGGTGGTGGTGTTTTGGTGGTTGTGGTTTTTGATTGCCAGTGTTTCCTGCCGTGGGATGAATTGCTGTGTAGGAAAATAGCATTTTCACCCATATAACCAAACACTAGAAAATATTTTTCACAATATTTTCTGAAATGCAACCAAACACTTAAAGTTATTTTCCTTTCCGGAAAATCATTTACATGAAACAAACACAGCCTTAGTTTTTAAAATATTTTCCGTTTCACCCAAAAAAAAAAAAAAAAAAAAAAAAAAAAACTTAAAATCCTGCTAGCACAAGTGTTGTAAGATTGTTGTGCTGTAGTATTACATTATTACTATTACTTATTCCTATGGGGCCTCCCATTGTTGGATATTTTTTACCTACAATAAAAGTAAATTGGGGACCTCAGCCCAAAACCTTCATCCCAATAGGCTGAGCCACCACAATAATAATACTTAAAAACAACCTATTAAGGACATTGTGCTACGTAGTGTTAGCAACAAACTTGCAAATTCCTCTTTCACTTAATGAGTACATAATCCAATCACAAGAGATTAGTCTAGTGATTCTTAAAATTTCATGAAATAATGAGGTCTCGAGTTCAAAATTCAATTATTTTTAGTGACACCACTAGCACATGGCATTATACTGTAATGAAGTTTTGGTTTTGGTCACGTGCCACCAAATAATCCATTTTAATATAATTATATCAAGTCCAATGCCCTTAAATTATCTTCCTCATCTTTTTTTTTTCTTTTTTTAAATTTCTGATGAGAATAATGATCTTAATTTCCGTGTATCTGATATATCAAGGGTCTCAATTGAGATATGTGAAAACATGTCAGTATTAAAAAAAAGTTAGAAACTTTACGAGAATAATGCAGACGTGACCTTGTGTTCTTCTATATCCATATATAGGAAGCGATGCAACTTATTGAAATAGAAGTACCAGGAAGCATAACTGCATGTCAATACTCATAAGCAACAGAGCAAATTACAACAAAAACTAAAACGTGTAGAGTACATAACATGAACATAGCTCAATACAATGACTGAGAAGATAGCTAACGTAAGCAGTAGCTCTTATTTCTAAAGATTTAGCAATGCATTTAGTTGGCAGTTGGGGGTTTGTGGGGTGGCTTGTGCTCTGGTGGTGGCTTCTCTCCTTTACCCTTTGGTGGCTTGTGTTCTGGGAGTGGTTTCTCTTCCTTGTCATGTGGGGTTGGTGGCTTGTGTTTTGGTGGTGGCTTTTCTCCCTTTGGAGGAGGTTTGCCGTCAATGGAAGTAGACTCCAATAGAAGGTGTCCAGGGTGATGATCATGTGGTGGTGGCTTCTCTCCCTTACCTGGGGTTGTTGGTTTGTGTTCTGGCAATGGCTTCTCTTCCTTATTGAGTGAGGTTGGTGGCTTGTGTTTTGGGGGTGGCTTTTCTCCCTTAGGAGGTTTGTGCTCATGTTTGGGAGATTCATGGTGGTCAGCAAGTGAGGCAGTGCTTAGAAGCACCACTCCAAGGAGCAACACTAGGAAGTATTTGGTAGTAGTCATCTTTCGTCTTTGGATGGTTCAAAACAACAAGACTTCTTGGCCTTTTATAACGAATACTAGAGCCTATTACGTCAGATCCTTCGTCATTCAGCACTTAAAATGTACCCTACCATAGAAGCAGTTCAAAATCGAAATCATCTCTTCTTGTTTATTCAATTATTAATTTCTGGCGGTCCATATAGAGTTCAAATGTTTGACAATGTACCAAGGTTACTCCTGGTGAAGGCTAGTGACACGTAACGAATTTTGCTCTTATGCTTTCCATGCAACCGTATCCCATAACATGCAATCTTAGAATCTTTTGACTTAATGCATAGTTCCTCAATTTTCTTACTTTGATTTTTTATATGCTAAACATATATATCATTCCCACAGAAACGAAAAAAAAAATCCATATATTGGTCACGTAATACGTATGTGGTCCACATCAAGACCTAACCGCAGGAAATGTAAGGAAAAAAAAAAACAAAAATAGTTGAATTTATCAAAAGGGTCATAGGTTTATATGATATATTGATGATTTTTTTTAGGGTGCGGTGGAGAAGAAAACCCATTATACATGACACATGTAATATAGAAGGGTTTTAATTGTTTCACACCCCTTCGTACATTGTTGGTACAAATTATATATTTTTGTGGGTTAACTATAGACATTCTTGAAAGAAAGTGAATTTCTTATTTGATATCATGAAACAGTAATTTCCAATATTAGTGTATGTGTCGTTGGGCTGCAAGCTCATGAAACAGTAATTTCCACTTCTATTATTATCATCAGTTTTTTTATCACATGGGATTAGAGTCCGATGATAATGCACAGTTTTTAGCAACTTTCCAAAAATTCAATAATAGTGCACAATGGTGTTTCTCCGATTCACACTTAGGATGGCGACTTTATTAATTACTACACATATTGCACCAGTGGTTAGAAGAAAGATGGAAACAAAACAAGTCATGTGATTACTATATACCAACCAATCAAACCTATTATAATTTTCATACTACTGGCCACCGCCAGCTGGGCTTAGTGAATTGATAAGTGTTAACCTTCAGTAGTTTATAAAGAAAATTAGAATAATCTAATGGGAGCAGAAATTAGACTTTAAACTATCATATAAAATATGTAGACACATGTATAAAAAAAAAAAGATAATGTAATGAGTACATTAATGGAGGCAAATAATTATCTATTCACAAATGAGGGTGAAATGTTGAAATTACAGATACACTAACCACAAAATTTTTTTAGATAATTCACAGACAATGCTCCTTCTTGTCACGTCAGAGGTGGATGTCACATATGCATAGATCCCACCATGAGACCCACCCCTCATGTGAGAGAAAAGAGCATTGTTAGTACCTAAATATTTTCCACTGATCACGAGGCTCTTAACAAGTTCTATCTCATAAATAGATAATTAATTATTCACAATTTTTTTTTTTTTTTTTTGAGAGAGAGAGAGAGAGAGAGAGTTAATTATTCACAAATGAGTGTGAACGGTTGGAATTCGCTAGTAATAATGTTACAAAAGAAAATCCTTCATGAACGGAATGGTTCTTTTACTTTAAGTATCTAGATTTTGGACTTTTTTGAGTATGAGCAAATCAATTACATTAGAGTGTAAGAGAGACACTCTTAAAAGTACAGCTAATTAATTTGAATTACCAATTTAAGAAACGGTTAGAAAATAAAGTCTATCTAGGAAGAGAAACACCTCTACCTTAGGACTTATCCTCATTTTTTTTTTTAAAGGGGCTATTGTCTGGGACTAATGTGTTAATTTTTTTTTTTTTTTTTTAATGGAAATGGAGGTCTTATTTATTAGTTAATAGTTCATACATCACCAACAGTTGGCCATCAGGCACAAAGTCTATTAGTCTCGAGGCCTGCCGAATCCCTTACATAACAGACATATACAAAATTGGGACAAGAGCTATAGACAAACAAAATGTGTTGTTGGGAAGTTCCCCGCTTCACCAAAGCATCTGCGATTGCATTTGCTTCATGGTAAGTGTGAAGCACTTGCACCTCCCATTCCCGGTTCATGAGGTTCCTGCAATCACAAATTAAAGGTCTCATATTAGCAGGATAAGTTGCATTTTTCTCTGTTAACCAGGTTAGCACTATTGTAGAATCAAGCTCAAGTTGTATGAATTTAAATCCCAATGCCCAAGCTATTGCCAAACCCTATCTGACAGCTGCCAACTCTGCCATGTTATTTGATGCGAGTCCTAAATGAAGGGAGAAACTAGATATCCACTCACCCGAGCTATCCCGCAATAGGCCCCCGGCCCCTGCTAGTCCTAAATTACCTATCGCACTACCGTCAATGTTGAGTTTAATATAGGGGTCAGGGGGCACATTCCACCGGATAAGGTACAGGATTCTAACCTAGCTTTGGTCACAAAGCCAGCCAAGAAGTAAAATTCTGTAGCTGCTTGCACAGAGGAATGAACAAGTCCATGCTGGGACCGAGATTGAGCTTGAAGATTCGTTCATTCCACTCTAACCATAAATTCCAACAAAGGAAAGGGAAATAAATTCGTCATGGAAGTTGATGGGGCATAATAACTGCTACCGCAGTTGCATTATGTCGAAGCCACTTTTGTAAAAGCATGTAGAAAAAGGCCAGGGGCAAGAGTCCCAAGGATTTGCCCAGGACTCTTTAGCCTAGGGATAGTCTCGTGATATGTGAATGGCCGTTTCCAGGGTATGACATCTAGGACACTGTCCATCCATATGGTGGGAGGTAATCGTTAAGAAATGTTTAGTGGGTAACCAGTTTTGCATAGTTTTCCAAAGAAAAATTTGAATCTTTTTTGGACAGTGAACAACCCAAATCCAGTTCCAAACCAGTTTATCCCAAGGCACTTGTTGTCTATGATAAAAAAATTTAGAAGTAGATTTAACTGAACAAGTCCCATTGTTGTGGGGCCAAAGAAAAGTATCTGAGATTCTAGCAAAATGTGCCGCTAGAATGCCCTAATTAAGTTGTTCAAGCTGGGGTGGGAGAGGAAAGGTGAGAGATTCAAAAGTCCAAGAGTGATTAGATCGCAACGAGCTAACCCTGTGATCTTCATCATGGAAAGGGAGTGGACCTTCTATATAACTACAAAGGGTGCCTCAAGAGAGCCAAGAATCCTTCCAAATTCGAATTTTTTGGCCATCTCCTACAATCCAGCTCATTCCCTCATGTAACAATTTAATCCCTATCAAGAAGGCTGTCTAAATGTGAAACCTGCTCATGCTTCTGGTATTGTTAGACATCGTTGTGTGTAGGAAGTATTTGGCTTTAAGAACTTGAGCCCAAAGCGTGCTAGGGTTAGTATAAAGGCACTAGGTCTAGTTCATAAGAATCACGTGATTTCTATGACGGGTGGATGTCAAACCCAGGCCGCCAGCCTCTTTAGGCAAAGTTACCGTCTCCCAATTAACCGTATGATAGCCTTTATGCTAAGCCGTGTCCCACCATAGGAATTGACAACTCATTTTATCCAACTAGTGACTAATTTTTTGAGGGAGAAGCGTGGTTTGCATGATGTAAATGGGAATGGATGTCACAACTGATTTTATAAGGGTGGCTTTGCCAACCATAGATAAATATTTAGCTTGCCAACCTTCAATTTTCATTTGAATTTTGTCCACTAAATATTGATAGGATGTAGCCGTTCAACTGGTAGTGAAAATGGGCGTCCCTAGATATGTACCTATGTGATCCGTAGTGGGAATACCAAATATGCCAGCCACTTGCTCTTTTTGATGCCTAGTAGTGTTGGGGGAAAACCATAGACACGATTTAGTGACACTCACAATTTGTCCAGAACAATCACAAAATTGTTGTAGGATTCAGCTTAAATTCTTACAGTCCTTGACCTTGGCTTGAGTAAATAGAAAGATGTCATCAGCGAAAAATAAATGCGAGAGGCGCACCCTCCCCCTAAAGCTAATAGGATGGAGAAGTCTTTAACAGGTAATGCATTAATTGGTTGCTCAATTTGTAATAGGTAATGGGCTAATGGGCCTTCAAGGGACTACCCTTTGTCATTGCAAAAATTAACTGTCATTGATGTCTTTCATGTATTTGTCCCAATTTTTAATAGGTAATGGGCTAGTCATATATGCCCTTAATTTTATTATTATTACTAGTCGCTAACTCTTTCTATGCACAGAAACCTACCTATTTGTGAAGTAGACTAAAATAATTTT
The DNA here is from genome assembly GCF_001633185.2 of Quercus lobata. Classification (NCBI taxonomy): domain Eukaryota; kingdom Viridiplantae; phylum Streptophyta; class Magnoliopsida; order Fagales; family Fagaceae; genus Quercus; species Quercus lobata. Next base: position 17,270,772 of record NC_044909.1, read on the forward strand.
TATAAAATCCTAAATTGATTAAGAAACTACACAATTGCATGATTTGCTCTTGTATGACTTCAATTTGTGTTAAAATTTGATGAAAAAAACATTGCTTGAACGTGCAATGGCTTACAAAAAATTTGTCAAACAATTTCAGATATTGCAAAAAAATAACTCAAAAATTCAAATGTTAAAAATTCTGAAAGACCAAAAAATATTAAAGAATCAGATGATTCTCTGCTAAAAAATTATTGAAACAAAAATATATATATATATATATATATGTGACTAAACAATAAAGAAATTTAAAGGAAAGATGGGTTATATTCAAAAAAATAATTTCAATTATTGCAAGCTTTTTTATCTTGTAACAAATAGCTAAAGAGAGTTTAGTGGTTCATGTACGAAAATTACTTTTTAAAAATACATGAAAAACCATAAAATAATAATAATAATTTTTTTTTTTTAACAAAGTAGAGGAGAAGAAAATAACATAAAAAGTGAAAGTTCAATAAGTGTATGAAACACCTTGAACGTTTAGACCCCCAATTTAAAAATTACCAATCCAAGCTTAATATCAAACAATCAATGTGCGGAAAATGAACGTAAACTTAATACAGAATTGATAAACAATCTAAACCAAATAAATTCACATCCACAGTAGAAATTAAATGGAAAAGATTAAGGGAAGAGAGATGCAAACACAAGGACAACACTCGATGTGTTATCGAAGAGGAAACCGAAGCCCTCGGCGTAAAACCTCTCCGCCGCCCTCCAAGCGGTAAACAATCCACTAAAGAATGCAATTGGGATACATGAACAGCAAAAGATCCTCCAAGCTTAATCTACCCAATGTACCTAAGCCCTCCAAGCTCTTACTCCAACGAGGTTACACCAAACCTATTTCCTCTTTAACTTGCTAGATTCCGCTACTTGACCATAGCATCTACCAATATGAAATTGGTCCCTTCTTAACTGCTTCCCAAACACCAAATGGCCTCCTCACAGATATGGGTATGGTGAGAAAAGGTTTTGGTACCTCTCAAGGATTTGACAATGGAGAGGAAAAGAGTAGAAGAATTTGAAGAGTCTCTATATGAAGATTGTGGATGAATTAATCTTGTTTTTCTCTAGGGTTTCTCTCTCAAAATTCTCTCTGGAATCTCTCACAAAATCGTGGGTATAAGGGTATATATATAGTAGGGTGAGAAGGAATGTGAAAAGTCAGTTTTTCCAAAACAAGGTGTTCTGGTGACTTAACCTCGCGACTAGGTTGAATCGCAAGTTTAAGCCGCGAGCTAACCGCCTGGCCAGCCTGAGACTTTTGTCCTGTAGTGCAACAGCTAGCGCGACTCTTCAGCTTCTGGCATGTTTGGCACGTGTGTAACTATCTGGCAACTTGCAAGCCGCGAGTCACCCGCAAGATCCAGTCGCGAGTCCATGCTTCTTTGCACAATCTTGAACATTTCTTCACACTCTCTCACACACTACCTTTACATGATTCCCATCTAAATACAGGGTTACTAATTGCTAAAATACAAGCAAATTTGGCACGGAATAAAGCTAACAAGATGGTTAATAAAATTCAACCTTACAATCTCCCCCTTTGGCTATTCCGTGACAAAACCCTAAAACAAACTCTAGACTTAATATGTGAGTTAAGAACAGTTGAACAAAACTCACTCACACCTAACTCTAGAATTTGAAAAGCTCTTGAATCATATGAGCAAGTAACTCCTGAAACACAACAACACAATTTGATCATTGTATGCAGAAAACTTGTAAGGCATATGAAGCAAGCACAATGCGATCAAGCAAAATGGAATGAGAAATAAACCAAGGCTTGAGAAATAAACCAAGGCTTGACCAAACAAGCAATCACTATAAAATAGTGACCACAATACTCATTCACACTTGGAATGAACATCCGGACATACAAGTTAATAAGCTCAATGCAAATCACTTGCATGCCCAACACTCAACCAATGCACAATACTTAAAGTATATGCATCTAGGAACAAAATCCTACTAGGGCACAAGAGTGAGAATACTTAAAGAAAATGCATAACATTTAGCTAGAAGTATTGGCAACAGAACATAAAGGTTAAGAAAATGCATAACATTTAGCTAGAAGTATTGGCAACAGAACATAAAGGTTGCATAGCATGGTACAGACCATAAAAGCCTACAAATTCATGGAAACAAACCCTAAAAGCTTACAAAAGCAACATGGGCACAAACCACAAAATATTGAATAAAAACTCAAACAATATAAACTAAAAGTGCTTAAAGTTTCTCCCGTTCAAAATGATGAGAAGCTGTGATGCACTTGGAACATATATACTTGTAACCTGAAACACTTGCACAAAACACATTAGACCCTCAAGGTAAAGCAAGTAATAAAAGGACAAGTATAATGTAACAAGTAAATTGCGATCAAGTAAATATGATGTGAAACATGAGAGTAACTTGATCATACACCAAAACAGTCATATAGAAATGACTACAATGATCACATAGCAAAGCAATTGATTATCCGAACATGCATTCAATAAAGCACAATAGCTTAGGGATATATGCATGTCCAAAACACAAACACGATGCAATACAAGAAAACAAACATAAAAAGAAACAAACAAAATAAAGTTTTATTGTTAACTCAATGTCTTCTCCCCTTTGGTATATGTATCTCCCCTATGGAATATCTCTCCCCCTACAAATGTGCACGAGAAATAGAATTTCTCCCTCTAAGGATGTACACAAGAATCATATAAAAATAACAAAACTCTTCAGTATACTACTCTAGAGTATACTCTCCCCCTTTTTGACACGAATAGACAAAGGGGTCAAGGAAAAAAGAGGGCAAAAGATGAAAGAACAAACAATGTTAATGATGCATGAGGGGTGCGAGATGAATGAGAAAATGAAGCTCAATTCTAAGACAAAACAAAGTGCTGCAAAGCATAAGATAAACATGACATGCTAAAATGAAGAAACAAGGTATAGACCAATACATAACAAGGGTAGCAAATGTGTGTGCAAGAGGTAGTTATGTGCAATGCATGACCAATGCATGAAAAATGCACATGTGGGGCAAGGTGTGTTAAATACACAACCAATGAACCAAACATGTTCCTAATGAGGAAACATGAGAAACCCCAAAGTTTGGTACTCATCGGAGTCCAAACAAGCGAGACAATGCCTAAGAGGCATTTTATCAAACACCTAGCATGCACACTATGAACAATAATGTGAAACAATGCATGAACAACATGAAATCCACCCTTAATACATGTTCTTTCTGCCACAAGGGGCTAACATCCAATGCAAATCAACAAAAGAAATCAATCCCATGAAAAAATTTGACAAAAATTAAGTTTTTCCAACCCCTATGATGAAAATCCCAACCAAGAACACAAAACTCTCCAAAACATAATCTAAGGATCAAAATTAATAAAAAGAGTTTATAATTACCTTAGAGATGTTAATGGAATAAAAAACCATTCAAATTGATTGGGTTTTGATATAAAAATATTGAAAAAAGGGGTTTAAAAGAGGATGGGAGAGGTTTAAAACAGGTTTCCCACGAAAAAGCTCTTTAAAAAGCTGATTCTGGGCGTTTCGCGATTGGGCGAGTCGCCAGGTTCAGTCACGAAAATTTTCTCGAGTCGCGGGTGAGTCGCCAAAGCTTCTAGAAGAACTCGCGACTGGGGTTTCACGACTGGCAAGTCGCCAATTGAGTCGCAAAAAACTCTGATACCTATTTTTCAACACAGAACATATTTAAACAATGAAAAACAAAGTAAGCACTAAACATGAACACAAAGAGTGATAAAAATCACTTCCAAATACATATAAAATGATCAAAAATCTTTTTGGTTTGATCCATATATAGTTGAGCGCACACACATCACATTTAGACAAGTACAATTGAATAAATGAATAAGGCATTTATTGAACATTAGGCACGTGTGTTGTGTGTGTGTATAAATGTGAAATAGTCCTTAGTCTAGAATGAAACTTCAATGATCAATTCATTCAAGTCATACACAACTAGTACTAAGTCAAGTGGTCTATCTCAATTATAGAAATGAACATATATGACCTCCCATAAGAAAATGATTACATATCTTTGAAGCTTTTCATGTGGCTTCTTTACAATTCATAATATTTGATCATTTTGAATCAATACATCTCATTTTGATGAACAAGCCTTTGGCTTTTGGGCATCATACATTTTCAATATAAGTCGTTCTCCCTTTTTCCTAGTCAAATATTAGTATGTGCGACGGTTTTTGCAACTCATTATCTCTTTTCATTTTGAAATTTACATTTATTGAGCTCTTTAAGCAATAAAAATAAAAGAGTGTGAAGAGATATAGGCACAAATCTATACATGTATCAAAACCAACATGACTATTGACTAATCATTCATGACAAGCTTGAAAATCGATTTACAACAATCACACAAAGATGTCAAGATTTTTCCCACAAAGATATAAGTGCAAAAAGAACAAGCTAAGCTCATAAATGTACAAAGCCATTTGTACGAAGGTACAAGGCAAAACTCACATATGATATGTGCTCAAACATATACGATCAAACTTTTTGAATTTTTCACTTTTTATGTGGTTTTGGATTTTTATTTTTTTTATTTTTTATTCACACAAAACTAAAACATAAAAGTAAGATGAAAACAAAAGCAATGCATACAAATAAATGCAAGATGTACAAATGCATGAAGATATGACATTTAATGCATGAAAGGTCCTACAAAGATCGAAAGAATTAGATCAAGGACCAAACGAATAAAAGCTCAACCATAGGAACCCTTCCTCATCCAAACAGAACAATTGTTTGGAATGAGTATCTTATGAGAAGTGAGACGAGGGTTGGAAGAATGAGAACCGGAGATGCACATAGTCAAGGAGTTAAGAGCATTAAATACTTTCTTTAACAACATTCTATTTTCACTCAAAATCGATTTACCCTTTTTAGCACAACTTCCAAGTACCTCAAGTTTCTCTTTTCTTTTGATTTTTTTAAGACCATGAAAATTAGAGCAATGAGGTCTTAGATGACCAAAAGCACCTCAATGGTGACAAACAATGTGTTTAGGCCCACTAGGCTTTTTGGAAATGGATCTAGCAACTTGATTTTGTTCTCTCTTCAACTTAGAACATTGAGGCCTTATATGACCAATCACACCACAATGGTGGCAAATTGGAACAAACTTAGATCCATCCAAAGCATTAGGTTGAGACCTAAACGGAGACTTTGACTTAACAGCTTTTCTCTCCACCTTTTGATTTCTTTTATGTGGAGGAATATACACCGATTTGTCCTTTGAGGTAGAACACACAATAGGCACAAAATCGGGTACCACAACATGATTGCAACAAATATTTTCATCCTTTTTAACAATAAGTTTAGCAATCAAACACTTGGCATGCATCTTAAGAGATTCATTTTCACATTTTAACTTATCAACAAGTTTGTTAGACAAAACAAGTTTAGCATCCAAGTCCATATTCAAACATTCAAACTCTTTCAGCTTTTCAATATAATTTTCAGCAAGTTTCTTATATTTTTCAACCAATTTGTTGGATTCATTGAACTTAGCAATCAAATCGTCATTTTCACAAAATAACTTGCTCAAATCCTTATTAAACTTCTTAGCCTTTTTCTTCAAAAGTTTAATGTTAGGAATATCAACAACATCCAAAGATTCATGTAACATAGCATCACAATCATGAAGATTATCACTCATAGAGGCATTTTCACAAACAGATGGCATGTTACATTCATCATTAACCAAATCATACAAAGAGGCATACAAAGCACTATCCATGACAAATAAACACAAGGAGTCAAGGATCACACTTAGGTATTTAAACCACAACAAGTGCACCTGCTCTGATACCAATTGAAAATTCAATAAGTGTATGAAACACCTTGAACGTTTAGACCCCCAATTTAAAAATTACCAATTCAAGCTTAATATCAAACAATCAATGTGTGGAAAATGAACATAAGCTTAATACAGAATTGATAAACAATCTAAACCAAATAAATTCATATCCATAGCAGAAATTAAATGGAAAAGATTAAGGGAACAGAGTTGCAAACACAAGGACAACACTCGATGTGTTATTGAAGAGGAAACCGAAATCCTCCAAGCGGTAAACAATCCACTAAAGAATGTAGTTGGGATAAATGAACTGTAGAAGATCCTCTAAGACTAATCTACCCAATGTACCTAAGCCCTCCAAGCTCCTACTCCAACGAGGTTATGCCGAACCTATTTCTTCTTAAGCTTGCCGGATTTCGCTACTTGACCATAGTATCTACCAATATGAAATTGGTCCCTTCTTAACTGCTTTCCAAATACCAAATGGCCTCATCACAGATACGTGTATGGTAAGAAAAGGTTTTGATAATATACCTCTCAAGGATTTGACAATTGAGAGGAAGAGAGTAAAGGAATTTGAAGAGTCTCTATATGAAGATTGTGGATGAATCAATCTTATTTTTCTCTAGGGTTTCTCTCTCAAAATTCTCTCTGGAAGCTCTCACAAAATTGTGGGTATAAAGGTATATATATGTAAGGTTGAATTTATTCAACCATCTTGTTGGCTTTATTCCGTGCCAAATTTGCTTGTATTTCAGCAATTAGTAATCTTATATTTAGGTGGGTTTGTTGTAAAGGTAGTGAGTGAGATAGAGTGTTGAATGCTCAAGAGTGTGCAAGAAAATAGAGTCTCACGGTTGGATCTCGCGGGCGACTTGCGGCTGCAAGCCGCTAGAAGCAGCACACGTGCCAAGCATGCCAGAAGTTGAAGCGTCATGCTAGCTAGAGCACTACAGGACAAAATAAGACAACTGGCCATTCTGTTATCGCGCGGCTGGATCTCGTGACTCAGTAAAGCCCCGAGGCCAAGCCGCGAGCCACCCCTGTTTTGAAAAACCTCACTCTTCATATTCCATTCTCACCCCAGTATAAATACCCCTTATACCCACAAAAGAAAGAGAGCTTTCAGAGAGAATTTTGAGAGAGAAACCCTAGAGTAAAACAAGATTAATTTATCTACAATCTTTACATAAGAGTCTCTTCAAATTCCTCAACTCTCTTTCTCTCCATTGTTAAACCCTTGAGAGGCATTTTACCAAAACCTTTTCTCACCATATCCATTACTATGAGAGGGCTGTTTGGTGTTCCGGGAAGCAGTTAGGAAGGAACTAATTTACATTAGTTGATGCTATGGTCAAGTAGCAGAATCCGGGAAGCTAGAAAAGAAATAGGTTCGGTGCAACCTCGTTGTAGCAAGAAGCTTGGAGGGCTTAGGTGCACTAGGTAGATTAGGCTTGGAGGGTTTATTACTGTCCATGTATCCCAACTACATTTTCTAGTGGATTACTTACCGCTTGGAGGGCAACGAAGAGATTTCACGCCGAGAGCTTCGGTTTCCTCTTCGATAACACATCGCGTGTGGTCCTTGTGTTTGCATCTTCCTTCACTTTTATCTTTGCCTTTTATTATCTGCTGTGGGTTGTGATTTTAAATTGGCTTAGATTGTTTACCAATTCTGTTTTATAGCTTTTGTTCATTTTCCGCACACTAGTTGTTTGACATAAAGCTTGAATTGGTTAATTTGTAAATTGAGGATCTAAACGTTCAAGGGTGTTTTTACACTATTTGAACTTTCACTTGGTATCAGAGCGGGTACACTTGTTTTGGTTTTATTACCTAAGTGTGATCCTTGACCCCTTGTATGTTTTGCCATGGATAATGCTTTGTATGCTTCTATGGATATAGTTGATTGTAACGTGCCATGTGTTTGTGAAAATGCTTCTATGAGTGTTAATCCTCATAATTGTGATGACATGTTACTTGAATCTATGGGTGTTGTTGACAAACTCTTGAAGAAAGGAGCTAAGAAGTTTCAAAAGAATTTGAGCAAGTTAGTTTGTGAAAAGGATAATTTGATTGCTAAACTTAATGAATCCAACAAATTGGTTGAGAAATATAAGAATCTTGCTGAAATTTCTCTTGAAAAGCTGAAAGAGTTTGAATGTTTAAATAGAGACTTGGATGCTAAACTTGTTTTGTCTAACAAACTTGTTAATGATCTTAAATCTGAAAATGAATCTCTTAAGATGCATGCCAAGTGTTTGATTGCTGAATCTGTTGCTAAAATGGAAGAAAATATATGTTGCAATCATGTTGTGGTACCCGATTTTGTGCCTATTGTGTGTTCTACCTCAAAGGACAAATCGGTGTACATTCCTCCACACAAAAGAAACCAAAAAGTGGAAAGAAAGGCTCTTAAGCCTAAGACTCTGTTTAGGTCCCATTCTAGGGAATTAAGTGGATCTAAGTTTGTTCCTACTTGCCACCATTGCGGTGTGATCGGTCACATAAGACCCCAATGCCCCAAGTTAAAAAGAGAACAAACCTTTGTTGTTAGATCCCTTCCCAAAAAGCCTGGTGGACCTAAACACATTGTTTGTCACCATTGTGGTGTCTTTGGTCATCTAAGACCTCATTGCTTTAAGTTTCATGCTCTTAAAAGAATTAAAAGAAAAGAGAAACTTGAGCTTCTTGGAAGTTGTGCTAAAAATAGTAAACCGGTTTTGAGTGAAAATAGCATGTTGTTAAAGAAAATGTTTAATGCTCTTAACTCCTTGACTATGTGCATCTCTGGTTCTCATTCTTCCAACCCTCGTCTCACTTCTCTTGAGACACTCATTCCAAAAAATCGTTCCGTTTGGATGAGGAAGGGTTCATGTGGTTGAACTTTTGCTCTTTTAGTCCTTGATCTAATTCTTTCGATCTTTGTAGGACCTTTCATGCATTAAATGTCATATCTTCATGCATTTTGTGCATCTTGCATTTATTTGTATGCATTGTTTTGTTTTTTATCTTACTTTTATATTTCAGTTTCGTGTGAGTAAAAAAAAAATCCAAAAACTACATAAAAAGTAGAAAATCAAAAAGTTTGATCGACATTGTTGAAGTTTTGTCTCAAAACTTATTTTGCCTTGTACCTTTGTGCTAATGGCTTTGTGCATTTACGAGCGTAGCTTGTTTCTTTGCACTCTTATCACTGTGAAAGAAATCTTGAAATCTATGTGACTGTTGTAAATAGATCTTCAAACTTGTCATGAATGATTAGTGAATGGTTATGTTGATCTTGAGGCATGCATAGACTTGTGCCTATATATCTTCCCACTCTTTATTATTATTATTTTTTTGCTAAAAAGAGCTCATCAAATGTAAATCTCCAAATGAAAAGAGATATTGAGCTGCAAAAACTTGTCGCACATACTAGTATTTGACTAGGAAAAAGGGAAAGCGACCAAAAATTTATGTGAATGATTATTCAAAAAGCCAAAGGTTATCTCATCAAGGTGAAATATCAAATATCACTCTCACAATGAGAGGTGATTATCTTAAAAGGACCAAAAAGATCAAATGTTATGATTGAAAGTGGAATCAAATGTAAAGCTCCAAGTTATGTTATCAAGTCTTGTGGGAGGTCATATATGCATACTTCTATAATTGAGATGGGTCACATGATCTAGTGCTAATTGTGTATGCCTTGGTTGAATTGATCATTGAAGTTTCACATTAGACTAAGGACTATCTCATTGTTGATATCCACACACAACACACAAGTTTATGTTCAATAAATGTCATATTCATTTGTGTGATTGTACTTGATAAAATGTGTTTTCACATGCTCAATCTTTGTTGATTCAAGTACAAAAAGATTTTTGAGTGTTTTAGGTGTTTTTGGAAAGTATTTTGTTCTTCAAAAACTGAAAATTTCAAAAAACATTTTTGCCTTGTTTTGGCGACTCAGTCGCGGGTAAGTCAAGTCGCATGCTACAGTCGCGAGCTCATGAGTCAATTTTGGCGACTTGTTCGCGAGTGGAAGGTCCAGTCACGAGGAGTACACAGAGATTTTCGCGGCTCAGCTCGCGACTCACTCGCGAGTGAAACTTCCAGTCGCGAAAAAAACTTAGAAAATTTTTCAAAACTTTTGACTTGAAGTGTTTTGGCGGGTGGATCTGGCGACTATCTGGCGACTTACCTCAGCCGTAAAAAACGAGTGTTTTGCATAGTGAGGGCAGTTTTTAAAATCTTTTTCAGTTTTCCCTCAAACATTTTGTGATTGTTCATCTTCTCTCTCAACTGTCTCCTTCCCAAACGCTCCGTGTAACCCATTTCGAACTCCATTGTTGCTTTCTTTCAACTCAAAATCTTCAAGAAAAAGGTATGGGTTTTCTTTCTCACACTCTGTTTTTCTTGCTTTTGTGTTCTTCCCTCTTGAATATTTGCATTTTTGTCTGATTTGAGTTAGGTTTATGTTTCGGCTGTTGTTCTTTGTCCGTGCTTAGCTAGTGGAGGCTATTGATTTATTTTGAACTTGTTTAAGTTGCTGGTTTTGGTCTTCATCATGTGACTTTCTCATAGCAGGGTTTGTTATCTGTCGTTTACCCATCTTGTCTGATCTTATTTTGATGTGTTGTTTCAAAATGTTCTTGTTTTGTTTGTTGGGTTTAATGTGTTGATTCTGTGCTTGTTTATCTAGTGTGTGCATCTGTCTTGTGTTCTCTGGGTCATTTCATACTCATCAAACTGTATGTCTCATTGACATATATTTGTCCTTTGGGTGATTTCAATCTCTGCAGCTTTAGTATTTTCCTGCATAATGCTAGTTGTTCTTGAGTATCTACCTTTAGGTTCATTCATCTGTGTGGTTGATTTATGTTATAAGGCTTGTCCTTTTATTTTTATCTTTGTTACTAACAAAGTACTGATTTGTTCTACACATGTATTTTACTATGCTGTTGTGGCCTTTTCTGATTGTTCACAGATGGCTCCTTCATCCCCAAAGAAGAAAACTCCTGCAAAGAAAGTAGATAAGAGAATGAAAATGGACCCTAATCTGTTTAGGTCTGTTTCCCATTTTGAGAGATACAAGGATTTCTTCTTAAAGGCAGGAATCATTCAAGAAAGGTTTGTGGATTTGGAGGATTTGAGAGACACTTTTATCCCTAGCTATTTTGAAGGGAGAGGATGGGAAAAGCTTGTGTGTGATCTCCCAGTTGTGTGTGAACCCCTGATTAGGGAGTTTTATTCCAATGCTATGATAAGGGAAGAGGAACTAAGCTGCTGGGTTAGAGGTAAAGAATTCACCTTAGATGCACATGACATTGATGATGTGCTAGGTCTTGAGGGGTTAGAAGATCAAGAGTTTGTCAACTACAAGGATAGGATTCTGTCTATTGAAACTGTACAACAGAGGATAGGTGGACAGAGAGAAGGGAAGTGCCTAAATACCACAGCTTTTCCAATGGACATGAGGTGTCTCACTATTATCATGATGTTTAATCTTTATCTCATAAGGAAGTTGACTACAATCAACAGTGCAAGAGCAATTTTTCTGATGGACCTCAAGGAAAAGACATTCATTGACATCAGTTCCCACATATTTGACACTATTGTGGATGAGACTAGAACCACTTTTAGGCCTAAACTGATCTTCCCTAGTCTGCTCATGAGGATTTTTAGAAAGAAGAGTGTTGTAATCCCTCGAGACATCAGTCTCATGTCCACACCTTCTGCAATTAACAAGCTAACCTTCAAAAGGATAAGTATTCATCTTCCAGGTGAAGAAGATGAAGGTGATGAAGGAGAGGGTATCCCAATGGAGACTGAGGCAGAGGCAGCAGGCCAGGCATCAACTTCAACACCCAGAAGGAGTGGCAAGAGGACTAGAGCATCAACTTCTTCAGATACACCTCCAGATGCATTTCAGATCATTCTGGAACGACTTGATGGAATCAGAGGGGTCTAGACCGAGCACTCTGAGAGGATAGCAGCCATGCAGGACCAGATTGATATTCTATCAGCAAAATTTGACAGTTTCACCACCCAGCATGGACAGTGACCCTTTGGCCATTCCGGTCAAAAAGGGGGAGATAAAGTTTTTGAGAAGCAGCTCTTAAGGGGGAGTAATATGTTGAGGGGGAGCAGTCAAAAACAGTGTCCATCTTGTTATCTTTGTTTACATTTTGGATTAGTGTTGTCTCCATGGTTTTGAAACTTTGTTGGTTTTGGTGTATGTTTGTTTCTAACTCATAACACATGGATGTTTTTGAAATTTGGTTTATTTTATATATAAAAGTATATTGTATTTGTACCCATGCTGCTTTTGTAAGCTTTTAGGGTTTTTTTGTAGGCTTTATGGTTTGTACCATGCTTTATGCAGCCTCGATGTTTCTGTTAAATCAGTACTTCTATCCAAATGTCATGCATTTTCTGGTTAAGTACTATCACTCTTGTGCCCTTGTAGGATTATTCCTAGATGCATATACTTAATGTTTTATGCATTGGTTGAGTGTTGGGCATACAAGTAACTTGCATTGTTCTTATTAGCTTGTATGTTCAAGTGTTCATTCCAAGTGTGAATGAGCATTGTGATCACTACCTTGTAGTGATTACTTGTTTGATCAAGCCATGGTTTGTTTCTTAACTTCATCTTTGCTTAATCACTTTATGCTTGTTTCATATGCATTTCATGTTTTCTGCATACAATGATCACAGTGTATTGTTATGTTTCAGGAGTTTCATGTTCATATGATTCAAGTACCTCATAGTTTTTAGAATTAGGTGTGAGTGAATTTTGCTCAACTGTTCCCAACTCACATGTTAAGTCTAGAGTTTGTTTTAGGGTTTTGTCACGGAATAGCCAAAGGGGGAGATTGTAAGGTTGAATTTATTCAACCATCTTGTTGGTTTTATTTCGTGCCAAATTTACTTGTATTTTAGTAATTAGTAACCCTGTATTTAGGTGGGTTTGTTGTAAGGGTAATGAGTGAGATAGAGTGTTGAATGCTCAAGAGTGTGCAAGAAAATAGAGTCTCGCGGTTGGATCTCGTGGGTGACTCACGGCTGCAAGCCGCCAGAAGCAGCACACGTGCCAAGCATGCTAGAAGTTGAAGCGTCATACTAGCTGGAGCACTACAGAACAAAATAGGACAACTGGCCGTTCTGTTATCACGTGGCTGGATCTCGCGACTCAGTAAAGCCGCGAGGCCAAGCCGCAATCCACCCCTGTTTTGAAAAACCTGACTCTTCACATTCCATTCTCACCCCAGTATAAATACCCCTTATACCCACAAAAGAAAGAGAGCTTCCAGAGAGAATTTTGAGAGAGAAACCCTAGAGTAAAACAAGATTGATTCATTTACAATCTTTACATAAGAGTCTCTTCAAATTCTTCAACTCTCTTCCTCTTTATTGTTAAACTCTTGAGAGGCATTTTACCAAAACCTTTTCTCACCATATCTATTACTGTGAGAGGGCTATTTGGTGTTCTGGGAAGCAGTTAGGAAGGAACTAATTTACATTGGTTGATGCTATGGTCAAGTAGCGGAATTCGAGAAGTTAGAAAAGAAATAGGTTCGGCGTAACCTCGTTGGAGCAAGAAGCTTGGAGGGCTTAGGCGCATTGGGTAGATTAGGCTTGGAGGGTCTATTGCTGTCCATGTATCCCAACTACATTTTCTAGTGGATTACTTACCGCTTGGAGGGCGGTGGAAAGGTTTTACGCCGAGGGCTTCGGTTTCCTCTTCGATAACACATCACATGTTGTCCTTGTGTTTGCATCTTCCTTCCCTTTTATCTTTGCCTTTTATTATCTGCTGTGGGTTGTGATTTTAAATTGGCGTAGATTGTTTACCAATTCTGTTTTATAGCTTTTGTTCATTTTCCGCACACTAGTTGTTTGATATAAAACTTGAATTGGTTAATTTGTAAATTGGGGGTCTAAACGTTCAAGGGTGTTTTTACACTATTTGAACTTTCAATATATAGTAGGGTGAGAAGAAATGTGAAAAGTCAGTTTTTCCCAAACAAGGTGTTCTGGCGGCTTAACCTCGCAACTGAGTTGAGTCGCAAGTTCAAGCCGCGAGCTAACGGCCTGGCCAGCCTGAGACTTTTGTCCTGTAGTGCAACAGTTGGCACGACTCTTCAGCTTCTGGCATGCTTAGCACGTGTGTAACTATCTGGCAACTTGCAAGCCGCAAGCCACCCGCAAGATCCAGTCGCGAGTCCCTGCTTCTTTGCACAATCTTGAGCATTTCTTCACACTCTCTCAAACACTACATTTACATGATTCCCACCTAAATACATGGTTACTAATTGCTAAAATACAAGCAAATTTGACACGGAATAAAGCCAACAAGATGGTTGATAAAATTCAACCTTACAAAAAGAGCTCATACCTTTACTCGGCTTAAAAAAAAAAAGAAAAGGGATTTGCATTGCTTTTATAGAGTTCATGATTATATATATATATATAACCGAAACTTCTGAAACTCTCACAATTTTCCACATCAACACATTATTATTATTATTATTATTATTATTATTATTATTATTATTATTTATGTGTGTTTTTGTTGTTTGCAAAGTTTGTCCACACCAATAATGCGTGCTGAAATTCACAAAGAAGAAAATGAAAGAAATTAAATTGTCATTCATAAAAAAATCTATGTAAGAAGATCTCTGTTATATAGCTTGAAAACATTTACTAAATTAAACTTTGCACCCATTTGGGTATCAGTATCATACAATTTTTTATAGCTTATTTGTATAATATTGTACCCAAAAAAAAAAAAAAAAAAAATTGTGCAAAAGCTAAAGTTAGCTTACTTTCAAAAAAGATAATTTTGTTTTTGATTTATTTTTTAAGTTATGACAAAGCAAAAAACAAAAAGTTAAAGGTTTTGTGCCAAACAGACATGATAGATCAAAAACGAATTGACCCATTGTGATAAATTAACCAATTAATTTAACCAAGTGAATTAATTAAGTTAATTAACATGCAAATGCGTGGTAGCACAAACAAATCACCAATAAACTAATTATGCAGTGGAAAATAACTAACACGATGATTTGTTTACGAATGAGGAAAACCTAACGGCAAAAACCCCATCGGGTGATTTTCAAATCACCACTCCCGAAACTCCACTATTATCATAACAAGCGATTACAAGTAAAGGAATCTCAAGTACCTTACCAACCTACAGTTGAACCCTTACCCCAATACTCAATTAGACTAGTTCTGTAGTGACAATTCCCCATTTTGATGCACGGCTCCCAAGTATGTGACTAACCAATTGCACGGATCCTAGTACGCTACTTCAATCACCAACTAAGAAGGTTGTTGGCTGCAAAGTTCTTCAGTTCATCCACACGATGAAGATCAAGAAGATGCTTGGTCACAAAACCCTACAGTGCACATACACAACAACTTCTTCAAGAGAAAGAGATGAACTAAGGCAAGAACTTCATCTCCAGTCACAATTTGCTTGAACAGAGTTTGCTCAATGCTTGTGCAACTTGTGTACTGTTTGACGGCCCTAAAAACAATCCTTTTATATGTCTAGGGTTAGGAGAAAAGAAGGCTCAAAGACACATTCACGGATCCTAGGAAAATCGTATCAGAATTCTCAAATTCTTAAACCTCAACAAATAGGAGGTGTCGAGCAGCTGTCGAGCAGATATCGAGCACACAGGCTAAACAGCTCCCTAAAACCTCGACACATGCTAGCTATCGAGCTTTAGTAACTCTGCACTTTCAGCTTGTTTTCTTGGACAGACATAAAGGCTTCAACACTTGATCTTAAAACATGGTTTCTTGAAATATTTAAACACATCCTAAATCTACCCAAATATAAGTAAAGTGCGTTTTGTCAAAGGATAAGCCAATTACATAAAATAGTGACATATGTTCTTAACATGTGAAACACATATATCCTAACAAGACACTTAATTTACCAACTAATTGCCTAATATCTGTTCTAATAATGTTACTAATTTGAAAACAAGAAAATTGAATTGACCTTCCTTGAGGTTTATTGAAATCACATTGACCTCCCATCTTGGTTCAAATTGTACCTTTACTACTTTTAAAATGAATGAAACTCTCCTCCTTTACACATAAAAACTGTTAAATTCAGTAATAGAAATTGATAGATTTGTGCTACGTATGCATCTTCACAAGCCTGCTTACACGGGTTTAACTCGCAAAATTAAGTATGGAAAGTTTTTGATGGAAATTGGTAACGACCTTGCACCCCTTCCCCCCACGGCCTTCCTTGACACTATAGAGGCCTCCTAGGCTCTTTTTTTCCCAAAACACACTGAAATCACTAGCAAAATAGTGATTCAAGAAATTTTTTTTTTTTTTTTAATAAAAAAAACCTTCAAACTTAAAGTTTTCTTAGCCATGGCTATTTTTTGGACTAAGCCACTTAGTAAAACATTTACTAACCCTCTTAAGTTTTTGTTTTGATAGATTGATCGAGGGGAGCAATCAAAATCAAGTATTAAGCTTCTTTGCTCAAGGTATTTATTTTTCCATTTTCTTTTGTTTTATTTTCATGTTTATCTCTTGCTTTATTTTACTACTTTAGGTTTTTCTTTCCTAGGTCATTAGCATACTAGGTTAAATTTAATTTTTGTTTGTTGTATGTTACTGGGTCAGGTTGGATATGCAAGTTCGACCTTGTTTATAAAGCTCCTCAAGCTTGCGTACGCATGTAGGATCACCCAGAAGAAGCAAATTCATTTGTTTGTTGTTTTCTACCCTTTTTAGTTAGTTTAGATGCATGCTTAGGCTCCTGTTTATACTTAGTGACGTGTATGTATTAGTCCCACTTCTTTAGAAATGTGTTTATTTGCTTTGTTTATTTAGTTGAATGATCAGGGTTTTGAATTTGCTTGAATGAGCACATAAACATGCATAATCACATGTCATGCATTTGAATATGTGGTGTTGTGGTGATGTAGTGAGGTAAGTGCATGTATATGAGTATGAACATGCAGGTTTGTTTTAGATGAACATGTGATGTATGTGATGGACTTGTTGAATATGAGTTGGATGTGATATTATGAGATGAACATAATAAGTAGGTATGATTGCTGGCTTGGATGAGATGATATGCCATGATATAAGATGATATGCTATGTGATGTTATGTGATGTACGCTAGGTTGAGATAACATGCTTGGATATTGAGAACTAGTTTGTGTGTGCATGCGTGTGTGTATTGAGGATAGCGTACTAGAGGATTTGCTAATAAAATTAGGATGTGGAACACAATGAGTGGAAGTCGGCTTATGAGATATGGGAGATTGGGTGCCTAAAACCTTCTAATCCATGTACCTTAACACTAGATCTAGAATTTGGATATACAAATCCCTATGCAAGGTGCTCAGTTGGTTCTTGGACCTAAACTAAGTGACAACTCTAAAACCCTTCACCTAGTTTATTCGGATAAAGCGTACTCCCTAGAGAAGTGCAAAGAGCATGTGACACAAAATGTTGGAAAAGTTTAAGGTCATTGATTGTAATATGACTTTGATTGATTAAATCCATGTTGGATGAGTGTGGTAGAGAATTTTTCAAACCATTGTTTAGATTCTTGTTTAAAGCCTTACTAAGATTTGTTAAGCTTGTACACTTGATGCTCTGTCATGTAAACCTCTTCATAAAGGTCACCATGAAGGAATACATTAATAACATCCAATTGGATGAGATACCATTGGTTCACAACAGTTAATTCCAATAAGCATCAAATTATAACAGATTTAGTTACTAGTGAAAAAAGTCTCATAGTAGTCTTACCTCTCATGTTAAGTGTACCCTTTTGCCATCAATCATGCCTTATACCTCTCAAGACTCCCATATCTACATTGTATTTCAATTTTTAGACCCATTTGCATCAAATTGAATGGTTACCAACAATAAGAGATGTGACAATCCAAGTATTATTTATCTCTAAGGCTCAAATCTCAATATCAATGACACCCCTCCATTAGTATCTTTCATTTTTAATTGAGAGTTAAAATTAATTTTTCGAGATATTTTGATATTTATTTTTTGAATAGTGAATTCTTTGGATGCATGGATATGAAGGGCCACAATTGAGATTCGTGATAACATTTCAATCTAAAGAGAAATTAGAATCTTTATGAGAATAATGCAAATGTGACTTTTTTTTTGTTTTTCAATGTGTATATAGTAAACGACCCAACTCATTGAGAATAATAGTACTAGGAAGCATAGCTGCATGTCAATAATCATAAGTAATAGATCAAATCACAAACACTAAAATGAACCTTTAGACCTTTAATATCAAAATTACCAACACAAGCTTATACACAAACAATATATGTGCAGAAAGATGAATATAAGCTAAATCCAAATTGGTAAAACACTCTAAACCAAAACTAATCACAAACATAGCAGTAATTAAAAGGTAAAGATTAAGTGAAGAGAGATGCAAACACAAAAATAACACGATGATGTGTTATCAAAGAGGAAACCGAAGAACTCGGTGGAAAACCTCTCTGCCGCCCTCCAAGCAGTAAATGATCCATTAGAAAATCAGTTGGGATACATGAATAGCAATAGACCCTCCAAGCCTAATCTATCCGATGCACCTAAGCCCTCCAAGCTTCTTGCTCCAACAGGGTTACGCTAAACCTTGTCTTCTCTAGCTTACCGAATCCCACAATAAACTCCATATTGCATCTGCCATCCTTGGCATTTTCCAATGCTTCCTAAAACTCCAAAAACACTCAACACTCTAAATGGGTGTGGGTAGTATTTGGGTACAAATCTCCTCTTAATGGGTATAACAATGGGAGAAGGAATGAGAAGAGACTACAAAGATTTCTCTCTAAAAATGAGTAGCTCTCTCTTGAATGAGTAGCTTTCTCTCTAATGAGTTGGGTGTGTTGTAAAAACCTCTCTCAGGGTTTTTCTTTCTGAATAGCCACACTTACATTTCGTGGGAATAAGAGTATTTATAGTAGGGCATGTGAGGAATGTGAAAAGTTTGTTTTCATCCAAACAGGGCATTTTGGCAACTTGGCCTCGTGACTAGAATGAGCCGTGAGTTTGAGCCACAAGATAACTTCCAGGCCAGACTACACTTTTTGTCCTGTAGTGCTCCAGCCGTCGTGACCCTTTGACTCCCTGCATGCTTCACACGTGTGCCACTTTGGCGACTTGCCAGTCGCGAGATCCAGTCGCGAGACTCCTTTGAATGCACACATCTTGAGTTTCTTCAAACTCTCTCACACATAACCCTTACATTATTCCCACCTAAATACATAGTTTCTACATGCTGAATTACAAGCAAATTTGGCACGAATTAAAGCCAACACATGGTTGATTAAATTCGACCTTACAATTTCCCCCTTTGACTATTCCGTGACAAAACACCCTAAAACAGACTCTAGACTTAAACGTAAGTTTGGGAACAATGGCAAAACTCACTCACACCTAAATCTAGAAACTGTGATGCACTTGGAACAAAATACCTGTAACTTGTAACACTTGCAAAAAAAAACATTAGACTCTTAAGGTATAGCATGTAATACAAGGACAAGTATAATGAAACAAGTAAATTGCGACCAAGTAAACATGATGTGAAACATGTGAGCAACTTGATCATACACCAAAACAGTCATACAGAAATGACTACAATGATCACATAGCAAAGCAAATGATCATTCGAACATGCATTCAATGAAGCACAATAGCATAAAGATGTACGTATGTCCAACACACAACTGATGCAAAAACACTAAAGCAAGAAGCATTAGGTTTAGATTTCATCAAGGATACAAAATCCAAGGGCACAAGAGTACTAAAGTAAATGCAAAATATTAACTAAACGTACTAAGCTACAAAAACAAAGGTATATAAAGAAAAACAAACAAAATAAAGTTTTCTCATAATCAAAGTCTTCTCTCCCTTGGTATATGCATCTCCCCTATGGTAATCTCTCCCTCTACAAATGTACATGAGATAGAATTTCTCCCCCTAAGAATGTGCATAAGAGTCATATAGAAATAAAAAAAAAAAACTCTTCAGTATACTCTTTTGAGTATACTCTCCCCCTTTTTGTCACAAATAGACAAATGGTCAAGGAGAAACGAGGGCAAGAGATGAAGGTACAAACAATGGTAATGATACATGAAGGGTGCGAGATGAATGAGAAAATGAATCTCAAACCTAAGACAAAACAAAATACTACAAAGCATAACGTAAACATGACATGCTAGGATGAAGAAACAAGATATAGACCAATGCATGATAAGGGTAGCAAATGTGTGTGCAAGAGGTGGCTATGTGCAATGCATAAAAAAAGCATGGAAAGTGCACATGTGAAGAAAGGTGTGTTAAATACATAACCAATGAACCAAACATGTTCCTAATGAGGAAACATAAGAAACCTCAAAGTTTAGTACTCACCAGAGTCCAAGCAAGTGAGAAAATCCCTAAGAGGCATTTTATCAAACACCTAACATGCACACTATGAACAACAATGTAAAATAATACATGAACATCATGAAATCCACCCTTAATACATGTTCTTTTTGCCACAAGGGGCCAACATCCAAAGCAAATCATCAAAAGAAACCAAGAGCACAAAACTCTCCAAAACATAATCTAAAGATCCAAATTAATTAGAATAGTTTAAAATTACCTTAGAGATGTTAATGGAATGAACAACCATTCAAATTGATTAGGTTCTGATGTAAAAATATTGAAAGAGGGGTTTAAGAGAGGATGGGAAAGGTTTAAAACAGGTTTCCCACGAAAAACACTTTAAAAAGCTGTTTCTAGGCGTTTTGCAACTAGTGTGTCACGATATAAGTCGCAAAAATTTTTGCGAGTCGCAAGTGAGTCGCGAAAGCTTCTAGATGAACTCGCGATTGGGGTTTCGCAACTGGGTGACTCACCAAAATGAGTAGCCAAAATTCACTACTCGTGCGAGTAGCCAAAAATTCTGACATCTGTTTTTCAACACAGAACATGTTTAAACAATGAAAAACAAAGTAAGTACTAAACATGAATGCAAAGAGTGATAAAATTCACTTCCAAATACATATAAAATGATCAAAAAGTTTTTTGGATTGATCCATATATAGTTGAACACACACACATCACATTTAAATAAGTACAATCGAACAAATGAATAAGGTATTCATTGAACATTAGGCATGTGTGTGTGTATCAAATGTGGAATAGTCATTAGTCTAAAGTGAAGCTTCAATGATCAATTCAATCAAGTCATACACAACTAGTACTAAGTCAAGTGGTTTATCTCAATTATAGAAATGAACATATATGGCCTCCCACAATAAAATGATTACATTTTTTTGAAACTTTTCATTTGGCTTCTTTACAATTCATAACATTTTTTTTTTTTTTTTTTTTTTTTTTTTTTTTTTTTTTTTTATCTTTACATCTCTTTTTGAGATCGATGCCTGAAATTTTTGATATTTCAATTTGATGAACAAGCTTTTGGCTTTTGGGCACCATACATTTTCATTACAAGTCGCTTTCCCTTTTCACTAATCGAATACTAGTATGTGGAATAACTTTTGCAACTCATTATCTATTTTTGAGATTTAACAATTATTGAGCTCTTTAAGCAAAAAAATGAGTAGGAAGAGATATAGGCACAAGTCTACGCATGTATCAAGATTAACAAAACTATTGACTAATTATTCATGACAAGTTTGAAAATCGATTTACAACAATCACACATAGATGTCAAGATTTTTGCCACAAAGATAGATGTGCATACATAACACATTAAGCTCATAAATGCACAAAGCCATTTGTACGAAGGTACTAGCCCAAACACAGTGATATGTGCTTAAACATGTACGATCAAACTTTTTGAATTTTTCATTTTTTATGTGGTTATGGAATTTTTACTCACACAAAACTAAAACATAAAAATAAGATCAAAACAAAACAATGCATAAAAAGAAATGCAAAATGCATGAAAATATGACATTCAATGCATGAAGGGTCTTGTTACGATCGAAAAAATTAGAACAAGGACCAAAAAAGCAAAAGCTCAACTATAGGAACCCTTCCTCATCCAAACACAAGGATTGTTTGGAATGAGTGTCTCATGAGAAGTGAGATGAGAGTTAGAAGAATGAGAACCGGAGATGCACATAGACAAGGAGTTAAGAGCATTAAATAATTTCTTTAACAACATGTTATTTTCACTCAAATTCGGTTTACCCTTTTTAGAACAGCTTCTAAGAAGCTTAAATTTCTCTTTTCTTTTGGTTCTTTTAAAAGCATGAAACTTAGAGCATTGAGGTCTTAAATGACTAAAGGCACCACAATAGTGACATACAATGTGTTTAGGTCCACTAGGCT
Source organism: Quercus lobata (assembly GCF_001633185.2). Taxonomy (NCBI): domain Eukaryota; kingdom Viridiplantae; phylum Streptophyta; class Magnoliopsida; order Fagales; family Fagaceae; genus Quercus; species Quercus lobata. The sequence goes on from NC_044909.1 coordinate 17,293,035, forward strand.
TTTTGGGAAGGGATCTAACAACATGGTTTTGTTCTCTCTTCAACTTATGACATTGAAGTCTTATATAACCAATCACACCACAATGGTGACAAGTTGGAACAAACTTAGATCCATCCAAAACCTTAGATTAAGACCTAAACGGAGGCTTTGACTTAAGAGCCTTTTTCTCCACCTTTTGATTTCTTTTGTGTGGAGGAATGTACACTGATTTGCCTTTAGAAATAGAACACACATTATGCACAAAATCGGGTACCACAACATAATTGCAACAAATATTTTCATCTTTTTTAGCAATAGGTTTAGCAATCAAATACTTGGCATGCATCTTAATAGATTCATTTTCACATTTTAGTTTATCAACAAGTTTGTTAGACAAAACAAGTTTAGCATCCAAGTCCATGTTTAAACATTCACACTTTTTCAGCTTTTCAAAAGAATTTTCAACAAGTTTCATATATTTATCAACCAATTTGTTGGATTCATTGAGCTTAGCAATCAAATCATCATTTTCACAAAATAACTCGCTCAAATTCTTATGAAACTTCTAGCCTTTTTCTTCAAGAGTTTGATGTTAGGAATATCAACAACACCCAAAGACTCATGTAACATGTCATCACAATTATGAGGATTAACACTCATAGAGGCATTTTCACAAACACGTGGCATGCTATATTCATCATCAACCAAAACATGTATAGAAGCATACAAAGCACTATCCATGGCAAATAAACATACGGGGGTCAAGAATCACACTTAGGTATTTAAACCACAACAAGTGTACTCGCTCTAATACCAATTGAAAGTTCAATTGGTGTATAAAACACCAATGAATGTTTAGACCCACAATATCAAAATTACCAACACAAACTTATACACAAACAATATATGTGTGGAAAGATGAATATAAGCTGAACCCAAATTGGTAAAACACTCTAAACCAAAATTAATCACAAACACAGCAGTAATTAAAAGGTAAAGATTAAGAGAAGAGAGATGTGAACACAAAGATAACACGGTGATGTGTTATCGAAGAGGAAACCAAAGAACTCGGCGAAAAATCTCTCCACCACCCTCCAAGAGATAAATTATCCACTAGAAAATTAGTTGGGATACATTAATAGCAATAGACCCTTCAAGCCTAATCTACCCAATGCACCTAAGCCCTCAAAGTTTCTTGCTCCAACAAGGTTATGCCAAACCTTGTCTTCTCTAGCTTACTGGATTCCTAATAAGCTCCATATTGCATCCGCCATCCTTGGCATCTTCCAATACTTTCCAAAACTCTAAAAACACTCAACACTCTAAATGGGTGTGGGTAGTATTTGGGTACAAATCTCCTCTCAATGGGTATAAACAATGAGAGAGGGAATGAGAAGAGACTACAAAGATTTCTCTCTAAGAATGAGTAGCTCTCCCTCTCTAATGAGGTGGGTGTGTTGTAGAAACCTCTCTTATGGTTTTTTTTTTTGGAATAGCCACACTTACATTTCGTGGGAATAAATGTATTTATAGTAGGGTATGTAAGGAACGTGAAAAGTCAATTTTCATCCAAACAGGGCATTCTGGCAACCTGATCTCACGACTGAAATGAGTCGCGAGTTTGAGTCGTGAGATTACTTACAGGCCAGATTGTATTTTTTGTCCTATAGTGCTCCAGTTGTTATGACCCTTCAAATCCCTGCATACTTCACACGTGTGCCACTTCGGTGACTTGCCAGTCGCTAGCTAGCCGCGAGATCCAGTCATGAGACTCCTTTGAATGCACACATCTTGAGTTTCTTCACACTCTCACACATACAACCCTTACATTATTTCCACCTAAATACAGAGTTTCTACACGCTGAATTACAAGCAATTTTGGCACGGAATAAAGCCAACACAAGGTTGATTAAATTCAACCTTACAGATGGTTCCAAACAACAAGACTTCTTGGCCTTTTATAATGAATACTAGAGCCTATTGCATCAGATCCTTCGTCATTCAGCACTTAAAATATACCCTAGAATAGACATTTTTCGGTTCAAAATCGATATCTTTCCTTCCTCAGTATACAATTATTTAAGCTCAAAAGTTTGACAATGTACCAAGGTTGGTCCTGGTGAAGGCTAGTGACATATGTAACGAATTTAACTCTTTCACTTTCCATGCAGCGATCTCCTTTGCATGCAATCTTAGAATCTTTTAAGTTAAAGCGTAGTATAGTAGTTCCTCAATTTTCTTACACTGATTTTTTAAATCCTAAGCATAGATATCATCATTCCCACAAAAACGAAGAAAATCCATATATTGGTCATGTAATATGTATGTGGTCCACATCAAGACCTAACCGCAAGAAATGTAAGAAAAAATATCAGTTGAATTCAAAAGGGCCATAAGCTTCGGCGGGGTGAGAGATAGTTAGGAAGAGTTTTCATTGTTTCTGTGGGTAAATATAGACATTCTTGAAAAAAGTGAATTTCTTATTTGAAAGTATAGAAAACACATATAAGGGCAGGTGTCGTTGGGCTGCAAGCCCATTGAGCCTTGTATGAATTTTCCACTACTGTGTTTTTTGGTAAACAATTTTCCACTACTGTTACTATCTTCATTTTTCATCTTTTTTTTAATGATCATTTTTCATCACATGGGATTGGAGTCCGACATTGTGCGTAGATTATATATATAATGTTGGCATGATAAATGTACAGATGCAACAAAAGTGCACAAATGGGGTTTCTCATATTCCCACTTAGGATGGCTACTTTATTACTGGATATTGCATAAGTGGTTACAAGAAAGAAAAATGTTTAGTAAACATTTCTTATTACCCGCATAATACATTTTCTAAAAATAAAGAAAATTATGACTTCAGGTTTTAATTTGGAACTTCAAAACTTCAAATCACAGTTTTTCATGTTTTTTGAGATCGCCCGTGTATCACGTGCAAGTGTTGAAGTGTGTGTAATAAACATTTGCCTAGAAGAAATATGCAAATTAACCAAGAAAGTCATGTGACTCTATAACACAAACTTGTTTTAATTGAATAGTAAACTTTTCCTTTTGTAACATAACATCACTAGCAAATCCCAGCCGAACGGAAAGAGTGTTAAGTTTGTAAACAACGAAAAACTTTAATGAGCTAGTTTAACCTTTTCCTTTTCCATTGTCCCCCTAATAACTTTGGTAAATGGAATAGTACAAACTCAACTTAAAAGTGACAGTAACTTATATGCAATTTTTAAGTTTATTATTATCATTTAGTTATCAAATTTTATTTTTAAAGAACATTATTATACTTAACCTGGTTCCAAACAAATTCATGGCTCCGTCACTGCAAATGGAATTAAAGTCTCACACCGCGTGTAGATTATATACTTGTTAGCATGATAAATGCATAGTTCTAGGCTACTTTCCAAAAACAATAAAAAAAGTGCACCGAAGGTTTCTCCGATTCCCACCAAACGACTTATTACTAGACATTGCATCAGTGGTTAGAAGAAAGATACAAACAAGTCATGTGACTATAATAATACAAACCTATTTTAATTGGAAATGGTGCTTACAACGTCAGCTGGGCATAGTGAAGTGATCTGTGTTAAACTTACTGTCTATAAAAAAAAAAATTAATATTATCTGATGGGAGCAGAAATTAAACTTTGAAGTGTCATAAAAAATATGTATACAAGTGTATAAAAAAGATAATGTAATAAGAACATTAACGGATAGCAAATAATTAATTAATTAATTATTCACACCGATCACGTGGCTAGTTTACAATTAAGTTCTATCTTTCGGTTCAGCTGGTAATGGGATTTGCTAGTAATGTTACAAAAAGAAAAATCTCCGTGAATGGAATGGTTTTTTGACTTTAAAGTGTCTAGATTTTGGACTTTCTGAGTATGAACAAATCAAAGACGCGTTAGAGAGTAAGAGATACACTCTTAAATTAAAATTACTTTGAATTACTAATTTAAAAAACTATTAGAAAATAAAGTTTAGGTAGGAAGAGAAACACCTCTACGGCTCTACGTTGGACTTAGGCTATGTTTGGTTGCTGGAAATCGTTTTCCAGAAAATACATATTTTCCGGAAATGCTAATTTCCGGAAAAGGAAAATGTTTCCATGTGTTTGGTTGCATTTCAAAAAATTTTCCGGAAAATATTTTCTGGTGTTTGGAAAAGAAGAAGGAAAACACAAATCCAGAAAAAATCATCAACGATCTCGCGATCAACGGCGACGGCGACGGCGCGAGATCGCGATCAACGGTGACGGCGCGATCTCGCGATCGACGCTTCGCGAGATCACGCCGTCGATCGCGATCAACGGCGCGGGCAAGATCGCGATCGACGCGTCGCGAGATCACGATCTCGCGACGGCGCGAGATCGCGATCGACGCTTCGCGAGATCGCGCCGTCGATCGCGATCTCGGTCGAAGGCGAGATCGCGATCAACTGCGTGATCTCGCGATGGCGCGATCTTCGCGGCGCTCTGGGTGTGAGGTTCGATCGCCGTTTGGGGTGCGTTTGAATCGACTTCAAACGCTCGTTTGCCGGATCGTTCGTCGGATCGGAGCACTGGGTGTGAGGTAGATTGTTTTTTTTTTGTTCTTTCTTTCAAGCTCGCGTGTTGTGTTTTCTGTTTTTTCTCTCCCTCTCTCTGCGTTTTGCAAGCCACGGAAATCAATTGAAGTGAAAATGAAGGCAGATTTTCATTTCCGTGGTCAAGGCTTCAAATTTCGGTCAACAGGAAATTCATTTCCGGAAAATAATATTTTCCGTCACAGCCAAACGCTCCATTTTCCGGAAATTGATTTCCGGAATTCATTTGAAGTCGAAACAAACGCACCCTTAGCATCCTCATTTTTTTCAAGGTCTCAGGCAAATGCATTGGATGCCCAATTTGTAACAAGTAATGGCTTCATGGGCCTTCAAGAGACTACGCCTCATCACTGCCAAAAAAAAAAAAGGGTTTCTTGCTAAACTAATTGAAGAGAAACTCTTCAAACTCTACTGATATCTTTTTGTTGGATGTGAAATTTGAAAATTTAAAAGTCATTGATGTCTTTTTATGTGTTGGTCCAGATTTTTAACAGGTAATGGCCAGTTATATCATTGATTGATTGATTTATTTATTTTTGTTTGTCAAATTTGTACATGCTAATAATAATTTCTAAAATTCACAGAGAAGAAAATCAAAGAAGAAAATAAAATAAATTAATTCTCATTCATAATGAAATCTATACAAGAAGGATCTTTGTTATATAGCTTGAAAATATATACTAAATTAAACTTAGCCTCTGTTTGGGTATCTCGCAGTTTTCGATAGCTTATTTGCATAGTATTTATCAAATGACATTGTATTTTTATAATTTTTAAACTAAATATGTGACAAATACCTAAAGTTACCTTGTTTTTATAAAAGCTAATTTTATTATTATTGTTTTTTATAATAAAAATTGAGAGAGAAAAAAAAAACAAAACAAAAAGTTAAAGGTTTTGTGCCAAACAGACACTAATTGCCTAATAGCCATCTTAAAAATGTAACTGATTTGAAAACAAGGAAATTGAAATAACCTCCCTAGAGGTTTATTGAAATCACACTAACCTCCATTCTTCCCCTAAATTGTACATAGACCTCCTTTACATTTCAAAATAAATTACACTCACACCTTAACACCATTAAATTCAATAATAGAAATTGGTTGATTTGTGCTTTTTTAGTGTCAACCCATATTGACGTTGACAAATTAGTAGTCAAAAATCTTTCTCTTGTACTTGAGTTGTAAGCTTTTAAATATCTAAATAGTGGATGAAGATCTATATTGAAGATACAAGAAAACACTCAAGAGACCGCTCAAAAAGGTGAAGGTTTTACTACCTCGATTGCAAGTAGCTCAATTGATTAAGTTTAAGTTAACCTCAACTCTAGTCAATCAGTTGAGATTCGAAAATACAGACTTTTTAAGTTTGCGATGCATGATGACCAAGTGACCTAGGAAGTGCACTAGGGCTCTTTGTCATACAAAAAGCCTTTTTAGGTCATCATGACATAAGAGATAACACCATGAAAGTTGGAGAAGCTATCTCAACAACTTAGCGCCAAGGGTTTTGTATCAAGCCGCATCTTTAGAGTCCATTGAAGATCCAAAGTATTCCTCTGAAAACTTTGCACCAAGACTATTGCATGAAAGAGTTGTTGTGGTGACGTGCATCAAAAATATTAAAAAGGTAGAAAAGTCCATTTGAGTGGGAGTTATGTCTGGTTACATGAGTGAGTTATACTATAGGTAACAGTACTAGGATTAGGGATATTCTTGTATTGTAACAACTTCCATTCTACATAGAGAATTCTTCAAGTTGGTTTTAAATGTCAAACTATTTATTGTGTTTTTCCCACAAAGGTATCCCGTTATGACCATATCGCTTGTGTTCATGTTTAATTTGTGTGATTCGGATGTACCAAACTACCAATAAATGTTAAATTGGACCATTACATCACTTGAATAACTAATCAACTTGAGTAACTAACTAATTTTAATTGGGGTCTAAATTTCCCAACATGCTTTTACCTCACTTTTTTAATTGAAATTCCCATTTACCTTCCTTACATTAATTAAACCTAAACCAAACACATCAATGTCAATCAATCAAAGTTAATTTGTTTGTTTGGTTTTGGTATAATGGTATTGGTAAGCAGTTGTTTTAGCCTTGGCTTAGGCGTGAACACACCACTACCTCTTGGGCATGAACCATGAGGAGCAATACTAGGAGATCTCTAACAATGTCTTTCTCATCAACCAAAAGCTTAGATTTCTCTAAAGTTTTTGCTTGTTCTTACTCACCATAAAACAACATAAAAAAATGCCAAAAATATCATTTTGGTCTCTATATTTTGGGGTTACAATCAATTTGTCCCTACATTTTAGTTACAGTCACTTTGGTTTTTGTTATTCTCAACTTGCAGTTAATTTAGTCCATATCGTTAACTCAATAATGGAGAATTCCTACATGGCTAATGTAGCATGGGCGTGAACACACTAGTATCTCTTCAGCATGAACCATGAGGAACAATACTAGGAGATCTCTAGCAATGTTTTTCTCATCAACCAAAAGCTTAGATTTCTGTAAAGTTTTTTCTTCTTCTTACTCTCCATAAAACAACATAAAAACTTGCCAAAAATAGCATTTTGGTCTCTACATTTTGAGGTTACAATCAATTTGTCCCTACATTTTAGTTACAGTCACTTTGGTTTTTGTTATTCTCAACTTGCAGTTAATTTAGTCCATATCGTTAACTCAATAATGGAGAATTCCTACATGGCTAATGTAGCATGGGCGTGAACACACTAGTATCTCTTCAGCATGAACCATGAGGAACAATACTAGGAGATCTCTAGCAATGTTTTTCTCATCAACCAAAAGCTTAGATTTCTGTAAAGTTTTTTCTTCTTCTTACTCTCCATAAAACAACATAAAAACTTGCCAAAAATAGCATTTTGGTCTCTACATTTTGAGGTTACAATCAATTTGTCCCTACATTTTAGTTACAGTCACTTTGGTTTTTGTTATTCTCAACTTGCAGTTAATTTAGTCCATATCGTTAACTCAATAATGGAGAATTCCTACATGGCTAATGTAGCATGGGCGTCAACACACTAGTATCTCTTCGGCATGAAACATGAGGAACAATACTAGGAGATCTCTAGCAATGTTTTTCTCATCAACCAAAAGCTTAGATTTCTATAAAGTTTTTTCTTCTTCTTACTCTCCATAAAACAACATAAAAACTTGCCAAAAATATCATTTTGGTCTCTACATTTTGGGGTTACAATCAATTTGTCCCTACATTTTAGTTACAGTTAATTTTTTTTTTTATTATTATTTATATATCTTCAACTTGTAATTAATTTAGTCCATATTGTCAACTAAATAACAAAAAATTCTTATGTGGCTAATGGTCTACACTACTGACATGCCTAATACTAATGTGTCCAAATTTAAGTGTCCACATCAGCACTTAGATGGCAAAAATGCCACATCAACCTTTAAATTAAAATAAATTAATAATTAAACAAAAATTAATTATGAAAATTTTAATTAAAAAGGGAAAACCACTAGCACCAAATAAAAATAAAAATAAATAATCCATAAAAAAATACCAAAATAAAAAGGAATAGCGATCCGGGATAGGTAGATCATTTTGAAGAGAAAATAAGCAATCCATGTACATGAATTACATGAATACATAAAAACATACATTCAGCCCAAATTAATGAAACCATGTCTTTTGGATTGGCGACTAGGTCCACGAATGAGATCGGCAGCAAGATGCGTGACTCTCTATTACGGGCGCAACAAATCGCCAGCCTTTATTCCAAGTTAAGACTTAAATGAACAAGTTAATTAATATGCGAATCATTGAACACGCTTTGCTTTATTTTTTGTTGTTCTTGGATTAATGTAAGATTCTAAGCCTGATTAGAGATAGATTTTGATTTGTTTTGTTTTGTACGTTTTAGTTTGTTTTCAAATTTAGGAGTTGAATTGACGTGTTAATCTGATTGAACATTGGAAACGATTTTGGAATTGTGTTTCTGTGTCGATTTGCGCACGCATGATTGAAGGTGCATATGCAACCTCCTTCTTGCACATACAGCTTGACTCATGGAATTCATGCTTTGATTGCCTGATTGACATGTTGTGACATTTTTCATATTTAGTTATTCCATTTGACTCCTATTAAGTTAGAAATTATGAATTAATTATTTGCCATGATTTCCAATTTTATTTTTTCATAAAAAATTAATTTGACATTTTTAGAATAGAATGTTTGTTTGTTTGATTTGAGTTGTAATTAATTGGATATTTGACTTAACCAAATTAATTTGATTTGATTATTAATTTATTTCCTTCTATGTCATGATGTGATGATATATTTTCTTGTGTGGGCTTTTAATTGATTTAATAATTGTATGATTAAACTTGGGCTTGGTTAAAAATATCCTTATTTAAGTGCTTGTGGGGTGTGAGGGGCAAGGGCTAGGGTTCAAATCTCCAGGAGGGAATTTCATATACATATACACTTAAATTAGGTTAGAGTAGAATTTCTATCGTGTATCCAATAAAATAAAAAAATCCTTATTTAAATATTGTGACCTAACAACATTAGTAGAGGCTGGCCCATGGGCCAAGCGAGGTTGGGTGCCTAACATCTTCCTATTCTCGTATCTTAACTCTGGACCTAGATTTTAGTACTGTAACCACTCAATTTTGTACTCATAATTTAATTTTGGAAGATGACTAAAATGACCATTTCAAATACTTAAAAAATCATAGTTGCATTTCATGCATTAAATTATCCATCACATATCATAAAAATAATCTTGAGATTCTAACAATCGTGACGATATACTTGATTCCCAAATTGGACCTTCAGATTAAAATATATCACAAGATCAAGTTTCACGATCTGCATCTGCATGCATTATATGTGGGTGAGGCTGATCACGTGTGATTAATTGAAATTAATTCTGATTGGTCAACAATTAAAATTAATTGAATAATTTGTGTGATTGCCCGTTGGATTTTATCAAAAATAAGCTTGGTTGCATAGGAATAAAATGGATAATTAGATAACCAGGGAATTGTTGGTAATTAAGTCTTTTTAGAATATTTATCTATCAGATAATTATTATTTTAAGGACCCGATTATCAAAATAAAAGGGGTTTACTTTGCTATACAAGTTAAAAACACGCCCAAGTGCAATTCCCAACTCAGAAAAATGCTAAAAAAGAGTCTAGATCGAACCAAAAGAGGGGATTGGGCTTGGCACATGGCAAGTGCCAATTGGCACAACTTTGAGGCCTGGCCCAGAAATCATCAGATCAAGCCAAAGCACATCCAATTCAATTTTTTAGGGATAAAGATTTGACCTAATTCATATCTAATCAAACCTAGCTTATTTTCTAAGCACCAAACCTCCATAAATAGGGAATTAAAAGTCAGAAATCAGGACCCCTTTTTCTGACCCCTCTCTCCCCTTACGTTAAAGAAATTTTGGAAGCTTTGCTTTAGGAATTTCTATTCTGTTAAGTGGCTTTTATTTAGATCTTTAAAAAAAATTTCATTCTCCTTGATTTTTGAAGAATTCTCTCCTTGTGGAACACGTTCATGCAAGTAAGTTTCTATCTCTTTATTTACATGTTCATATAACTGATTCAATTCTCCATGCTCTTAACTTGTCCTTCCTTTTGTTTGCCCTGATTCTCTTTTGGTTATTTACATATTTATGCATATGTGTTGTATTTATGTAATGATGTAATGCATACCATTAAATATTAGGTCTGTTGCTTTATGTTAAACAAAAAAATAAAATTTCTTTTTAAACCCATTATATTTCTTAATTAAAACAATCAGATTTGGATTTTCTTTTTGGAGATTCATTCTATTATTTAATTAAGAAATCAAATTTGGGAACTTTTCAAAAAAATCCATTCCTTGCTGTTTAAAAAAATCAGATCTGAATTTTTTATCAAAAAATTCATTTTGCCCAATTTCAAAATTCACTTAAAAATCCTTTTCCTATAAATAAAATTCAAATGTGGTTTCTCCTTGCATAAATGCAACAAATCTAGTATTCTACACACTTTAGATCTAGGAATTTTGATACAATAATGTGCATGTCACATTTTAATGGGTATTTAAAAGGTCATTTAAAGTCTAGAAGACCAGACTTTGTCTGGGCAGAGTGGGTGCCTAACATCTTCCCATCCTATAACCTAGCCCCCAAACATTAGAATCTTAGGCTAGTAGATTTAGTGTCTCATTTTATTTTGGGTAAATTGTAACTAGGAAACAAAGCTTTGTATTTTCCTTTTTTTTACTAGATTGTAACTAGGAATCAAAGCAATGTAAAGTTCTTTCTACCAAGATGTAATTATTTTCAATTAATGGGAATGCATACTATTCAAGATATATTATATTTTGTAAAGTTTTCTTATTTTACTTATAAAATAAGTGGCGACTCCAAATGATCCTGTAAAGGGAAGGTGTCGATGCTTAAACCATTTTCTGAGAGTACCCATAGGTTCTACCCTGGTCTCTCGCAAGTACATAGATATCCAAATTGGTTCTTGAATCTAAACTAGATGGCGATTCTTAAAGAAAAGAGAAGTTATGTCATGCAACCAGCAGGTTTGAGACAATGCACTCACATTTGCATTTAATTGGGTGCTTACTAGCAAGGAGAGAAGAGATGTGACAATCCAAGTATTATTTATTTCTAACCCCTCGTTTGGAAGGAGGGAATGGAATGGAATAAAGAGAATAATTTTAGAATATTCTTCCTTTCTCCTGTAATGTAGTTTTAATGAAGGAAATGGTAATGAGTTTTAATTTCCACCTTTTATTTAGTTGGTGGATGTTGTGATAGTTTTTCATTAAAATAAAAGGAGATTCCAGTTAAAAAAGTACTGGATGTAAGCCAAACCCTTATTTTAAAACATACAAATAAGGTTACTTAATTCTATTCTATTCATTTCCCTTGCTTAAATACATTCCATTCTTTTATGACAATTTCATTCCATTCTATGTCATTCCCAAACGAAACCTAAGGCTCGAATCTCAGTATCCATAGCAGCGCTCCAATTAGGATCTTTCATATTTAGTTGAGAATTGAAATTAATTCTTCAAGAGCTTTTGATATTTAGTTTTTGAAAATTGAATTTATAAATGGGATATCATATAGGTTTTAATTGTTAATAACTTAAATTGAATATCATAATAGTGCGTGCAAATTGTTTTCTACTTGAATTTATATTTTATACAAGAATTGAGATTAATTAAGTTATAGTTTTTGAATGAATTAATTGGAACTTCTACCCACTGAGTCATTGCATAGAATTTTCTCAAAAAAGAAAAAGAGTCATTACATAGAAGAGATATAATTTATAGATAGTGATAACTGTTGAAAATATTACACAAAGTAATAATGGAAGAACAAGGTTTACACAAAAGACAAACAGAAAATAGATAACTTGGTGGTACAATATCATTTTCCTTAGACAATATTTGCCCCCACACTATTGTTGCGAAAGGGTTATCGCAAACTTGTCTTCAGGATACAACCAAGATGTTGGGTTCTATAGATAGCAATTCTAGAGAATGACCATAAGATTTCTTGTTTTTCTCTCTATTTATACCCATAGCATTATATTTCATCAAAAGGCACGTATGTAGAGTTAAAATGTTTCATAAAACTGTTCACAAGGCTTGAAACCTCTTCAAACTCTTTGAACAGTCACCAAAAAATTCTGCAGAAAATCCTGTTTTACTACTTTCGATCGGTCGAAAGTTCCTTTTGATCGATCAAGTGCTCTTTTCGATCGATCAAACAGGAATCGAATAGCGATCGATTCATCCAAAGACTCCAAGATTGATCGAGCCAAAGCTTCGACTGATCAAAAATGCTGTATTTCGAATTTTCACTTAGAAAATTCCAAACATCATTATGAAACAATATTCACTTTAACAACTTTATGAAACAATATTCTCCGAACTCAAACATCATTATTACAACTTATCCATGTATATACCTATATATACAACAATCCCCCACTAGGTTGTAATAATATATGTCTCACTTGATTAATATTCTATCATGCATAGTGGAAAGTGTCTTTCAACTTAAACCTCCCCTTAGTGTAATTGCTAAAGAAATCAACAGAGTTAATGGTGGCTTGGCGCTTAAACCGAAACTCTTATGTGTTGAAATTGGAAATAACACACACATGAGAATATCCATAACACATTTAGAAATCCATTGTTGTTAGCACTATTATAGTCTTGTGCTCTTCCTGGTTTAGTGAACATTTACAAGAAAAAACTCTTTACTTTTGTTAGAAGCAGCACCACTTTTTTGTTTACAAATGTGAAGTTCCTTCTTATGTCCCTATTACACAGACATTTATACTTTATGAACTTCATTAAGAGTGTAAAACTCATCCTCAATTACACTGTAACAGTATGCACTAATCCATCCTGAATGAGACACAAAATTAGTGCTCTTACTAAACACTTATAAATAGCTTGTTTTTACCCTTTAAACCTCTTTAGATTAAATTAATTCGAGGTTGGGTTCCCACTATTGGTGATTCTCTTAAAAGAAGGGTTTTAGTCTCATTCCAATGGATGTTACCCCAACCATATCTCGAGACATTGCTTTGGTTAAAGGGTTTGCCAAATTACTATTTGACCTTACATAGACAATTGAAATGATACCAGATTCTATTAATTTTTTTATGTATTCATGTCTTAGACCTATATGTCTAGACTTACCATTATACATTTTGTTGTATGATTTGCCCAAGATGGCTTCACTATCGCAGTACATCGAAATGGCCGGTATTGGTTGTGGCCACAACTCTTTGTCTAACAACATATTTCTTAGCCATTCCGCTTCCTTGCTTGATGCAGCCAAAGTTATAAATTCTGATTCCATGGTGGAGTAATAAATACACGTTTGTTTCTTTGATGCCCAAGAAATGGCACCCCCACCAAGAGTGAATATCCAACCAGACGTGGATTTGTTATCACTCACAGTAGTAATCCAATTAGCATCCGAATAAACTTCCAACACAACTAGAAATTCGGAATAAAAGAGTCTCAAACTCATGGTTTTCTTTAAATAACTAAGAACTCTACCAATTGCTTTCTAGTGATCCACACTTGGATTACTTGTAAATCTAGAATGTTTGCCCACTGAAAATTATATGTCTGATCCTGTACAATGCATTTCATACATCATGCTACCAATAGCACTAGCATACTCAAGCTGTGCTATTGCTCTTCCAAAGTTTTTACCCACCTTTATGCTCCGATCGAAATGTGTATTTGTTTCCTTTATATTAAGATGTTCAAATCTTTGAAGTACTTTCTCAACATAATGAGATTGACACAGTGCAAATCCCTCACTATGTTTTTTAATTTTGATTCCCAAAATAGTATCTACTTCGTTTAAATCTTTCATTTGAAACATAGAAGAAAGATACTTTTTGGTTTCACATATAACTTTCATATTCGTACCAAATATGAGCATATCATCCATCTAAAGGCATACAATGACTCCATATTCCTTTGTGAATTTGGAATACATACATTTGTCGGAACTATTGTGCACAAAGCCATCCAACAAAATGGTGAAGTCAAACTTCTCAGGCCATACAAAGACTTGATTAACTTGTAAACTTTCTTTTCATTTCTAGGAAGTACAAAACCCTCAGGTTGTTCCATGGAAACTTCCTCATCAAGATCTCCATTTAGGAAAGTTGTCTTGACATCCATTTGATGTACAATAAACTTATATATGGATGAAAGTGCTAACAACATAGGAATAGACATGATCCTAGTCACCAGTGCATAGATATCAAAATAGTCTACTCCTTCCCTTCATTTAAAGCCTTTTGCTACAAACACTTGCATTAAAGTTTGCATTAATCCATTAGTATTATATTTTCTTCTAAATACCCATTTACAACCAATTGGTTTAGAACCAGTAGGTAGATCCAATAGGACCCAAGTATTATTGGATAATATTGAGTCCATCTCATCATTCACAACTTCTTTCCAAAAAACTGAATCTCTAGAAGCCATAGCTTCCTCAAATGTTTTAGGATCATCCGCTATGTTAAACACTATAGGTATTTTATTTAAGACCACTTGTCTATTTCCTTTAACAAGAAACAATTGAGCTTGATAAGAAGTCAAATCTAGACCAAAGTCCTTTACTTTTCATATCCTTTGACTCTTTCTCTGTTCACTTGGTGAACCACATTCAATTCTTTTAGTACCATCCAAAGTAGTATTAGGATTAGAGTCACCTTGTTGTGTTTGAGTAGATATCAAGGCATCCATGGGATCTTCACTGAATTTATACTCAATAAATTCGACATCTCTTGATTCCACCATTGTATTAGAGCTTAACTCTAATAATCTTTATGCCTTTGAATTTTTAGCACAACCTACAAACACACTTTTTATAGCTCTTAGTCCAAACATTGTTCTTTTCGAATCAATCACTCTATAAAAGGCTAAACACCCCCACACTTTGATATAATCAAGGTTTGATTTCCTTTCATTCCATAACTCATATGGAGATACTTTAATCTTCTTGGAAGATACTCTATTATGCACATGACATGCTGTAAGCAATACCTCTCCCCATAAACTAAATGGGAGCTTTGCACTTAAGATCATGGCATTTACCATTTTTACAAGAGTCTTATTTTTCTTTTCAGCCAAACCATTTTGTTGGGATTTATAAGGGATTGAACTTTGGTGTATTATACCATGTTCCTCACAAAACGTAGAAAAATCATTAGGAAAATATTCACCACCTCTATCACTTCTTAGGATCTATTTTCCTATCCTTTTGATTTTCTACTTCAGTTTTATAGCGTTTGAACATGTCAAAAGATTTATCATTATTTCTCATTAAATACATATATGTAAATCTAGAGAAATCATCAATGAATGTAATGAAGTATCTTTTACCTCCTCTAGTTAATACACCATTCAATTCACATACATCATAATGTACAAGTTCAAGCATAATAGAATTTTTATCTAACTTAGAAAAGGGTTTCTTTGTCATCTTTGCTTGAATACTGTTAGGACATATGTGATTCAATGTTAGAAACATATGTCAACATTTTATGTAATTGGCTAATCTTTTGACAAAACTCACTTTACTTGGAATTGGATAGATCTAGGATGTGTTTTAATGCTTCAAGAAATAAGGTTTCAAGTTCAAGTGTTAAAGCTATGCAAGTCTGTCCAAGAATCAAATGAGAAAGTGCAAGATTTTAAAACTCGACAGCTAGCATCTATCGAGATATAAAAGCTGCTGAAGCCCATGGCTCGACAGCTAGCAAAATAGATGGCTATTTATCAAGGTTTATGAAGTTTAGTTTTTTAAGCTGATTTTCATTCAATCCGTGAATATATGTTTGGGCATTCTTTTCTCACAACTCTAAACATATATACGGATTATTTTAAGGGCCGTAAAAAGTTACAAAAGTTGCACAAGAGCACAATTCCACAGTGTGAAGAAAAGTGTGACCGGAAATTTAGTTTTGCCCTAGTTCTTCTTTCTCTTGAAGAAGCTACTATGTTTGTGTACCGTAGGGTTTTATGACCAAGCAACTTCATGATCTTCATCGTGTGATGAACTGAAGAATTTTGCAGCAAACATTCCTTCTCAAGTTGGTGATCAAGTCGCGTACTGGGATCTGCACAATTGGTTAATCACGTACTGGGAGCTGTGCGTTGAAAATGAGAGATTGTCACTACAGAACAAGTCCAATTAGGTATTGGGGTAAGGGTTCAATTGTAGGTTGGTATAAGGTACTGGGATTCCTTTACTTGTAACCGCTTGTTTTGATAATAGTGGATTCTCGGGAGTGGTGACCATAAAATCACCCGGTACGGTTTTTGCCATATAGGTTTTCCCCATTTGTAAACAAATCATCGTGTCAATTTATTTTCCACTACATACTTTAGTTTATTGGTGATTTTTTTGTGCTACCACGTACAATTGCATGTTAATTTGATTAATTAATAAACTTGGCTAATCAATCAATTAATTCATCATAAGGGGTCAATACATTTTTGGCCTATCAAGTGGTATCAGAGCAGGCACACTCTAATTAAAGTTAATCTTTGCTGTGTGATTCATTAACCCCTATTGTCATGGCTGCAACCGGCATAAAGAGATCATTGTTTTCAAATACATCTTGTTTTTCTAATCTATACTTGTTTGAGTGTATTAGAAAATGCAAGTCTAAAAGTTAAAGGTTTTATGATGACTATTGGAAAAGATCTCAAATTGACAAAGAAAAAACTATACTATCTCAGAATGAAAATGTGCAAAGTAGTTCGTCTGAGAAGAGTGAAAGTTAAAAGTTTAGCTCATAAAAGGCAGATAAGAGAAAACACCATTCTCATTGATCTGTCATCTAAGCACGAAGTGTGCTTCATGATGAAGTCCGCATTTAAGGTTATGGACACGTGTGTGTGGTACCTTGACAACGGTTGCTCAAGACACATGACTGGAGACCGTTCTCTCTTCAAGGTTTTCGAGTCTAAGAAAGGTGGTAATGTCACTTTTGGTGATTGGAGCAAGTCACAAATTAAAGGAAAAGGAATCATATCACTGCCAGACATTGCAAATGTTCTATATGTAGAAGGTTTAAGAATGAACCTGCTCAACATAAATCAGATATGTGATCAAGACTTCATGGTACTATTCTCAAAGGGAAATTGCCTTGTCATGGATGAGTCTAGAAAGAAGCTCATAAGTGGTGTTCGCACTCTAGAAAAATTGTTATTGCTTGGTTCTTGATGTTGATATTGTGTGCAATAACATTTGTTTACCAAATGAAGATCTTTGGAACCAAAGAATGGGACATGCTAGTTACAAACATCTTTCAATTGTATCTAAGCATGAGTCAGTTTTGGGGATATCAAAGCTCAGTAGAGTGAGCAATGTGGTGTGTGGACCATGTCAGCTTGGGAAACAGACAAAAGCTAAACATCCGAGTACTCAGACATCTGCTACATCCAGACTATTGGAGCTATTACATTTGGATCTTATGGGTCCAACCAGAACCGAGTCTCTTGGTGGAAAGAGATACATCATGGTTGTGGTGGATGACTTCATTAGGTACACTTGGGTCATTCTCATACGATCCAAGTCTAATGCTCCTAAGCACATTGAAGTTTTGTGCACAAGATTGAATAATGAAAAGAGCCTGAAGATTGATCAAATTCGAAGTGATCATGGTAAAGAATTCGAGAACTCATATATGGAGTCCTTTTCTACAAGATTAGGTATATCTCAAGAATTCTCTGCTTCTATTACTCCTTAACAAAATGATGTAGTAGAAAGGAAGAGCAGGGTTATTCAAGAGATGGCTAGAGCCACGTTGCATAACAAGGAAGTGGCTAGAAACTTGTAGGGAGAAGCCGTCAACACTGCTTGCCATACAGTTAATAGGGTGTATTTTAGACCCAGTACTAAGAAGACTCCATATGAGTTATGGAAAGGAAGGAAGCCAAATGTTAAATATTTCAAAATCTTTGGAAGTACTTGTTTCATTCTCAAGAATAGAGAGACTGTAGGAAAATTTTACTCCCAAAGTAATGAAGGAATATTTCTGGGATACTCCTCTACAAGCAAGACTTATCGGGTATACAACAAAAGAACCATGAAGGTAATGGAAACATGGAATGTTGTTATTGATGAGTCTTCAGATTTTGGTTTTTAGAAATTTAGTGAGGAAATCCCTAAAGAGATTCTTCCTCACGAGCCCAGGGAAGTTTAAGAAATTGTTGAACAAGAGCCTGCATCTCCTAGTACTCAAGATACTCTAAGTGTTGTAGAAGATTCAGCAAACTTATCTACTTCACCTGATTCTGAAACCCATAAAGAGAAAGGACCTTCTCCAGGATCAAATTGAACCATCCTCCTGAAGTTATTGTGAGAAACATGAATGAACTTACACTAAGGAAACGTATAGTTGATAAATGTGTTGCCAATTTTGTGTCTTATTCTTGTTACTTGTCACAGGTTGAATCCACTAAAGTTGAGGAAGCTTTTCAGAATGAAAGCTGGGTTGAAGCTATGCATGATGAACTGCTTCAGTTTCAAAGGAATGATGTTTGGTACCTAGACTAGAGGGTAAGCACATCATCGGCACAAAGTGGATATTTTGCAATAAAACTGATGAGGAGGGTAATGTGATCCACAACAAGGCTCATCTTGTAGCTCAAGGATACTCACAGAATTCTCCTAACCCTAGCATGTCACTTGAGGTTCAAGCTCTATCAAAAGGACATGAAGACTGCATTCTTGAATGGGCTGCTAAAAGAAGATGTCTATGTGGCTCAACCAAAAGGTTTCATTGATCCACAATATCTGGATCATGTGCTATACCTCAAGAAGGCACTTTATGGGTTAAAGCAAGCTCCTAAAGCTTGGTATGACCAGCTCACACAATACTTTGTGTCACATGGGTTCACCAAAGGAAAAGTAGATCAAACTCTTTTCATAAAAAGGGAAGATGGCGAGTTGATAGTTGCTCAAGTCTACGTTGATGATATCATCTTTGGGTCAACTAAGGATGAACTTGCTCATAACTTTTCAAAACTCATGCAAGCCGAGTTTGAGATGAGCATGATTGGAGAGCTAACTCACTTCCTTGGATTGCAGATTCATCAACAAAATTAAGTTATGTTCCTATCTTAATCTAAATATGCTAAAAATCTTGTGAAGAAGTTTGGTTTGGAATATGCTAGTTCTATTAGAACCCCTATAAGCCCAAATGTTAAACTTATTATTGACTTGTTAGGTAAAAGTGTAGATTCTTCTCTCTATAGAAGCATGATAGGTAGTCTTCTTTATCTTACTGCTAGTAGACTTGACATTAGTTACAATGTGGGAGTGTGTGCTAGATATCAGGTTAATCCCAAAGAGTCTCATATGATTGCTTTGAAAAGAATCATAAAGTATGTCAAAACCACTACCAACTTTGGTATGTGGTACAACAAGGACACAAATGATGTCTTAGCTGGGTATTCTAATGCTGATTGGGCTGGGAATGCTGATGATAGAAGAGTACATGGGAAGGTTGTTTCTATGTGGGTAACAATCTTGTTTCCTAGATGAGTAAAAAGTAGAATTTCATCTCATTATCCACTGCAGAAGCTAAGTACACCATTGTTGATAGCTGTTACACTCAACTTCTATGGATGCAAAACTCCTCCATGATTACAGTATTTGTCAAGAGCATCTTACCATCTACTGTGACAATACTAGTGCCATCAACATCTCTAAAAATCCGGTTCAACATTCTCGAACTAAACACATAGAGATTTGACATCATTTCATTAGGGAGCTTGTCAAAGATGGTACTCTTACTCTTGGGTTTATTCACACTGATGATCAGAAGGTTGATTTGTTCACCAAACCTCTTGACAGTAAACAGTTTGAATTTCTTCGCCAAAACATTGGTGTTATCTCCATGGATTCATCTCCTCTTCTCTTTCTCCTTCCTCATGCATTTGCAACTAGTTTTATGCATTGCTTTGTTTAATTTGTTTTTGTTTGTTTTTTTTTTCAATTTTGGTTTATTTTGTTTTTCATATAAAAATTAAAAAAAAAATTGAAAAATCAGAAAAATACAAAAATAGTATGTGTTTGTGTACTTTGGTACTTGTGTACCTTGAATGGCCATTGAAAAAAAGTTTTCTAAACTTTGTATCTTTTGTACCTTAAATGAGCATCTCTATGCACAACTAAGTAAGTGAGTTTTGTGGCTTGTGTTTATAATGAGTAATATTAAGTAATCTCTTATACTTAACACTTGTATCACTCTTTTTGATGGGAAGGACTAGAAAATCCTAAGAGGAAGGCATAAATAACCATCTCACCATTGTTGCCCGCCAATCATGAAATAACATTTGTATGCTTCGGCATAGCAAAAGTGGAATGTCAAATGTGTAACATAATTGGGTATTTCTTTTCTCTCTCTTATATGCCCATGCATGGTTTGCTTAAAAAGAAAAATATGCAAAGAAAAATAAAAGCAAAAAGATCAAAATGTTTTATATATGATTGCAAGTGTTTATTCTAGGATATGTGAGAGTTATAGGATGTACCTCAAAGGTGATAGTCTCCATCAAACAGTTGTGATTGTGTGTGAGTTAAAGTGATTTTCTCATATCTCAAATCGTCATAACATGTAGACACTTATGTAATCTTGCGATGTTTTTCACACACGACACACAATATTCTTTACTACTCTTGATACATGTGCAGGTACAATGTGATTTAGCCATCACAAGGAATACTTGTATTAATGTATGCTCATTAAACTGTCTTAACTTGCTTTTGAAATATAAAATTGGTTAGACTTGTTTAGTGTGTGTGTGTGTTTTGGATCTAAAATGCCCATCATTTTTATTGTTGAGAGATGATTTTAAGAGCTTAAAATGTTGTTTGGATCTTTGTTTAAATAGCATGCTTGATTGCATTCATATCTGTGTTTTTCTCTTCTTTGAAAAACTGTTTTTAAGCAATCTCGATAGTTTCTCGATAGCTCTAGACAGATAAGCTATCTATCAAAATCCTTTAACTTTTTTTTTTTTATTGCATTCTCGATAGCTCTCGATAGCTAGTTCGATCAATTGATAAACTTTCTGTCTCCTCGATAGCTACCTTAATCCATCGAACTTCTTTGTGTTAAAAACCTCCTTTTTGATCCTCGATAGATCCTCGATAGCAGGTTCGACAGCTGGAACACGCATTTTAACTTCGATAGCTCCTCAACAGCTCTTGATCGATCGAGATTTATGAGATTTCTATATAAGGAGCCATTGCGATTTCAAATCTCACACCTTCGATCTCTCTCGATAGTTTTCAAGCTTTTTGACCTTCCAAACTCACTTTTCTCTCTCTAAACCTTCACTCCACGTGATTTTTCGGTCTGTTCTTGCTTCTAATCACTTGGTATGACCTCTCTACCTCTCATTCTTCATGCATTTCGTGCATTTAGATCTAGGTTTTGGGTGGTTTGAAAAAATTTTGGGTTTTTCAAAATTGATGAAGATTTTGTGAAATTTTTAAGATGGGTGTTGCTTAAATAAGTTTAAAACCTCATGCATTGCATCACACTTGCATTATAACAATGTTTCATGCATTTAGATGTGTGTTTACTTTGCTATTATGCTGTGCTGGTAGGTTTGGATTGGGCTAAGCCCATGATATATTTAAATTTGCATGTCACATGTTCATGAATTTTCATGCATACATACCTTCCAATTTTTATCATTTGATATTAAAACTGCTTAGTACTCTTCTAATTGTCTCCCTCTCTTTCTTTCTTTCTCTCCCTCTTATGTTAGTTGCATCATGGCACCTAAGCGTAAGTTTATTCCGTCCTGGAATCCTCTTCGTTCTGGGGCATCTTCTTCTTCTTCTCCTTCTAACCCCACTCCCTCTCACGTGGTTCCATGATGAGAAAGCCAAATCGAACTTCTTTGAGAACTTTTCACGACGCGGCATTCATTCGAAAAGCCAAGTTGTTCTATCAGATTTCTCTAATATTGACCTACCCACTGTCATCTATAGTAATGGTTAGGAGTCCCTATGTGGCGCCCCGGTCATGTGCCTTTCCGTGATCATATAGGAGTTCAACTCCAATATGCACGGATTTGATTACTCTATACCCCAGTTTTCTACTCGCGTTCGGGGTATACACATGGTAGTTACTTCGAAGATTGTTTCCAAGGTACTACACGTGTCTAGGGTAACGCATCCTAACTACCCTGGCTATCAACGTCTAAGGAAAGTGTCCAAGGACAAACTCCCGTCTCTGTTTTCTGAGACACCTTCTTCATAGGGTAACAATCAAAACACCTCCTGCTCTACCTCTGCTAAAGGTCCGAGATTCCTAAGCATGGTAATGACATTTATTCTTCATCCGTTGTCTCACTATAACACTATCACAGAGTCTCGTACTCAATTTTTGTTGTCTCTCATTGGAGGTCTCACATTGACTTCCCCTCACACTTTATACTCTCCCTTATAGATATCTATAAGGACACGATGACTCGTAATTGTTAGGACATATGTGATTCAATGTTAGGAACATATGTCAACATTTTATGTAACTGGCTAATCATTTGACAAAACGCACTTTACTTGTAATTTGGTAGATCTAGGATATGTTTAATATTTCAAGAAACAAGATTTCAAGTTCAAGTGTTAAAACCATGCAAGTTTGTCTAAGAATCAAGTGAGAAAGTGCAGGATTTTAAAACTCGACAGTTAGTATCTATTGAGATTTAAAAGCTGCTAAAGACTGTGGCTCGATAGATGGCTATCTATCGGGGTTTATGAAGTTCAGTTTTTCAAGCTGATTTTCATCCAATCCGTGAATGTATGTTTGGGCTTTCTTTTCTCATAACCCTAAACATATATAAAGATTATTTTAAGAGCTGTAAAAGGTTACAGAAGTTGCACAAGAACATAATTCCATAGTGTGAAGAAGAGTGTGACCAGAAATATAGTTTTGCCCTAGTTCTTCTATCTTTTGAAGAAACTGTTGTGTTTGTGCACCATAGGGTTTTGTGACCAAGCAACTTCATGATCTTCATCATGAAGAACTTTGCAACCAACATCCTTCTCAAGTTGGTGATCAAGTCGCATACTGGGATTCGTGCAATTAGTTAGTCATGTACTAGGAGTCGTGCATTGAAAAGGAGAGATTGTCACTACAAAACAAGTCCAGTTGGGTATTGGGGTAAGAGTTCAACTGTAGGTTGGTATAAGGTATTGAGATTCCATTATTTGTAATCGCTTATTTTGATAATAGTGAATTCTCGAGAATGGTGACCTTAAAATCACCCGTTGGGGTTTTTGTCATGTAGGTTTTTCCCATTCGTAAACAAATTACCATGTTAATTTATTTTCTGCTACATACTTTAGTTTATTGGTGATTTGTTTATGCTACCACGTACAATTTCATGTTAATTTGATTAATTAATAAACTTGGCTAATTAATCAATTAATTCATCACAACAGGTAAATACTTTTTTGGCCTATCAAATACAAATCTCACATTTCTTTTCATCGTCATGCTTATATGAAATCATGTCATGCTTTGACATAAACTTCAAGTATTTGAAATTTAAATTTCCTAATCTAGCATGCCACAAATATGAAAAATCAATAATATAAGTACAACTAGAAACTTTTTTATTAATAATACTTAGTTTGTACATGCCATCAGTAACATATCCTTTTCCTACAAATATCCCATTCTTGGACAAGATTAACTTGTCTGATTCAAGTATAGCTTTTACCCCATTCTTACATAACAAATTGGCAGACACTAGATTCTTCTTGATATTGGGTATATGAAAAACGTTGGTCAAGATCAGCATCTTGCCATAACTCATTTTCACTTCAACAATACCCTTTCCAAGAACCTTTGCTTTATTGTGGTTGCCCATCAGCACTTCTTATTCTATGGAAGACTCATCATAAGTCTTGAATTGCTCTTTGTTGTTGCATACATGCACCTTTGCACCTGAATCGAACTATCAATCAAAAGGATTTGCAATCACAGTCATATGAATTTCAGTGATCATATCAATATGTATGCCACTTACCATAGCAATAATGTCCTTAATGACATTTGTTTCAATGGCATTACCTTCTTCATCCCTTTTCTTGTTCTTCATCCTTTTTTTTGTTCTTTAAGAGGTTACATTCATGAATGTGTTAAGTTCTAAGACTTTAGGAACTAATGTATTAGAACTTCAATTGGCATATGTTGGCAAACCATGATCAAAATATTTAGTCTAGGTTTAGACTTGTTCAAAGTTTGGTTTAAATTAAGTTTGGAATCAAGTAATTGTAGGAAATTACTATTCAATTTTTGCAAGGCTCGATCAATTGAAAATTAGATTCGATCGATTGAAAGTCGCATATCAACAAAAATCAGCAAATGTAAAAAGGTCATAACTTATTCGTTTGAAGCCCAAATTGCGATCCATTTTTTCCAGTATTTAAAGGAAATTATAAGCGAACCCTAGAGAAAGGTTTTCAGAGCTTTTTAGAGAGATTATAGTGCATCTTGTGCCTCTTTTGTAGATCTAGGGTTTTATACCCAAAAGCTCTCTAAAGTCTTCTACCAATGTTATTTCTTGAAGAATCTTAAGATCCGGTGTTGTAGAAGATGCTACATACAAGATCAACGTCTAAGGAGATCTAAAACCTTTGAATGGAGTCTCAAAGTCACAAGTAGGAGAACTTGTGGTTGCTACAGATCAAGGAAAGAAGTAGTCCGTAGACTTGGAACTATCATGGGGTTGTGGTAGTAAGTTTTTTACTCGAAGTAGCAATAGAATGTTAGTGGTCTAAATTCTATTGTACAAACTTCAATTCTTTCATAGTGGATTTTCTTTTTACCTTGAGGATAGCTAGGTTAAATCCTCCTCAGGTTTTTTACCAGTTTGGTTTTCCTAGGTGATCATATCATTATATTCTTTATTTTTTCACTACTTTACATGATATGATTTTTTTTTTTTAACCTAGATCTAAATAATAAACCTAAGTATTCACTTGGTTAATTAATTAGGTTAAACAATCTAGTTTACAGGGATCTAAAAACGTATAGAATGTAATGGTCTTTCTTTCCACAATGGAAACAAGCCCAGTTCTTCTTGTCCTTGTTGGGATTCATGGAGTTGTTCCACTTGAAACCACTCCCACTTTTGTTCACTTTCAAATGCTTATCGGTCTTACTCAAACTCCCACTATGAACATGCTCACATTCACTTTAGAATCGATATTAGTCCCATCTCTAACCCGACTTTCCTTTTTAATTCGAAAATGTTGTCTGAATTATTCTAAAGTGAGATCTTCTGACATATGTAAAAGCTTCTTCCTAAAATTATTCCAACTTGGTGGGAGTTTTGCAATGATTGCACCCACTTGGAATGATTCAGGAATATTGATTGACAAATCACGGAGTTTATTGACCAATATCTGTAACTCATGCATTTGATCCAAAATTGAAACATTATCAAGCATTTTATAATCAAAATGCTTTTGAATAATAAATTTATTCGTACCTACTTTCTCAGTTTTGTACTTTGCTTCCAAAGCATTCCAAATCTCCTTTAGTGACTTCATTTATGTGCAGAAATTATAGAGAAGATTTGAAAGAGTATTGAGAATGTGCCTTCTGCATATCAACTCATCTTCCTCCCGTTTCTTTCTTTGTGCCCTCTGCATATCAATTCATCACTTGCAGTAGGAAAAGGCATCAAATTTGGGTCCGAGACATAGAAAAGTTTCAGTGCAGTAAGTAAGAATTTCATCTTGTCTTTCCATCAAGAGAAATTGGTTCTATCAAAGCGATCCAATTTCACCAACTCATGATTCAACATCTTCAATGCTGAAACATCACTTGTTCCTTCCATCTTTGGAAATATTGTCTAAGATTGTTGGGAATATTACACAAAGTAATAATGGAAGAACAAGCTTTACACAAAAGACAAACAGAAAATGGATAACTTTGAGGCATATATCACTTTCCTTAGACAATATTTGCCCCCACACTATTGTTGCTAAAAAGTTATCGCAAACTTGTCCTCAAGATACAATCAAAATGTTGGGTTCTACAGATAACAATTCTAGAGAATGACCACAGGATTTTTTGTGTTTCTCTCTATTTATACTCATAAGGTTATATTTCGTCAAAAGGCACGTATAAAGAGTTAAAATGTTTTATAAAACTATTTACAAGGCTTGAAGACTCTTCAAACTCTCTGAACAGTAACAAAAAAATTCTGTAGAAAATCCTATTTTACGACTTTCGTTCGGTTAAAAGTTCCTTTCAATCGATCAAATGCTTTTTTTGATCAATCAAACAAGATTCGAATAGCAATCGATTCATCCAGAGACTTCAGGATTATTTTCTTACCATTTTGATCAATCGAGCTAAAATTTTGACCGATCGAAAATACTGTATTTTGAATTTTCACTTTAACAATTTTATGAAACAATATTCTCTAAACTCAAACATCATTATTACAATCTATCCATGTATATACCTATATATAACAATAACGTGCATGACCATGCACTAAAAGAAACCGAACCATAGACACTCAACACCAGCTGCAGCTCCTATTTTCAACTACATACACATCTAAATCAAATCAATTTAATCCATTCAGTTGGCTGATGGACGTTGTTTATAAGGGGGCTTGTGGCGTGGCAATGGCGGCTTCTTTGCTGGAGGAGGAAGGGGCATCTTTTTCCCAGTCGGCTCATGCGAGTCTTTGGCATCCTCTACAGCAGGATGGTGTCTAGGGAGATGCTCTTTTGGCAGCTTTTTTTTTTTTTTTTTTAGTTTATAATTATTTCTGCTCAGAATAATGCTCTTAATTTCCTTGTATGGGATATCAAGGATCTCAATTGAGAGAAATGTGATAAAATGTCAATATTAAGAAAAGTTGGAATCTTTTACAAGAATAATGCAAAAAGGTGACTATATTTGTTCTTCTATGTCTGATAGAAAATAATTCAACGCATAGAGATAGTAGTACGAGGAAGCATATATAACTGCATGTCAATACCCATAAGCAACACAACTAACAACAAACACTATATAAACGAGTACACAACATGAAAATAGCTCACTACTAGTAGTAGCTGTTCCACGAATGAAACAGTGAATTACAAGCTTAAAGATAACATAAGTTGTAGCTCTTATTTCTAAATATTTAGCTATGCATTCAGTTGGCAGTTGGGGGTTTGTGGGGTGGCTTGTGAGAAGGACTTGGTGGCTTCTTTTCAGCAGTTGAAGGCTTCAAGTTCTTTCGGGGTGGCCTTTGCGAGTCTTTATGATCTTCTGGGTGATGATCATGTGGTGGCTTGTGCTCAGGTGGTGGCTTCTCTCCTTTACCTTTTGGTGGCTTGTGTTCTGGGAATGGTTTCTTCTCTCCCTCTTCAACTGAGGTTGGTGGCTTGTGTTTTGGTGGTGGCTTTGCTCCCTTGGGAGGAGCTTTACCATCAATGGAAGATGACTCCAATAGAAGGTGTCCAGGGTGATGATCATGTGGTGGCTTGTGCTCTGGTGTTGGCTTCTCTCCTTTACCCTTTGGTGGCTTGTGTTCTGGGAATGGTTTCTCTTCCTTGTCAAGTGGGGTTGGTGGCTTGTGTTTTGGTGGTGGCTTTTCTCCCTTTGGAGGAGGTTTGCCATCGATGGAAGTAGACTCCAATAGAAGGCGTCCAGGGTGATGATCATGTGGTGGTGGCTTCTCTCCCTTACCTGGGGTTGGTGGTTTGTGTTCTGGCAATGGCTTCTCTTCCTTATTGAGTGAGGTTGGTGGCTTGTGTTTTGGGGGTGGCTTTTCTCCCTTAGGAGGTTTGTGCTCATGTTTGGGAGACTCATGGTGGTCAGCCAGTGAGGCAGTGCTGAGAAGCACCACTCCAAGGAGCAACACTAGGCAGAATTTGCTGGTATTCATCTTTCGTCTCTGGACGGTTCAAAACAGCAAGACTTCTTGGCCTTTTATAACGGATACTCGAGCCTATTTCGTCAGATCATACGTCATTCAGCACATAAAATATACCCTACCATAGACACAGTTCAAAATGGATATCTTTTCCTCTTGAATGTGCAATTATTAATGTCATATATGGGGTCCGATCTGGTCCTACCGAGTTCAAAAGTTTGACAATGTACCAAAGTTGTTCGTGGTGAAGGCTAGTGAGTAGTGACATAACGAATTTAGCTCTTTGCTTTCCATGCAAAGATCTCTTTTGCATGCAATCTTAGAATCTTATAATCTAAAGCTAGTTACTCAATTTTCTTACTTTGAATTTTTATATGCTAAACATAGATATCATTCCCACTATAAGGAAGAAAATTCATATATTAGTCACGTAATATGTACATGGTTCACATCAACACCTTATCCTAACAAATGTTTAGGCTTTTCAAATATAAAATCTCTATTTCACTTTTTCTTTTTTCTTTTTTTATTTCACTTTATACCTTATCAATCACAAATTGTTATGTATTTATTTAAATTTTCTTATAAAATGACCAAATTTCAAAAAAAAAAAAAAAAAAAACCATATATATGTCATACCAATATAACTTGCATGATTGGTAAAGTATAAGATGTGACACAAAAAGCGTGATGAATGACAAAATTTAGTTACAAAATTGGTTGTAACCTAAAACTATAACGGTATTAAAAGAAAAAACATTACTACATATTTTGAAAATCTAACAGTTGAATTACATATTATTTACGCTTTTAATACGCATGTTAAATTCTATCTTAATCGGATATTATTTACCATATGATCCATAAGCTTATATTTTATGCATAATTTTAAACTACAAAATTTATAATTTAAATAATTTATTGATGATATAGTTATTGATTTTTAATTTTTTAGAAATTTTACAAATATAGAAAATATAAAAAAAAATGTAATTCAATGGTGAATTTTGTCAAAATTCACCACTAATAAAAAAAAATATTGATTAAGGTAGTTCAAAAGTACAATCAATTTTGTAGTTAAACTTTGTCTAAAATAAAAAAAAATAAAAAAATAAAAAAAGGGTATAACACATGAAATATAGGAAAGGGGTATGTGCCATTAGGCTACAAGGCCCATTCGGGCATTTATGAATTTTTTACTTCTATTATTATTAACATTATTCAGAACATGGCATTGAAGTCCCACATCGTGAGTGAGTAGATTACATGTCGGCATGATAAATAAACAGTGCTAAATTCCAAACACGCTAAAAAGTGGACAGTGGTGTTTCTCGAATTCCCACTTATATAGGATGGCGACTTTACTAGCTACTAGACACTGCACCAGTAGTTAGAAGAAAGATGAAAACAAGTCACGTGACTCTAGTAATACAATATACAAACCATTTTTTAATTGAATAGTACTGGCCACCGTCAGCTGGGCTTGGTGAAGCCTGTGAAAATTAAACCTTCAGTTGTCGATAAATATGTTAGAATAATCTGATTTATAGGGGCAGAAATCAAACTTCATAGTGTAATATAAAATATGTAGACAAACCTTTACAAAAGATAATGTACTAAGATTCTTAATTAATGGATAGCAAATAATATTATTAACCATTCACAAATGAGTGTGAAGTGTTGAATTAGAGGCACATGTGAGTTGTTACAAATACTATTTTTGGAGTTATCAATAGCACCACCATTATGATGCAGTTTATTCTATATGCTTTCATATTTTCAATGAAATTGTATTTAAAAACTGATACTTTTTTCTAAAACAATTAGACATGATGGTTTCATTCATCTCTATGACTATGTACTTATATTTGAGTGTGTTAGGTGGGAAAAAAAACTATGTGCTGAATTGATGGCTTTAACAGATTAACAATAATATTTCTGTCTGCAAATAGGACTGTAATTCATTGTTAAAATGAAATAATAATTAAATAGAACTCTCTTTTGATATAAAGTTTATCTCTAACGGGCTGTATTAGAGATTTAATACAAATTCCCATCTTTACCAAAAGTTCAATTGGGGCATTCAAAGAAACCCCGTTACAAAGCCCATTCTTGGCACTGCCGCTTTGGACCAAAACAGAGAAAACATATTAAAATCAGCTGTGTGATCTCAGAGAGAAAACCACTTATTAGGCCAACCAAATTATAAATTTAGGAAAAAGGCCAAAGTTCAAGATTGATAATTGCAACTGACAGTTATTTTAATTTATAATGAAATGACCGGCGAGTAATAAAGTTAGAGGGACAATTGAAATGGAAATGGATAAACTAGCTCAACAAACTTTTTCGTTGTGTTCAAACTCAACTATCATTCCGTTCCTCAAAAACCGAGATTTGCTAGCTAGTAGTGTCACAAATGGAAAATCTCCATGAACGCAATGGTTTTTTTTATACTTAAAGTGTCTAAATTTTGGACTTTCTGATTACGATGAGCAAATCAATGACGTTACAGTGTAAGAGGAGACACTCATGAAATTAAAGTTAATTTGACTCTAGGAAGAGAAAGACACCTACGTCCGACTCAGCATCCTCATTTTTTTCAAGGGGCTAATGTGTAGGGTGCCCAATTTGTAAAAGGCAATCGGCCTTCAAGGGACTACTCTTTCTCACTACCAAAAACAACCTCATTAAGACGTCTTTCATGTGTTGGTCCAAATTTCAAAGAGATAATGGGCCTGTCAAGCTCTAGTCTTTATACAAGTTCAAATTAATTTGGAGAGAAACTTTTAAAACTCTTTATATATATTTTATTAAATGTGAATTTTGAAAATTTAACAATTTAATTGCATATTCCGTACGTTTTTAACATACATGTAAAGTTTCTTTCAAATTAGATGTTATTTTCTCTCAGAACTATTTTGGAAAGAAACTTTTCAAATTTCTTATATATCTTTTATTATATGTAAATTTTGAAAATCTAATGATTAGATTGCAAGTTTTTTATATTTTTAACATGTATGTAAAATTTCGTTCAAATTGGATAATATTTACTATTTGATCAATAAACTTTATTTATTTTAAGAGAAAAACAATATAAGAAATAAAAACCCTTTTATTTAGAAATAACTTCTTAGATAAAAATAGCTTGCATTCTACCAATGATGAGTTCGAGGGTCAGGTTACACTATAAGAAGATCACACCCAATACACTTTGTACATTTTTAGACCCCTATAAAACGAGATTGTTTAATCTAGTTAATTAACCAAGCGAATACTTAAGTCTATTATTCAGATTTAAGTTAAAACAAAACAATCATATCATGTAAAGCAGCGGAAATATAAAAAACACAATGATATGATGACCCAGGAAAACCAAACCAGTAAAAAACCTAGGGAGGATTTAACCTAACTATCCTCAAGGTAAAATGCAAATCCACTATGAAATAATTGAAATTTGTACAATAGAACTTAGACCAGTAATATTCTATTACTACCTCGAGTAGAAAATTTACTACCATGACCCCATGATAGCTCTAAATCCACGAACTGCTTATCTTTTGGATTCACAGCAAGCACAAGTACTCCCACTTGTATATCTTTAAGCTCTTTATGCAGCAACCAAATTGATCATCAAGTTCTTGACATAAGATTCACATACACAACATAAACAACAACTATAAAACATGGCTAGGGTTTTTCCTTTTATACTTAAGGCAAAACATAAAACCTTACACGTCAAATGGGCTTGGGCTGAGTTGGAAATTTCTGCAGAAAAACAATCTGCACGAGCTTCGATCGATCAAGTCTAATTCTCGATCAATCGAGCCAAGTAGATTTACACAATAAATCCTGTAGTACACTCGATTCCAACTTTACACATAAACATACTTTAAGCAAGTCTAAAACAAGAATAAACGTTTTAATCATGGTTTGCCAACATTACAAAATGAAGTTCTAATACATTTAAACCTAGAGTCTTAGAACCCAACAAATTCCCCCTTTGGCAATCCATGACAAAATACAAACTAGACAAAGTGCTCAAAGTTACAAAAACAGCTCATTACAAAAACATTGCCCAACAAAAACAAAGTTAACCTAACTACTATCTATCAGTTCCATGTATGGGTAGTAGCCCAACTGAATCAACCTGTATATTTCTATAACAATTAACAAACACATAAACGCATGTATGGAAAATGCAAGTAAAACAAAATAAATTCTTGATTTCACATAAGCATAAATTACAAGACATATATCATGAATAAACTCATAAATATAAAATCAATAATCAATGTAGCACAATGTGAAACAAGAAACAGATATAAATACATCATAGTATCTCCCCCTATCATAGACAACTCAAATAAATCAAAATACATCATGAGCCAAAAAATATAAATACAAGATGAAGCACCTAGATACAATTTAAAGCTCCACAGCTCCAAAACAACAAAAAACTCTCCCTATCAACAAAATCTCTCTTATCCAAATGTACTCCCCCTTTTTTGTGACGAATTGCCAAAGAGCAATCACTCATCATCAAAAGGAGGTGGTGGAGGTGACCGTCGAATACTCGCCAAATCTGCTTTTAAGGACTAAAGCTCGGCAAGCACATCTACCAAAAGCTGACCATGAGCCGCCTGAACGGTCATGACAGTCTCCAACATACGACGAATGTCCAAATCATCCGAAGTAGAATGTGGAGGAGCAACAGCAATAGTCAGATCCATAAACTCATCAGTAGCCAGATCACCTGAAGAAGAAGGAGGAGGAGGTGCAACACCCGAAGAGGAAGAATAGGGTGTTTAGAGCTAGCTCGCATCTGAGCAGCTCTCTGCCAAAGGAAGGTGGCACCTATAGGAGTTATATTATGCATAGGCTCAGAAGTAGGAAAAGACTTTAATCCTAAATGTAGCAAAAACCTATTAATAAAAACAGGGAAGAAAAGAGCATGAGCAGAAGAACTACTCCAATGAACCTCAACCAAAGAACGAATGAAAAGATGAGGAAAACTCATAGAAGCATCTGTGACAAGAGCATACAAAAATGCACACCTCTCTAAAGGAATAGTATGCAAATGAGAGATGGGCCAAAACGAATGGCAAGAAATCCGGAAAAAGAGATAATGAATCTTGGTCAACTCATGAGAGGTGATCTGAGGATCAGAACCCCACTAGATAGAAGATCCAGTAAGATATGACATGATGTCATCTAGGGCAGGAGACTCATCATAAGAATAGACGGGATGCTGGACCTTAGGCACCCCAAAAGCAGAGGCCACTACCGTAGGAGTAATGGTGTACTCTTCACCCCTTATCCAATTTTTCACATATTGAGTATTGGAATCATTAGAGTAGACAGAGAGGTTCGAGTAGAACTCTCTGATTAAGGTAGCCGGAGGAGGATGATCAACATCCAACAAAGGTAACTAGCCCCGACGCTCAAAGTTTCTCCTAATCTTCGGGTCAAGCTCATCTAAAACTACCTTACGCTCAACCCACACATTCCTAAGAATGTTTAGCTTCTCATATGTCCCCTGGTTTTTCTCACTCAGAAACCGCTCACTATCAAAGGTAGGAGAAGAAGAAGAGGTGAATGTCCTATAGGCTCTAGTCTTCCTAACCATGATTCTAAAGATTAGAAAGGACAGACAGAGAAGAGACAAAAGACAAAACAAAAGGAAAACCCAAGGGCAAACTGCAAGTTAGAACAAAAGAAATATAGAAAATAACAATCTAATGCAGTGAGAATAAGTTTAATTTCACTGTAAAATTACAAAATTGGCTTGAGCATAGAGTTTATATCCAAAAAACCCCAAATTTTGAAAACCCACTTTCACAAATTTCAATAAATTAACCAATTGATCATTACACAAGATAGAGAACAGATTATAATGATCAAATTAATTAATCTAACAAGCCAATTTTATCAAATTATGCTCAATCGAACAAAATCCCCAATTCGGGTAGTTTCAAGCCCTAGAAAATCCAATTTTTCCCAATTCATCAAATTGGTCAAATTAAACTACAAGGATCAATTTAATAACGTCCCACAGCAAAAACCCAATGATCAATTTAGAAAGAAAAGGTTGAAATCAACAAAAACCCCAAATTTTCATAGATTCGAATATGTCCCAAAATGCATGAAAAAAATACATGAAACATGAAATAAATGAAAAAGGAAGGGCAAAACGGTCTTACCGGCCTTAGAGGACAAAAAACTTTGAAAAGATTTGAGGGAAAACGATAAAATCTTGCTTTGAATCCTTGACCGACCGAAAAGAGAGAGAAGTTTTTGAAAATTTTGAAAGAGTGTTAAACACATGAAAAGCTAATGGTTTTAAAAAAACTCTCTATGCGATTTTCGATTGATCGAAAAATAGATTTGATCAATCAAAAATACCTTCGATTGATCCAACAGCGATTGAGCATCGATCGAACCAGGCAGATTCAAAACAAAATTTTAATCGCAATTTTGATTAGTCGAGAAACGAAATCAATCGATCGAAAATCTGGAAAAATCAAATTTTTTAAAAACAAAGCAATTTTATGCAGAAACTCCTCAAAGCATAGTATGTTATGATTAAAATGCCTGAGTATGAGATGAAATGCTTTTCAAAAACCCTTGTATTGAACCCAGAACTCCCAAAAAAAAAAATATTTTCAATCAATGTTCCTTAAATCTCAAAGTTTAAACACATTTTGCATTAAAATCAAGGAATTTTCAATCTTAGATGGCCAAAACAATATCACACACAATAACATGTACAAAGTTTAACAAAGTGTAACTTGTGTAGTGTGGGCAACTAGCAAAAGTTTGAGATACATGTGAGGTGATATGTGAATATTAAGCAATCACAATTTCTATAAAATTCATCACATAAATTCGAAAGAGACTATCACCTAAAGAGTTACATCATATAACTCTCTTATCTCCTAGAAAACAAGCTTGCAATCATGTAAGTTTCTTGATTTGCCTTATATTGTACACAACAATTTTATTTGATCAGAAACTTATCAAAATAACCAGGATAATGTACACACTAATTTTAATTGATTGAATTAATTATAGTTCAATAATGTACACACCAATTTTAGCATTTAAACTAAGGCTACACCTTATGTTCTTTTTGTATATGTGCTACACTTTTTCGAGCACAAAATCTTATGATATGCACTAAGGTGTTCATGATTAGCTAGTAAACAGTAGTGAGATGGTTATTTATACCTTTCTCAATAAGTTCAAGTCCAACAATCAAAGGCATGTGATTTCAAGATCAAGATAAAGTGATCAAAAGCTATAAACATCTTTCCACACTACATGCACTATAAAGCTCAAACTAATAAAGTGCAATAAATAAGTTCATTCAAGCTAAACAAGGTACATAAACATGTTATATAAAAATAGAATGGCCAACCTTGATTTCAAATCCAAATAAAATAATGCAAAACACATTTTGCTTCCCTTTCCCCCCCTCCCCATTTTTTTTGTTTTTGTTTTTGTTTTTTTTTGTTTTTTTGTTTTTTGTTTTTTGTTTTTTTTGAAGAGAAATAACAAAAACAATCTAGAATGAAATGCATGAATGTTATGCAATGCAAATCCTAGAAAAACAAAGACAACAAAGAAGAAAGGTCACAAAGAATAGAACGATGAAGCACAAGAACCATGTTAGAAAGACTCAATTAGATCGAGCCTTTTGCATCCAAAACCTTTTAGATGCAATTCTAGCATTGGAGTTATTATTCAAATGAAAATGCTGAGCAACTCCAAGATTGGAATAAAGGTTTAAAGCCTTTACCAATTCACCAATAAGTACCATAGGATCTTGTGCTTGAAACACAAGTACTTTTGGCTTATTTGCTCACTTAGCATCTTGCAACTTAAAACAGTTTGAACGAATGTGCCCAGACTTTCTACAAAAATGACAAACCCATGTAGGTCTATCATGCAACTTGTCCTTAGGAGGGTTAGGAGTCTTAGGTTTAGATTCTTGAAGATCAACCTTAATCTTCCTAAGAGGTATAACTTCAGCTTGTTTGACAATCTCACTCACAAAAGGCTCAAAAGAAGAAACAAAGTTTTTGGAATGAGTCTTAGAAACAGAGATGCTATGTGTTCAAGTTTGAAACTAGCAGTCCTATTATTTTGTTCTCTAGCAACAGATAATTCTAGTTTCAAATTTTTAATTTTATCAAGCAACATCATGTTCTCAGTCTTCACCTTATCAAGCAATTCATTAGCATCAAACAATTTTAAGAGCAAATTCTTTTTATCAAGTTCAAGAGAAGCAATTTTCTGTAAACCTAAATCAACACTCATAGCATCCTTTGCAGCAACTTTGCAAAGTTTATTGTAGGCTTCTTGCAAGTCTACATCCTCAAAGAGTTCCCCATCAGAAGGGTTCTCTTTAACAGCAACACCTTCAAAAACTTCATCATCACTAAAAGTTACAGCCATAACCTTACCTTAGACCTCAAGAATGTAGGACATTCTGATTTCATATGAACATACCCTTGACATCCAAAATATTGTTGGCCCATAGAATTATTAGGGCTTTGACCTACTTTCTCTCTAGGTTTTTCAATATTATTCACCTTAGTGGGATCATTCCTCCTAAAATTTCTAAGTTCAGCATTGTTTTTACCTTTTGCCCTTCTATTATTGTTCATGAGAAAATTTCTAAAATTCTTGGCAAGGTAAGCAATCTCTATAGCAAAGAACTCATTATCAAATCCATTCACATCAACATCATTAACAGACTTAAGAGCCATTGATTTGGATTTGCTTGTCTTAGGTAAGTCCAACTCATAGGATTGAAGAGATCCTACAAGTTCATCAACAGAGATGGAATCCACATCCTTACTTTCAGTGATGTCAGTCAATTTGGGTCTAAAGTCCTCAGTCAAGAATCTAAGTATCTTCCTAACAATTTTAGATTGATCATAGATTTCACCCCAGTTATAAGCAGAGTTAACAATATCATTCAGTTTAGCATAGAATTCATTAAAACATTCATTATCAGACATTCTAATACTTTCAAATCTAGTAGTTAACTACTGCAGTTTGTTAATCTTAACTGTCTTTGTGCCTTCATGCACAATTTGGAGAATATTCCAAGCAGTGTGAACAACCTCAACATTTAAGATTCTCTTGAATTCATTTATAGAAACAGCATTAAAAATAACATTCATAATTTTGCTATTAAAAGCAACTGCTTCTTTCTGAGAAGTTTGCCACTCACTAACTGGAGTAGTGGGCTTCTCCCATCTGTATTCAACGGAGTTCCAAACTCTCTCATCAATAAATTTCAGAAATGCTTTTATCATTACTTTCTAATAAGTATAGTTGTTCCCATCAAAGTGAGGTGGGATCACAAGAGAGTGACCGTGTTCCATGATAATAGGGGTCAAGAATAAACTCTTAGATTAAAGGATCTAGAAAAATAGAGCTAACCTGCTCTAATACCACTTGTACGTTTTTAGACCCCTATAAAACTAGATTGTTTAATCTAATTAATTAACCAAGTGAATACTTAGATTTATTATTCAAATCTAGGTTAAAAAAAAACAATCATATCATGTAAAGCAACAGAAATATAAAGAACACAATGATATGATGACCCAAGAAAACCAAACGAGTAAAAAACTTGGGTAAGATTTAACCTAGCTATCCTCAAGGTAAAAAACAAATCGACGAATTGAAGTTTGAATAATAGAACTTAAAACACTAACATTCTATTGCTACCTTGAGTAGAAAACTTACTACCATGACTCCATGATAACTCCGAGTCCACGAACTATTTCTCTCTTAGATTCACAGTAAGCACAAGTACTCCCATTTGTATATCTTTAAGCTCTTGATGCAGCAACCGAACTGATCATCAAGTTCTTGACATAATCTTGATTCTTGATAACTCTAAGTATATGTGAAGGCAAACACTTCTAGATCTCACAAGAGATTCACATAAACAGCATAAACAACAACTATAAAACGTGTTTCTCAAAAAAAGAAAAACAACTATAAAACGTGGCTAGGGTTTTTCCTTTTATACTTAAGGCAAAACATAAAACCTTACACGTTAAACAAGCTTAGGTTGAGTTGGAAATTTCTGCAGAAAAACAATCTACATGAACTTCGATCGATGAAGTCTAATTCTCGATCGATCTAGCCAAGTGGATTTACACAATAAATCCTACAGTACACTCAATTCCAACTTTACACATAAACATACTTTGAGCAAGTTTAAAACAAGACTAAACATTTTGATCATGGTTTGCCAACATTACAAAATGAAGTTCTAATATATTTAAACCTAAAGTCTTAGAACCCAACACACTTAATGGTCTTTGACTAAGAGAGAGAAGGTTATGTTACTTTTAACCCAAAAAAGAAAAAAAAAGTGATATTACTATTTAATTAATCATTTGATAAACACAAAATTATTATTCAAATTTATTACATCAACTCAAACAAGTAGTAATTTTTATGGCTTGATGATCTAAAACTAAATCACATAAAAAAATAATGGTAATAGTAGAAAGGAGAAAGTTCGGCTATAAAGTTGGTTGTGCCTATTGGTTATAACTCCATTTAATATATTTTTATTGGATGTGAATTTTGAAAAATCAACAATTGGAGGATAACATTTTTTTATATATTCTTCATTCTTGCAAAATTTAAAGAAAATAAAAAAATCAATAGTTATGGTATTAATCAAATGTTTAATCTCAAATTTTTGTAGGCTAAAATTATGCATAAAAATAAATTTATAGATCAAATAATAAATAACATTCAATTAACACGAAATTTGACATGCGTATTACGAATATAAAGATCATACATTTCAACGGTTAATATTTTCAAAATATGTAGTCTATGTTAATTATTTTTTTAGTAGCCGTTGTAGTCATTGACTATAACAAAATTTGTATGCAATCTTTCTTCTAATATAAAAATGAATTTATAGTTAAATTTATGAAGTTGAAAGCAAGTGCAAATAATTAATTAGATCCGAGTTATTATGTGAAGCATTCTTAAAGTCACTTACTACTGTTGTTTGTAGACTTTAGAAGGTAAATTTATGTCAAGTAGGGATTTTATTTTTAAGGAAGTGTGTCGGGATCATATTTTAACAGAGGTGGAGCCTATTTTGATAAAATCGGTTTCAGACAATAAATAGGTAGAAACAGGGAGACCTGTTGAACATGGATGCGGTTCTAAACAACTTATACAATATAAATAGCCTAAAGGTCCACTTTAATTAAGGATTAACTATGGTTCACAATCACATTAGCAAGAAACAAAGTCCAATTATCATTTTGGCTAGAGTTATATCCCACAACGAAAAATAAGTCTAAAAATATTGTTCGTATCACGTTCGCAAAATTCTCACTTTTAGGATTTTTGGCCAAAGAATTGACAAGTAGCCTTTCCCCAATTAGTTTATGGAGAAACACATTCTCAAACTCAAACAAGACCAAAAATACGTTTGGACTTTGGTACCACAAAAAAAAAAAAAAAAAAAAACCGCAATATTTTTAATCCATTGAAGTGGCATGTTCTTATTAGTATATAATAAAACTAATATTCGTAATGAGCTTGTGTTGAAATGATGTTACACCAACCACAAATTTCAACTTCAGCAAATTATGAAAACAAAAGTTATGAAATTGTTGTCCAGATAAGCTTACTAGGCCTTCACTGTTTCTGTCCATTTGTCAATAGAATATGAGGGAAACTATACTAATGCCATTAGTTGAATTCCTAAACGTTGAGTAAGCCGTAGTTACTGCAACCATGCCACTCATGACTCATGGGCGCCATTCCAAGACTTCTTACTTTTACATAAGTGAAGTGATTTATCAATTTGATTATTCTTAAATTTCCAGTGTAGGTCGGAGCTTTCTAATTTCACTGTTTTTTATCGTATAAATATATAATATAGTGTATATATAGAACGGTATTTGAAAGAGTTACATATTTTTTATAGCATAAATTTATAAAATATCTAACAGTTAAAAAAGATAAAGAGTAATACTAGAGATTCAAAAATTTTTACAAACTGCTAATATAGTGAGTGGTTATTGGTAAATGAAAAAATGATGTTAATGATTGGCCTAGATGAAAACCAATAAGAAGTTGGATACATCAACAGTTTGTGAAAGTGTTGCAAAATAATTTGTGGTCGTAGTACTACTTAAAGATAAGAGTAATGCTATAAGCACAAACTATTTTACAACATTTTTACAAAATGTTGATGTGGTCAACCTATTATTAGTTTTTATCTAAGCCCACCATTAATATTATATTTCATTTACCAATAATCACTCACAACATCGACACTTTGTAAAAAAATTTGTAAAATAATTTGTATATCTAATATTATTCTAAAGATAAGAGTAATGCTACAGGTACAAACAATTTTACAACATTTTTACAAAATGTTGATGTAGTCAATCTCTTATTAGTTTTCATCTAAGTCCACCATTAATATCATTTTTTTATTTACCAATAATCTCTTACCACATCAGTACTTTGTAAAATTTTTGTAAAATAATTTGTATCTCTAACATTATTCTTGTTAGGATCATATTTTATTATAATTGACTAATCTTTTGACAAAATGCATTTTACTTGTAATTGGATAGATCTAAGATAGGTTTAGTTCTTCAAGAAACATGTTTGTTCAAATCAAGTATTAAAAACATGAAAATTGGTCCAAGAAACAAGTGAAGAGAAGCTGTTCATTAAGTCTCGACAGATAGCTCGACAGATGCCTGCTATCGAGACTCAATGTGAAGCTCAATAGAGAGCTCGACAGTAGCTCGATCTATTGAGACTTACGATTTTCAGTTTTCTAGATCAGAAATTCGTTCTAGCTTGTGTAATTGGTTAGGGTTTATTTTCTCACAAATCTAGACATATATAAGGCTTATTTTTTAAAGTCGTCACATATGGATATAGAGACCAAGAGACTTATTTTTTCTGTGAGAAGCTACTGCGTTTGTACGCCATAGGGTTTTATAACTAAGTACTTCTAGATCTTCATTGTTGATCAGGTGAAACACTTTGTAGCCAACAACATCTCTTCAAGTTGCTGGAGTTAGTCATGTGTTGAGATCCACGCAAAATGTTAGTCACAGATTAGAGGTTTGTGCATCAAGGGAAAAAAAGTTATTACAAGATCAAGTTCAATTAAGTATTGGAGTAAAGGTTTAACTATAGGTTGGTATTTTGGAATAGGCTAAGGTAGTTGGTAAGATTTTTTATACTTATAACCGTTTGATTGCTGATTAGTGGATTATTGGGAGTGGTGACCTTAAAATCACCCGGTGGGATTTTTACCTTGTGAGGTTTTCCTCATTTGTCAACAAATCATCGTGTAAAATTTATTTTTCACTGCATTTAGTATTTTTGGTGATTTTTTGGTGCCTTCACGATTTGCATGCAATTGAACCTAATTAATCAATTTGGGTAATTGAATTTATTAACCGGAATCAAGCTATCATAACCCAACAATTCTAAAGACAAGAGTAATGTTATAGGTACAAACTATTTTATAACATTTTTACAAAATGTTGATGTGGCCAACCACTTATTAGTTTTCATCTAGACCCACATGTAACCTAATTCCAAAGCGTATATCCTCTCTCTCTCATTGGTTACAACAAGCGTCTTTGCTCAAAATTCCACAAAGTTATTTTGTTCAAAATAAGAAATTGCAAATTTCCTTTTTTATCTCTAAAAACTATCTATTCTTAAACTAATAAAGTATATTACTCATACTGTTTTTGTTTATAAAAATACCATAACTTTATTAAGTAGAAGATAAATATAATACATCATGAGCTAAAGTTGACTCAACCATATTAGGGTTTTCCTTTATCCAAGTTTGATAACTATCTAAATATTTGGCATACTATGCCAAAAGGTGAGCTGGACAATTGCCATCTCACTTAACATGGAAATTTCCACATATCTAAAATTTTGCAATTTTGCTCTAATCTCGCCGATAATGTTGTCAATAGCAATTGGAGCTTCACTAGTTCCAATTAACACATCAAAAACTATCTTGGGGTCATTCTCAAGCACCACATCTCATACCCCTATGTCCCAAGCAAAAAGAACCCCTTCCTCCAATGCTTTTGCTTCAATCTCCATAGGACCCAGTGGGGTTGGTAAGTTTTGCTTAGGGCTGCCTCTACTTGCCCTTTGTAATCTCGAATAATAACCCCAACTCCTGCAGACTGTGTATTAAAAAAAGTAGCCCATCATTATTAGTCT
The DNA here is from genome assembly GCF_001633185.2 of Quercus lobata. Classification (NCBI taxonomy): domain Eukaryota; kingdom Viridiplantae; phylum Streptophyta; class Magnoliopsida; order Fagales; family Fagaceae; genus Quercus; species Quercus lobata. The sequence goes on from NC_044909.1 coordinate 17,335,390, forward strand.
TATACCAAGATTGGGTTGGGGGTATCCACTGTCTATATATATATATATATCACTCGTTTCATGGCAAGCCATCTTGAAGTTAGCCATTTGAAACTCCTCCAGTAAGTACTTGGCCTTCCGCAAAATTTCAGCCGCTGACTGTCATGTTTTACCTTGTCTCATTGCATTCCTATTAAACCATATACACCATGCCACCATGATGACTAACCCCAACAAAAAAAAAAAAAAAAATAAAAATAAAAGTATATTACTAATACTTAATTCCTACTTTCGTTCTGAAACTTTGTAACATAAATATAATACCACCAAGTAATTTTAGTTCATTCTTAAACTTGTGTAAAAGGCCCTTGTCCGCAATTACTTAAATTAAAATTTGGTATTATCGTTTGAATAGATGTTGTATGACGTCTTGTATATAATCGAGTTTCTGTGTCCTAAATCTTTCATGCGAAATTTTTTCTTCCGTAATTAGTTTAGAAGCCTTAGAAAATTCTTTTGTTAATTAAGTAATTAAAATAAATTAGATTTTAGATGATCAATCATACACTTAAAAAACCAATAGATAGTGTCTACTCTTAGATTAAAAATTAAATAAACATAAATCATCCTAGTGTCGCCAATACACACACGTCCCTCTCTTAATATACAGAAAAAGTTGGGGTAGGCAAGTGGGTCCCAAAAATCTGGTGTCCACATAGAGTACCCCACTAGACCCAATGATGAGATACTATAACTCTCACAAATTTTGGTTAGCAATAAATTGTCTTAGTTAAATTTCGACCAAAATTCTTTAACGTACCCAGTCGGCTCGTGCGAGTCTTCGGCATCAACCGTAGGAGGGTGTCCTAGGAAATACACTTTTGGTGCTTTTCGTTCTGCTGAGAATAATATTCGTAAAATCTTAAACATCTTAATTTCCTTGGATGAGAATCACGGGTCCCGATTGAGATATGTGATAAGATGTCAATATATTAAGAAAAGTTAGAATCTTTACGAGAATATATAATGCAAACGTGACTTTTTGTTCTTCTATGTAAGATAGAAAACGATTCGATCAACTCATTGAGATAGTAGTACCAGGAAGCATAAGCAACAGAGCAAACTACATACACTAAAACGGGTAGAGTACACAACATGAACATAGCTCACTGCTACTAGTAACTGTTCCACGTATAGAACAGTGACTGACATGAAAGATAACATAAGTTGTAGCTCTTATTTTCTAAACATTTAGCTATGCATTCAGTTGGCAGTTGGTGGTTTGTGTGGTGGCTTCTCTCCTTTACCCTTTGGTGGCTTGTGTTCTGGGAATGGTTTTCTCTCTCCATCTTCAAGTGGGGTTGGTGGCTTGTGTTTTGGTGGCGGCTTCTCTCCTTTACCCTTTGGTGGCTTGTGTTCTGGGAATGGTTTTCTCTCTCCGTCTTCAACTGGGGTTGGTGGCTTATGTTTTGGTGGTGGCTTTGCTCCCTTGGGAGGAGGTTTGCCATCAATGGAAGAAGACTCCAATAGAAGGTGTCCAGGGTGATGATCATGTGGTGGTGGCTTCTCTCCCCTACCCTTTGGAGGTTCATTACCTCGGCTTGGTGGTTTGTGTTCTGGGAATGGCTTCTCTTCCCTATCGAGTGGAGTTGGTGGCTTGTGTTTTGGGGGTGGCTTTTCTCCCTTAGGAGGTTTGCGCTCATATTTGGGAGACTCATGGTGATCAGCCATTGAGGCAGTGCTTAGAAGCACCACTCCAAGGAGCAACACTAGAAAGTATTTGCTGGTAGTCATCTTTGGTCTCTGGATGGTTCAAAACAGCAATACTTCTTGGCCTTTTATAAGGGATATTAGAGCCTATTTCGTCAGATCATACGTCATTAAGCATGTAAAACATACCCTACCATAGACACGTACAGTTCAAAATGGATATCTTTTCTTCTTGAATGTGCAATTATTCATGTCAGGGGAGGGGGTCCAGTTGGGTCCTACTGAGTTCAAAAGTTTGACAATGTGCAATGCATGTTACTTTGTTCCTGGTGAAGGCTAGTAACATAAACGAATTTATCTCTTTGCTTTCCATGCTGATGCAGCGATCTCTTTTGCATGCAATCCTTGAATCTTTTAAGTTTAAGCTCAGTTACGTACCCAATTTTCCTACTTTGATTTTTTATATCCTATCCTATACATGGATATCATTCCCACCGAAAGGAAAAACATCTATATATTGGTCCGTAATACGTACGTGGTCCACATAAACACCTTAGCGCAAAGTAGTAAAAAAACAGTCGAATCCATGGTATATAAAAATTTAGGAAAAAGGGTTGGTGTTGTCAAGTGTCTCATATCGCAACTAGTATTTTGTGTAATATTCCGGAAATATTAGGATATGTTCAGTTAGGATAATAGAAAAGTGAGAAGATAAAAAATTAAGAAATAATGAAAATGTAGGAAAACAGAAAAAATTTTAGTTTTCCTCATATGTATTTGGTTGGGAGGGAGGAAAAGTGGAGGGATAGAAAAATTTTTTGTTTGGTTAAAAATAAAATTTGTATAAATTTACCATCATGACCTTATTAAATTTTTTTAAAAATTGTGTATAGATCAACACTTTATTAAAGTTAAAAATAAAAATAAAAATAGCATAAGAAATTAGCCCAAAACTGTTTTCTAAAAAAAAAAAAGAATAAAAACAAAAACCAACCAAAATTAATGAGAAAATAAACATATGATCACCAAAAGAAGAAGAAGAAAGCTAACACATCCAGAATAAATCAAATAAAAAAAAAGGCCAAGACATTGAAGGTGAGGGGTATTTTTTGAGCTTCCCCCTCCCAGTTTTCTCCCCATTATAAGGAGAAATTTTTTTGAAGGACCCAAGGAGAAAACACCTAGACCCCACTATTTATTTTCCTTTCCCTTTATCCAACCAAACAAACTCCAAAAAAAGTTTTCATTTCTATTTTCTCTGCACAGTTTTTTATCCACTCTATTTCACCTTCAAACAAATACACACTCAATGATCAAGGTCCCGTTTGGTAGAGTTTTCAAAAAACTAATTTTCAGTTTTATACAACATTACGCACATTTTCATTCACTTTTTCACCCATACGTATTTCAAAAAACTACAAACAACATTATTCAAATTTTTCTACCAAATGGCCCCAAATATCTTCTCTCATAATTATTAAATAATAATAATTAAAAATTAAAAATTAAAAAAAGTTAGTGGTTGGTCCCATGGGCCACATGCCTAGCGAAGCTTTTATGAATTTTTTTAGTTCTATTATTAATCATCATTTTTTATCACATGGCAATATGGCATTGAAGTCCCACATCGTGCGTAGATTAGATATTTAAATACATCCCATAAAACAAAAAAAAAATATATATATATATATATATATATTTAAATACATGTTGGCACGATAAATACAGTTTGAGCTACATTCCAATGACACTACAAAAAGTTTACCATGGGTTTCTCAATTTCTCACGTAGAGTCTCTTTAGATACTGCTTATTATTAAAAACTGAAAACTGAAAATACTATAACAAAATAATTTTTAAATGTGTGAATAGTGCCGTGGGATCCATTTTTAATGAAAGTTTTGTTGAAAAAAAAAGGTTTATAGGTCCTGTAAACAGTGCACAGATCCATTGATAGATGCTGGACGCAGCTAAAAAATCATTTCAGCTACATCCAAACGTTCACTTAGCCTTCATTTGGATAGTGCTGAAACTGAGTCTACGTTTCACTTTTTTTTTTTCTAGAATAGCGTTTCACGTTTTCAGAGGTGGCTATAGTGCTTTTTCATCAAAATTATGCTTTTTCAGTGGGTCCCATGCACCATTCATGGGACCGCAAGTACTTTATTAAAAAAAAACTTTAAAATTAGGTCCTACAGTACTATTCACACATTTAAAAATTATTTTACTACAGTGTTTTCAGTTTTCAACAAAATAAGTGATATCCAAACACACTATTAGCACAACGAATTTATTACTAGAGACATCAAACCAGCGGTGGTTAGAAGAGGGATGAAAACAAGTCATGTGACTGACTGAACTCTATAATGCATACCTATTTTAATTGAATATATAGTACAACTGGCTCAGTGAAGTCTATGAAAACCATTAATTGAATATATAGTACTGGCCACTATTAGCACATATTTCTCTCTTTCTTTCTTCTTCTTCTTCTTCTTCTTCTTCTTCTAGCCTTGGTACACTGTCAAACTTTTGAACTCAAATAATTGACTACTGAGAGAAAAGCTATCGATTTTGAACTGAAAAATGTCTATTTAAGGGTATGATTATTGACATGGAGTTATGCTTCCTGGTACTATTATTCTCAATGAGTTGAGTCGTTTACTATATACACGTTGAAAAAAAAAAGTCACATTTGCATTATTCTCGTAAAGATTCTAATTTCTCTTAAGATTGACATGTTATCATGTATCTCAATTGCGGCCCTTCATATTCCATGCATCCAAAGAATTCACTATTCAAAAACTAAATATCAAAATATCTCAAAGAATTAATTTTAATTCTCAATTAAAAATGAAAGGTGCTAATTGGAGGGTTGCCATTGATATTGAGATTTGAGAATTAGGGATAAATAATACTTGGATTATCACATCTCTCATTGTTGGTAACCATTCAATTCTATGCAAATGGGTCTACAAATTGAAATACAATGTAGATATGACAGTCTTGAAAGGTATAAGGCTTGATTGATGGCAAAAGGGTACACTTAACATGAGAGGTCAGACTAGTATGAGAATTTTTTCACTAGTAACTAAATCTGATATAGTTTGATGCTTATTGGAATTAACTGTTGGGAACCAATGGTATCTCATCCAATTGGATGTTATTAATGTATTCCTTCATGGTGACCTTTATGAAGAGGTTTACATGACACTTCTTCTAGGTTTTCGCAGTAACAGAGAGCATTAAGTATACAAGCTTAAAAAATCCTAGTAATGCTTTAAACAAGAATCCAAACAATGGTTTAAAAAATTCTCTACTACACTCATCCAACATGGATTTAATCGATCAAAGTCATATTACAATCAATAACCTTAAACTTTTCCAACATTCAGTTTGCGTCACGTGCTCTTTGAACTTCTCTAGGGAATACGCCTTAGCTGAATAGACTAAAGGTGAAGGGTTTTAGAGTTGTCACTTGATTTAGGTCCAGGAACCAACTGGGCACCTTGCATAGGGCTTTGTATATCCAGATTCTAGGTCCAGAGTTAAGGTACGGGGATGAGAAGGCTTTAGGCACCCAATCTCCCCTAGCTCGTAAGCCGACTTCCACTCATTGTATTTCACATCCTAGTTTTATTAAGAAATCCTCTAGTAGGCTATCCTCAATACACACACGCACACACAAACTAGTTCTAAATATCCAAGCAATGTATCTTAACCTAGCGTACATCACATAACATCACATCTCATATCATCTCTTCCAAGCCAGCAATCATACCTACTTATTATAGTCATCTCATAATATCACATCCAACTCATATTCAACAAGTCCATCACATACATCACATGTTCATCTCAAACAAACATGCATGTTCATACTCATATGCATGCACTTACCTCACTACATCACCACAACACCACGTATTCAGATGCATGACATGTGATTATGCATGTTTATGTGCTCATTAAAGCATATTCAAAACCCTAATCATTCAACTATACAAACAAAGAAAATAAACACATTTCAAAAAAAGCGGGGACTAATACACATGTTACTAAGTATAAATAGAAGCCTAAGCATGCATCTAAACTAACTAAAAAGGTTGAAAATAGCAAACAAACGAATGTTGATTCTTCTGGGTGAACTTGCATGTGTATGCAAGCTTGTGGAGCTTCATAAACTGGGATGAACCTGCATATCCAACCCGACCCAGAACTAACATACAACAAACAAAAAATAAATTTAACCTAGCATGCTACTAACCTAGGAAAGCAAAAACCTAAAGTAGTAAAATAAAGCAAGAAATAAACATGAAAATAAAACAAGAGAAAAGAAGGTTAAAGCTTGGTTTTGATCACTCCCCTCGGTCAATCTATCAAAACAAAAACTCAGAGGGTTAGTAAATGTTTTACTAAGGGGCTTAGACCAAAAAATGGTCACTGCTAAGAAAACTTTGAGTTTGAAGGTTTTTTTTTTTTTTTTTTTTTTTTTTTTTTTTTTTTTTTTTTTTTTTTAAGAAAAAGAAATTCTTCTTGAATCACTAGTTTTCTAGTGATTTCAGTGTGTTTTGGAAAAAAGCCTAGGAGGCCTTTTATAGTGTTAAGGGGGGTGCATGGCCATTTCCAAGCGATGTGAGATTGGCTCTGTACTAATTTCTGTCAAAAACTTACCTTACTCAATTTTGCTAGTTTAACCCGTGTAAGTAGGCTCGTGAAGATGTGTACATAGCACAAATCTATCCATTTCTATTACTAAATCTAATGGTGTTAATGTGCAAAGGAGGTGAGTTTCGTTCATTTTAAAAAGTAAAGGAGGTCTATGTACAATTTGAACCAAGATGGGGAGGTTAGTGTGATTTCAGTAAACCTTAAGGAAGGTCAATTCAATTTTCTTGCTTTCAAATTAGTCACATTATTAGAACAGATATTAGGCAGTTAGTTGGTAAATTAAATGTCTGTTTGGCACAAAACCTTTAACTTTATGCTTTTTGCTTTGTCTAAACTTAAAAAAAAAAAAAAAAAAAAAAAAAAAAAATTTCAAAAACAAAATTATCTTTTTTGAAAGTAAGCTAACTTTAGCTTTTTGTCACATATTTTGCATAAAATCATTAAAAAAAAAAAAAAAAAGATCTTTTGAAAAATACTATACAAATAAGCTATTAAAATTTGTGTGGTACTAATACCCAAACGGATGCTAAGTTTAATTTAGTATATGTATCCAAGCTATATAACAGAGATCCTTCTTACATAGATTTTATTATGAATGACAACTTAATTTCTTTTATTTTCTTCTTTGTGAATTTCAGCACGCATTATTAGAGTGGACAAACTTTACAAACAACAAAAACACACATAAATAATAATAATAATAATAATAAATCAAGGGCATATATGACGACCCATTACCTAATGGAAATTGGGACCAAGACATGAAAGACAACAATGACAGTTAATTTTTGCAGTGACAAAGGGTAGTTCCTTGAAGGCCCATTAGCCCATTACCTATTACAATTTGAGCATCCAATTAACGCATTAGCCCCAGACAATAGCCCCTTTAAAAAAAATGAGGATAATTCCTAAGGTAGAGGTGTTTCTCTTCCTAGCTAGACATTATTTTCTAACCGTTTCTTAAATTGGTAATTCAAATTAGCTGTACTTTTAAGTGTGTCTTTCTTACAATCTAACGTAATTGATTTGCTCATACTCAAAAAAAAGTCCAAAATCTAGGCACTTAGAGTCTGTTTGGATACAACTTATTTTTGTTGAAACTGAAAACTGAAAACACTGTAACAAAATAATTTTTAAATGTGTGAATAGTGTCATGAGACCCATGAACAGTGTATTTTGTCTTTTGCACAATGAATTCATGTGATGTTACTGTTTATAAGCGCTTAAAAAAAAAAGAAAAAAGAAAAAAAAAGGCAAACGCAAAAACGCGTCATGGATCCAAACACTCACTTAAAGTAAAAGAACCATTCCTTTCATGAAGGATTTTCTTTTGTAAAATTATAACTAGCGAATCCCAACAATTCATACTCATTTGTGCATAATTAATGATCTTTTTTTTTAAATAGAACTTGTTACCAACCTTGTGATCAATGGAAAATATTTAGGTACTAGCAATGCTCTTCTCTCGCATAAGGGGTGGGTCTCATGGCGGGACCCAAATGTGATGCCCACCCTTGATGTGAGAGGAAGGAGCATTGTTCGCAAACTATCTAAGAAATTTTCGTGGTTGGTGTGCCTGTAATTTCAACACTTCACCCTCATTTGTGAATAGATAATTATTTGCCTTCATTAACGTACTCATTACATTATCTTTTTTTTTTATTTTATATTTTTTATTTATACATGTGTCTACATATTTTATATGATAGTTTAAACTCTAATTTCTGCTCCCATTAGATTATTCTAATTTTCTTTATAAACTACTGAAGGTTAACACTTATCAATTCACTAAGCCCAGCTGGCGGTGGCCAGTAGTATGAAAATTATAGTAGGTTTGACTGGTTGGTATATAGTAATCACATGAATTGTTTTGTTTCCATCTTTCTTCTAACCACTGGTGCAATATGTGTAGTAATTAATAAAGTCGCCATCCTAAGTGTGAATCGGAGAAACACCATTGTGCACTTTTATTGAATTTTTGGAAAGTTGGTAAAAACTGTGCATTATCATCGGACTCTAATCCCATGTGATAAAAAAATGATGATAATAATAGAAGTGGAAAATTCATAAAGCCCTCAAGGAGCTTGCAGCCCAACGACACATACACTTATATTGGAAATTACTGTTTCATGTTATCAATATATATTCCACAAATACAATAACTGCGATATCAAATAAGAAATTCACTTTTTTTCAAGTATGTCTATAGTTAACCCACAAAAATATATAATTTGTACCAACAGTGTACAAAGGGGTGTGAAACAATTAAAACCCTTCCCATATTATGTGTCATGTATAACGGGTTTGCTTCTCCACCGCACCCTAAAAAAAATCATCGATATATCATATAAACCTATGACCCTTCTGATAAATTCAACTATTTTTGTATTTTTCTTACATTTCCTGCTGTTAGGTCTTGATGTGGACCACATACATATTACATGACCAATATATGGATTTTTTTCGTTTCTATGGGAATGATATATATGTTTAGCATATAAAAAATCAAAGTAAGAAAATTGAGGAACTATGCATTAAGTGAAAAGATTCTAAGATTGCATGTTATGGGATATGGTTGCATGGAAAGCATAAGAGCAAAATTCGTTACATGTCACTAGCCTTCACCAGGAGTAACCTTGGTACATTGTCAAACATTTGAACTCTATATGGACCTCCAGAAATTAATAATTGAATAAACAAGAAGAGATGATATCGATTTTGAACTGCTTCTATGATAGGGTATATTTTAAGTGCTGAATGACGAAGGATCTGACGTAATAGGCTCTAGTATTCGTTATAAAAGGCCAAGAAGTCTTGTTGTTTTGAACCATCCAAAGACGAAAGATGACTACTACCAAATACTTCCTAGTTTTGTTCCTTGGAGTGGTGCTTCTAAGCACTGCCTCACTTGCTGACCACCATGAGTCTCCCAAACATGAGCACAAACCTCCTAAGGGAGAAAAGCCACCCCCAAAACACAAGCCACCAACCTCACTCAATAAGGAAGAGAAGCCATTGCCAGAACACAAACCACCAACCCCAGGTAAGGGAGAGAAGCCACCACCACATGATCATCACCCTGGACGCCTTCTATTAGAGTCTACTTCCATTGACGGCAAACCTCCTCCAAAGGGAGAAAAGCCACCACCAAAACACAAGCCACCAACCCCACACGACAAGGAAGAGAAACCACTCCCAGAACACAAGCCACCAAAGGGTAAAGGAGAGAAGCCACCACCAGAGCACAAGCCACCCCACAAACCCCCAACTGCCAACTAAATGCATTGCTAAATCTTTAGAAATAAGAGCTACTGCTTATGTTAGCTATCTTCTCAGTCATTGTATTGAGCTATGTTCATGTTATGTACTCTACTCGTTGTAGTTTTTGTTGTAATTTGATCTGTTTCTTATGAGTATTGACATGCAGTTATGCTTCCTGGTACTTCTATTTCAGTAAGTTGCATCGCTTCCTATATATAGATATAGAAGAACACAAGGTCACGTCTGCATTATTCTCGTGAAGTTTCTTACTTTTTTTTAATATTGACATGTTTTCACATATCTCAATTGAGACCCTTGATATATCAGATACAAGGAAATTAAGATCATTATTCTCATCAGAAAAAAGAAAAAAAGAAAAAAAGAAGAAGATAATTTAAGGGCATTGGACTTGATATAATTATATTAAAATGGATTATTTGGTGGCACGTGACCAAAACCAAAAATTCATTACAGTATAATGCCATGTGCTAGTGGTGTCACTAAAAATAATTGAATTTTGAACTTGAGACCTCACTGTTTCATGAAATTTTAAGAATCACTAGACTAATCTCTTGTGATTGGATTATGTACTTATTAAGCGAAAGAGGAACTTGCAAATTTGTTGCTAACACTACGTAGCACAATGTCCCTAACAGGTTGTTTTTAAGTATTATTATTGTGGTGGCTCAGCCTAATGGAATTAAGGTTTTGGGCTGAGGTCCCCAATTTACTTGTATTGTAGGTCAGAAATATCCAACAATGGGAGGCCCCAAAGGAATAAGTAATAGTAATAATGCAATACTACAACACAACAATCTTACAACATTTGCGCTAGCAGGCTTTTAATTTTTTTTTTGGTGAAAGGGAAAATATATTAAAAACTAACCGAAAACAAAAATCAGTCTATTACAAGATGTTGCTGCTTTATCAAGAGCCAACAAATTCACCACCACAGCCGGTGGGATAAAACAAAAAACATACATAGCAAAAAACTTAGCACCTAGTTTGCCTAGTGTATCAACACATTGATTAGCCTCTCTAAACACATGCTCAATCTGAGTCCTGGGAAAGGTCCTCAATCAGTTCCTGCAGCCAAATTAAAGTGGATCCAAAGCAAGGTTAGCAGCAGAGTTTCTCAACAAATGCACAATAGCTAAAGCATCTAATTCAACAATAAGGTTCTCAATTCCTAAAGAGGAGGCAAAATTCAATCTATCACGAAGTGTCCAAAGCTCCGCAACACAGCTAGTAGTGAACCCCACACCCCTCGCAAAACCCCCTAACCATTCTCCCTCACAGTTACGAAGATGGCCGCCACATCCAACTTTGCCAGGATTTCCCATTGCCGACCCATCAGTGTTAAGGGTAATCCACCCTACGGGAGGCCTTTTCCAAGCCATTTGAATGACAGCTTTACTGGGGTTTGATTTACTACCTAGACCAATAGAAAAAAATTTTGCCCCTTTCTTCACACAAGTACCAATCAGGTTTGGCTCCACCACAACTAATCTAAAAATAAAAGCATTTCTTTGCAGCCATAAATGCCAAATTCCCATAGGAAAAAGAACCTCCCAAGGTATTCCCAAGTGATTGGAGGAAAAAGAATTACCAGCATTGACTTTAAGTCAATCAAGAAGAGGTAAAGAAAAGGAATTGAGAAGAGGATGGGGAACACAAGCTTTTTCCAAAATAACTTGGCATATTTACAATCACGTAGCACATGGATGATGGATTCAGAACACTCCATAAATAACGGGCAGTAACTGTCAAGAGTGAAACCTCTTGAACCTAAGACTTCAAATGTGGTAATGCTATTATGGCTGACCAGCCAAAAGAAGAAGATAATTCTAGGATTCAACTTGATTTTTCAGACCCAAGAGATTGGAGAAGAACAAAGGTTCATGGGATTTAACCCTTTAGCCATAACATATGCAGCTTTAAGAGAGAAGGAGCCGTTATTAGAAAAAGCCCAAGTTGAGGAATCTTGAATTATTCGTAAAAGGAGTGGCAGAAATGGCTTGAATGATGATATCTGGAAGTTGCAACGAAAGGATAGCCATCCCATTTTCTTTGACATCCCAAACAGAGCGAGCTTCCTCTTGGAGAGACAAAGGTCCTTAAACTAGATTCCTAATAGGCCCCAAAGGATGACAAAAGTCTTTCCAAAAATTTACAGAACGTCCATTATAAATGGTCCATTTAAGGCCTTACATAAAAATTGGGTCTCCTTTCTTACATGCTACCCAAATAATTGAACCATTCTTTTTCCTGCCAACAAAAGAACCTGAAAGGTATTTCTTAATGAGAATTTTTGCCCATAGAGCTTGGGGTTATTAGCAATTCTCTAGCAAAGTTTGGCAAGCAAAGCTTCATTTCTAGCTCTCATTTGGAAAATACCAAGGCCACCATACTGTTTGGGGAGAGTGAGTATTCCCGTTAACAAGATGCACCTTTCTCTTATCTTGGGTAAAGCTCGAAAGGAAATCTCTATTAAGCTTATTAGTAGCAGAACAAGTCTTAATAGGGAGAGCATGGCATTGCATATAGTAATCTGGTATAGGGTGGATGCAGATTTAATGAGCACAAGTCTACCTGTAGGGGATAATACTTTGGCCCTCCACCCGGCCAATTTGGACTGGACTTTGTCAATAACAAAGTTGAAAGCGTTACAATTACAACCATTATAAAAAATAGGAAACCCAAGATATCTCCCAATCTCATATGTGGCTTGAATTACCAACTTGTTACAAATAGAAATTTTAGTTTGGGCATCCACATTAGGGGATAAAACAATACGAGACTTGCCTTTGCTGAGTTTCTGGCTAGAAATTCCACAAAAACTATCAAGGACCCCCCAAAATAGCCTCACTGTTTCTGGTATTTACCTTAGCAAATAAAAGTAAGTCATTTGCAAAGAAAACATGAGAGAACCCTGGGCCACCTGAGAAGCCTTAACAACAGTCCATTCTCTACTTTCACAACTCTTGGTGATAAGAGAGCTCATGTATTTGATGCAAAGAAGAAAAATATAAGGAGATATAGGGTCTCCCTGTCTAATACCTCTTGAAGGAGAGAAAGCTTCTAGTTTACTACCATTAAACAAAAGGGAGGTAGAGGTTGTAGAAACGCAGCTAAGAATAAGCTCTGAGAAATTCTTAGGAAAACCAAAATGATCTAGGACCATCCTAATGAAACTCCACTCTAATCTATCATAAACTTTCTCAAGGTTGATTTTAATCACCATAAATCCTTCCCTCCCTTTTCTCCTTTTCAGAGAATGGATGAGTTCTTGAGCTATGATGACATTGTCAGAACTTCTTTTTCCTACCATAAAGGCTGATTGAAGTGGGGAAACAAGAGCAGGAATAAGGTGTCTAAGTATATGAACAAGAATTTTAGACAAAATCTTGTAGATAGAGTTACAAAGACTAATAGGCCTAAAATGGCTAATAGAGGTCAGGCCATCCTGCTTAGGAATGAGAGTCACCAAGGTTTGATTAGGATGGGGGGGATTTTCCTATCAAGAAAAATTTGCTTGATTTCATACCTAACAAAATCACCAACATTCCCCTAGAACCTTTTGAAGAAGCTAGCATGAATACCACTAGGCCTTAGAGCTTTGAAGGGTTTCATGGCAAACAAGGCATTAGAGATTTCCAAATCAAAGGGAGGGAGACTTAGGGTTTCAACATCCACCTGAGTTATTTGGTCACACCACCCCGAGTTAATTTGATTGGATATACTACTAGAAGCCATCTCAATTTGGTATAAGGACTTAAACCCATTCAAAAACAAACTTTTAACTTCCTCCATGTCGTGGGTTAAGATACCATATTCATTTTCAATACAAGTGATCTTGTTAAAACTTCTTCTAATCAGTGTAGTCAAATGGAAAAAGGAAGTTTTTCTCTCCCCATGCACAATCCAATTAGACCTTGCCTTTATAGCCCATATATCCTCTTCCCATTGGAGAATTTGATTGAACTCATCTGAAAGTTGGGCTTGGAGCTTTAAAAGAAAAGGATTAAGATGGTTAGCAATAGTTCTCTGGATGCCCAAAATTCGAGCAAGAGTAAGTCTCTTATTAGCAAAGACATTACCAAAAATTTTCTTATTCCAAACTTTAGCTTTAATAGTAAATTCATCAACTGCCACTGGGAGATTGAGATCCCTACCTTCCCAAGCTTCATTAACCACTTTGGGAAAATTATGGTGACTCATCCACATGGGTTGGAAGCAAAAAGGTCTATTAGAGCTTAAAGGAGGAGGATGAGATAGATTCAAAAGAAGAGGACAATGGTCAAAGTTTACCTAAGCTAAGTGAGTAACATTAGCCTTTGAGAAAAGAGATTTCCAACTAGGATTAGCCCAGCATCTGTCCAACCTAAGTTGGATTAAGTCAGCCAAGCCTCTCTTATTGGTCCAAGTATACTTTAGCCCAGAAAACCTCAAATCAAGCATACCACAAAAATTCATACAATCCACATACGGCCTAATTCTTCTTTAGCTAATAGGATTACCCCCAAACTTCTCATGTTCATTCATTGCTTCGTTAAAATCTCCCATTAAGGCCCACGGGAGGTTATGTAGGCCCACAAGAAGTTTCAAATTATCCCATAAAACAAGTCTCTCACAAAGTCTAGGACTAGCATAAATAGAACTAAGAATCCAAGAAAAAGAATGAGAGAGAATAAGGGCGAATAAGGGCATATTTCCTGCTCAGTGGTGGATACCACTTCCACTTGAACCAGGTCAGACTGCCACAGTAGCCAAATGCCTCCAACGAAGCCAATGGTATTAGAGCACACAGCTCCATCAAAAGGAAGAGAAGCCATAATACTTTTAGCTCTATTTCCACTTAAGCGAGTTTTCCGTAATAACCATGATAATAGGGTGATGCTAATTCACAAGGTCCAAAATAGTCTCTTTGAAGAAGGGCTTATATGCACCTCTGCAATTCCAAATAAGAATATTCATTATAGCAAAAGGATTGGTGGTGGAATCAAAACAAATAGGGGAAGATCTATCCCCTATATCCCTCAAGCTCCATGCTTGCCTCAACAGGGACTTCATCCTTATCATCTCTGAAAACAGAGTTACCGAGTGTTTCCATACTCCCAGGTTCCCCTCTGTGCACTTGACCAAAATTGTATGCATGATCCTGGGAGCAGAGAACTAGAGGAGCTTCACCCAATGAATATTTCCCATCGTTGCACACTCCACTAGTCTCCCAAACAATATCTTTCTCTCTATGATCATGGGTTCGATCAGGTCCGTTTCCAGCTCACACAGAGAGAGTTCTAAAAGGGGCGGATTTGAATGCCTCACGAACAGCCTAAAGTTGTTCAGAGGAATGGGAGCGAGGGCTGGACAATCTATGACGAACTGTCACCATGGATTCGGAGTCAAGATCCATGCCTCGTCTGTTATCAAAAGGAAACCCAGTTGCCTGCTTTCCTCGGTTAAAGGAAAGATGTTCAACCAAGCCTCCATCAGATCCTTCTCGAACCACCCCATGATCCATGCCTCGTCTGTCAAAAGGAAACCCAGTTGCCTGCTTTCCTCGATTAAAGGAAAGATGTTCAACTAAGCCTCCATCAGATCCTTCTCGAACCACCCCATGATGTGAGTGGGGTCCCTACGAATCATTTTTATTGTGTCTTCCCCTATGGGGATGAGCTTGTTCTGATAAAAAATTGTCTAGTGCTCCTAAGGAGGGTTCATGGTTAGCTATGGAGGTGGTGTGAGGGGTGCGTAGGGCTTGGGTACTCTAAGAGGATGAATGGTTTGGATAAGCAATATTATGATTAGATCTAGCTGAAAAATTGAAAGCTCTAAAGGGTAGGTGTGAAATTGTCTAGGAAGGATCACCAAACAATTGGGCAAGGATGCCTCTAGATTTGGCGCTTCTTCTCTTGGGACTTGAACTTTTCCTATTTCCATTCTTTCTAGGGCTAGCTTTTTTATACTTTTCAATAGGGATTGTGACTGTTTTGGGTGTGGGGCCCAAGATTTTTCTTTTCCCTTCTCTATGGCAAGGTTGGGCATCAAATGCAAGCTCACCAACTTTTTCTTTAGATGTGACATCTCCATTAGAGCTTTTCTCCAAAGGCAAACTAAGGGTCCCTTGATGTGCCTTTCCTTCTACTCACCACCATCCACTCCCCATACGTCTTGTCTTTAGAAGTAGAGCTAACGATAACTTCTGATGATTCTAGGGAAGGAGAAGCATTATAAAACATGACTTTATGAGAGTCCTAGGTAGGTTGTTCTCTAATCAGATAAGCACAAGACTCCTTACAGTGACCAATACATCCACAACCAAATCAAAGAGAGTTCAGACCTTCATATTGCACCATCTGGACCATTTTGCCAATTTGAATAGTATTAATCAAGGGTTTATGAAGGTTCACTTGAACACATAGTCTAGCGAAACGACCCCTAACATTGGAAGCTGTATGAGAATCAATATGTAAAATAGGACCTATTGCCTGGCCAATCTTCAAAAGGGCACTCAGCTCATAAAATTCGATGGGAAGCTCTAGAAGCCTTATCCAAACTGCCACCGATGAGAGAAAGGTAGTTAAGACTTTGAATTCTAGTTCCCATTGACGAATAGTAAGAAACTATTGGCCAATGAACCAAGGCCCACCCATCAAAACTTTGTCTAAATCTTGTGGACAGTCAAACTTGATCAAGAAATAATCATGGCCTAGATCAATGCAGTCTAGCTTACCAGAAGTATTCCATAAGCTGCAAATCCTAGAAGATAAAAATGAAAAAACAACATTTCTACCATAAGTTTTTACAATAATAGCAGACAACCATGGGGCTCTCATCCTTGCTTTATCTTCCCTAGAGAACAAAACAGATGCCCATCCTTCGTGAGCTGGCTCTTCATCAATATCAGACTCCTCTTCCTCTTGCATGATACCTTGAAGCCCAAAGGCCTGTTTAAATGCTCCAGGAATCGCTCCCATGAGCTTTTCCTTAGAGTTTCCTAGAAAAGGGCCGACGTTGAGTGCTTCCCCAGCTGGGGTGTTGACGTATCATGGTGATCTTTAAGTTTCTTCGTACTTCTGGCTAACATGTCTTCTTCCTCTCGAGAGCATTCCATTAAGCTAATAACAACCTACTCTTTTTACCATAACAGTAATGTGAACACAACTATCTTTTGATTCGAAGGTGTCAACAAATCTAATTGGTCCAGCAGGGTTTTACGTTAATATCGACACACCAGGCTAATAATAATAATAATAATAATAAATATTATTATTAATAATATTCATACCAATTGCTACTACTTCTAACCTATATTCCTATATTCCTATATTCCTATAGCTACTAGTTGGATATGTTCATGTTAATTAATGCACTTAAGTAGTGTCTGTATTCCATGCCTGTCTTTACCTATGAACATATACAAGCAGCAGAAGTAGAACATCCTCCATCCAAACTGTTAAACTGCTAACAAGTCTAGCAAGTATAGACATGCACTTTATTCTTGTTATGTAGAAATTTCATTGGAACCTATGATATGATATGTTGGTTTGGGCTTTCTTATGTCGAAGTTTTTGTGTGACCTTTTCTTTAAACTATATAAATACTAGTACAATAAATTCATCTAGAAAAAAATGATTAAAAAAAAAAATAGAGAAAAGAAATGTTGATTGGTGCCTTCATAGAATATAATATGATTCGCTTCATAGCTAGATTTGAGACTTGCCAACAATAAAAACAAAAATAAACAAAGTGCAATTCAAAATTTTAAATATGGTATCATGTATGTCATTGGTCAAAATATCAATTTTGTTAAAGATATCGATTTTTTCACCCAAAAAAAAAAAAAAAAATCACTCTCTCACCTATTTACCTCCCATTTGTATAATCCATCATGTACAAAAAAGAAAAGGTAAGTAGTATACAAAATTTTAAAATAAAATCTCCAATGCCTGTATAATTCAATATACATGTATTGGTTTGATATCCTTCATATTTTCATTATGCAAAATTGGTCTCAGACTCGGACCTTGTCATCTTCATTTTACAGTGTGTTCCTTGAGTTCATCTCTTCTCTATATTAAACGTGCAGCTTGACTGACAAATCAAAATTACTTCACCTTATGAAGTAGTTTTATGAATCACATCTCTAAATCCTAGATTGAGCTTAAAGATCCATGTGTTCTTATCATAGATTGGACTTTTATGATCATGTCCTCTCTCTACATATTTTAGACTTTATAAATCTATGATGCACATTTTTTTTGAGCTTTAGAATCTATAACTCTACATTTTGGGTTTTAGAATGTACATTACATCTACACTAGTTTGGAAATTGGAATAAAAAGGTCACTCGAGCCAACAACTTTTACAAGCTATACAAGGACAACAAATTACTTGAAGCCTAGTCTAGAATTAAGTCAGACATAGCCAGTTTATTGATGATCCTTTTTAAATTTTTTTTATTATATATAATTCAATAGCAATAATGGGGGAGGAGAGATTTTTTAATTCCTGAATGCTTCGATTGGAAACACTAAGGTCTAAGTGACATTAACTAGTTGAACTACAAGATTCTAGACACTTATTGATAGCTTGGGGATAACAAAAAGTGCAAAAAGCCTTTAGTTAAACAAGGAAGAGCATGTCGATTAACATTATGAAAGAAAATTTCATAAACAAATTTAACACCCATGGCAAATTAAGCTAACACCACTACTTGTGTCAATACTTAGTGTCATATCTTTTGTTCACAGCTAATCCCAAACTAGGAGAACCAAGGAAGGTTGTGATAGGTTGACAGCCAACATAAACGTTAGTGACTCTATTGTGAACAAATCCATTACAAATACTTGTTAGGACTCATATTTTTCAACATTTAAATCATGCAAAATAGTTTTCAAGTTCCACTACCAAACATGTCATTAATCTCCTGAAATATAGGCTTTCAGATCTACTTGATAAGCTTCCTAGGGAAGGGAACCCATTCCCAACATAATAGGGATTAGACTAGGGTATTTGTGTTAAAGATTTGTTTAATATTATCATGTATTACTATTTGGTTTGTTTAGTTTTGAATTTTTGTGTGTGTTATTAAATGTCAAACTTTGCATAGTTTTATATTTTAGGCTTTGTTTGGTTACAAACGAGGGAAGAGAAGAGAAAAGAAATGAATAATAGAAAGGAAATGAGAAAGAAAATAAAAGAAATCAAATATGTAGTCTATCTTTGTTAGGTTCTAAAGACTTAGGAACTTATGTATTTAGAACTCTAATGTATATTGTTGGTAAATCATGATCAAAACAAGATGTTTAGTCATGTTTAGACTTGCTCAAAGTTGTGTCATTTATGTAAAGTTGGATTTAAGTTGATGTAGAATCAAAAGTACATTTCGGCCTGGTTCGATCGATCAAAGCTTAGGCTCGATCAATCGAAATTCAGGCAGAATGCGTTTTTCTGCAGAATTCCAACTCAGCCCTAGTTCATTTAAAACGTTTAGGGTTTTGTGTTTTTACCCTAGGTATATAAGGCAAACCCTAGCCACGTTTTAGTGTTACTCATATTGCTGTTTGTGTAAATCTTTTGTGAGATCTGTGAGGAACTTTCCTTTATACAAGCTTAGGATTATCAAGAGGAGATTCGTTCAAGAACTTGATGATCATTCAGTTGCTACCATAAGAATTTAAAGAAACACAAGCGGGTGTGCTTGTACTTGTTGAAGAATCCAAGAAAGAAGGAGTCTGTGGTCTCAAAGTTTGCACGTGGTCGTGTCAGTAGGTTTCTACTGGTGGGTAGCAATAGGATGTAGTGGTCTAAGTCCTATTAACTTCAATTCTTTTATAATGGATTCAAGTTTACCTTAAGAATAATTAGGTTAAATCCTCCCCAGGTTTTTACCGGTTTGGTTTCTTGGGTCATCATATCATTGTGTTATTTATATTTTCGCTGCTATGTATGATATGATTATTTGATTTTGATAACATAGATTTGGAATTTGGACTAAGTAATAACTTGGCTAATTACTTGGGTTAATCCAATGGTATTTTTAAAGGGTCTAAAAACTATCAAGTGGTATAAGAGCAGGTTGCTCTCTTGTTGTTGATCTTTTGATCTCTAAGCTGATCCTTGACTCCTGTTGTCATGGATTTTTGGAAAATCTTTTTGCTTATGTATCAACTTGCTTACTTGTTGTCTTTGTCCCTTGTTGCTTTTGTTTAATCTTTCCTTGAGTTTCTTGGTCTTATCACATGTGATAATAATTACTTTTGTTATACTGCTCTAATTGCCTTAAAGGCACGTGATTCTTGTCTTTCGTATTTGGATAGTGATTGTTCCAGGCATATGACAGGAAAAAAAGGATTATTCAACACTCTTTTTGAAGGAAAGATTGGGACGGTCACTTTTGAAGATGGAAGCAAATTTGTAATCAGAGGCATTGGAATTGTGGACATTCCAGGGTTGCCAGTCTTTGAAGATGTTTGGTATGTTGATGGACTTAAAGCAAATTTACTCAGCATCAGTCAGATTTACAACAATGGACTGAATGTTCTCTTCACTAAGTATGAATGTGAAATACTTGATGAAGGAGGTGACTGTATGTGTGTTGGTGTAAGGACAGCTGACAACTATTATGGTTTAACACCAAGTATAAGCAACAAATGCTTTAGTGCAAAGATTGATCAAGTTGATTTGTGGCATCAATGGTTGGGGCATGCAAGTCATAAGCAATTAGAGAAGATTTCCAAATGTAATGCAATTGTTGGTTTACCTAAATTTGAGAAGATAGATAAGTGCATATGTGGACCATGTCAAATAGGTAAACAAGTGAAATCCAAACATCCGTCTGTAGTTAGTATTCAAACTTCAAGACCTCTAGAGTTGTTGCACATTGATCTTATGGGTCCTACCAGAGTTCAGAGTTTAGATGGAAAGAAATATATTCTAGTGGTTGTGGATGACTTTACTAGATATACTTGGGTTGTGTTTTTGAAAGATAAAGCTGAAGCACCTGAAAAGATGATACATCTATGCAAGAAATTGCAGGTTGAGAAAGATAATGTGATAGCCAGAATCAGAAGTAATCATGGAAGAGAATTTGAGAATACTAAGCTGGCTACCTTCTACAATGATCAAGGCACACATCAAGAGTTCTCTTCACCCAAGACACCTTAACAGAATGGAATAGTGGAACGGAAGAATAGGATTGTTCAAGAGATGACTCGTGTCATGCTACACAATAAAAAGTTGCCCAAATCCTTCTAGGAAAAAGCAGTTAACACTGCTTGCCATACACTCAATTGGTTGTATTTCAAACCTAATTCCAAGAAGACTCCTTATGAACTCTGGAGAGGAAAGAAACCTGCTATTAAGTATTTCAAGATATTTGGTAGTGATTGTTACATTCTACGTGATAGAGAGAACCTAGAAAAATTTGATACAAAGAGTGACAAGGGATATTTTCTAGGATACTCCTCTACTAGTAGAACATATAAAGTGTACAATCTAAGAACCAAAGCAGTCATGAAATCTTCAAATGTTGTGATCAATGATGAAATATGCTCAGAAGATACTATTCCAATTCAAGATAAGCCTATGGAGGTTGATAACTCACTTCCTGTTGATTATGCTGGGAAGCATAGTGATGAAGAATTGATGATGCTAAATGATGCAGTTTCTGTGCCATCAAGTCTGGAACCATCCACACCGGTTCATGAGACTCAACAAGCACAACATAAGTTCAATCCTTCATCAGAAAAAAAAGGTACCTCCACATCTCTATTCAAAGGTCCTTCCTCTAGAGTGAGGCTAAATCATCTTTCCACAAACATATTGGAAAGTTTGAATGATAACATGAGATTAAGATCAAAAGCCATAAGTGTAATTACATACTCATGTTATTTGTCCCAATTTGAACCGAAGAAGGTAGATGAAGCACTTCAAGATGTTGATTGGGTAAATTCTATACATGAAAAACTTCATCAATTTGTTTGGGGTGATGTGTGGGAATTAGTTCCTAGATCAAAGGGTGTAAATATGATTGGAACTAAATGGATCTTTAAGAACAAGTCAGATGAACATGGCACTATTATCATAAATAAATTAAAACTTATTGCTCAAGGTTACACACAAGTGGAAGGGATTGACTTTGATGAGACCTTTGCACCAGTAGCAAGATTGGAATCCATTAGGATACTTTTGGCTATAGCTAGTCATCTGAATTTCAAGCTATATCAAATGGATGTCAAAAGTGCTTTCTTGAATGGAATGTTGCAAAAAGAGGTATATGTTGAACAACTGAAGGGTTTGTTGATCCTCACAGACTGGATGATGTGTATAAGTTGAAAAGAGCCCTGTATGGTTTGAAACAAGCTCCACGAGTTTGGTATGATAGATTGACTACATATCTCACTGAGCATGGATTCAAAAGGGGATCTGTAGACACTACTGTCTTCATAAGAAAGGATAAGAATAGTTTTGTTGTAGCTCAAATTTATATTGATGATATTGTTTTTTGTGCTACTAATGACTCTCTTGCTCATTCTTTTGCAGATGAAATGAAGGTTATGTTCGAAATGAATATGATTGGTGAACTAACTTATTTCTTGGGATTACAAGTGAAACAAACGGACTTAGGAATCTACATTAACTAAGCAAAGTACGCAAGAAATCTAGTCAACAGATTTGGACTAGACAATGCTGCATTATACAAAAGTATGATTGGATGCCTTTTGTATTTGACTGCTAGTCGACCTGATATTGCCTTTAATGTTGGTGTTTGTTTTAGATTTCAATCCAATTCTAAAGTTTTACATTTGAATGCTGTAAAAAGAATCATTAAATATGTTGGTGGAACTTGTGATTATGGATTATTTTATAGTTAAGAGTCTAATCTGTCTCTTGCTAGTTTTTCTGATTTTGATTGGGCTGGTAACGTTGATAATAGAAAAAACACCATCGGTGACTGTTTTTATGTAGGAGTCAATCTTGTTGCTTGGATGAGTAAAAAGCAAAATTCTGTGTCTTTGTCTACTGCAGAGGCAGAATATATTGCTACAGGAAGTTGTTGCTCACAGCTTCTTTGGATGAAAAGGGTTTTAATTGATTATGAGATATCCCAAGATACCATGGTTGTTTATTGTGATAACTCTAGTGCTATTGATATATCTAAGAATCCTGCTCAACATTCTAAGACTAAACACATAGAGATTAGATATCATTTAATTAGGGATCTTGTTGAAAGAAAGATTGTGTATCTTGAGTATATCCCTACTGAACGACAGAATGCTGACATCTTCACCAAACCCCTTGATAGAAGTAAGTTTGAGACACTTCGTCAAGTAATTGGTGTGATTCTGTGTCCTTGATCTGTCTTGGCTTTCATGGTCCTTGTGCTTCATTGCAATTCTTTGTTACCATTGTTCTTTGGTTTTTGTTTTCTTTGCTTCTTGGATTTGCATTGCATAACATTCATGCATTTCATTCTAGGTTGTTTTTTGTTTACTTTTTTCAAATAAAAAAAATAAAAAATAAAAAAGGAAGAAAAAGAAAGCAAGTTGTGTTTTGTACTATTTTCTTGGTTTGTGAAAACAAGGTTGGTCAATTTATTTTCACATAACATATCATTTGTACTTTGTTTAGCTTTGATGAGTTTACTTATTACACTTTACTAGTTGAAGCTTTGTAGTGCATGTTGTGTGGGAAAGAGGTTTATGGTTTTGATCACTTTGTCTTGATTTTGAAGTCACATGTCTTTGACTATCGGACTTGAACCTTTAGAGAATGGCATAAATAACTATCTCACCATTGTTCAATAGCCAATCATGAACACCTTAGTGTATATCGTAAGATTTTGTACTTGAAAAAGTGTAGCACATGCACAAAAAGATCATAAAGTGTAGCCTCGATTTAAATGCTAAAATTTGTGTGTACATTATCCCGACTATTTTAATAAGTTTCTGAATAATTAAAATTTGTGTGTACAATATAAGGCAAAATAAAAAAAACTTATATGATTGCAAGCTTATGATCTAGGAGATATGGGAGTTATATGATGTAACTCCAGATTTTGTGTTTAATTGTTATACACATATCACCTCACATGTATCTCAAGATTTTGCTAGTTGCACATACTACACAAGTTACTATTTGCTAAACACTGTACATGTTATTGTGTGTGTCAATGGTTTGACCAACCAAGTTTGCAAATACTTTGAATTTTTATGCAAAATAGATTTGATGCTTGAGAATTTATGGAGAACGTTTGATGATCTCAATTTTGGGAAAACTGGGTTTAAAATAGTTGTTTTTGAAATACATTTCATCATATATTCATGCATTTTGTTCGTCAATTTCAATGCTTTAAGGTGTTTCTAAAATGTGTCTTTGTTATTTTCAAAAATTGTGTTTTTTCACAAAAATTTTGTGATCCTCTGTCTGCTTTGGTTAATCCAATCTGTTTTTCGATCAATCGAAATTGTTTTAAAATTTTTAAAAGAAGCCTCTGTCTGTTTCGATCAATCAAAAATCGTGAATCAAGTTTTTTAAAAACAGAGTTTGACTTGTTCAAACTTACTTTTCAAAAAGTTTTTCAAACTTTTCTCTCTCTGAATTGGACAAGGCTCACCAACAAATTTTTTGTCGTTTTCCTCCAAAATTTTTGTAAGATTTTCCTCTCTCTAAGCCGGTAAGTCCTTTATGCCTCCTTTTGCATTTTATTTCATGGTTTCATGCATTTTTTCATGCATTTCATTGGGTATTTTCGAAACTTTTCAAACTGGGATTTTTGATGATTCTAGCCATTTTTTTAAAAATTGATCATTGGGTTTTGATCCTATAATGTTATAATCATGATCTATGATGTTTAATTTGATCAATTTGGTGTTTTGTAAGAAATTGAAAATTCTAGGGCTTGTATTTATCCGAATTTGGGGATTTTGTTCAAATTGGTTTCAATTGATGAAATTGGCTTGTCAAATTGATGTAATTGATCATTATTTTATGTATTCAATCTTGTGTGATGATCAATTGGTCAATTTGTTACAAATTGAATAAGTGGTTTTTCAAATTTTTGGAGTTTTTGTTAGAAACTCTATGCTCAAGCCAATTTTGTGAACATGAACTTAATTTAAACTTAATTTCACTGAATTAGGGCATGCATCATGATATTTAAATTGTTCATGCATCATATAGATTTTTGTTCTATTTTTTTGTGCTAACTTGCAGTCTGCCTTTGGTTTTTGTTCTTTTCTTCTGCTTTGTATCTTTGTCTTTATCCTAGCACCATGCCTAGGAAGACTAGAGCCCATAGGACCCCTTCCACTTCCTCTTAGTCTCCCCCTAGGAGTGAGTTGTTCAGGAATGACAAAAGCAGAGAGGTCTATGAGAAATTGAACTGTAAGAGAAAGATTTGGGCTGAGCGTTCTGTTGTGTTAGATGAGGTTGATCCTGCCATTAGGGCAAACCTTGAGAGTAGAGGTTGGTTGCCTTTGTTAGAGGTATATCATCCACCCCTGACCGCCCTAATTAGAGAGTTCTTCTCGAATCTCTCTTGCCACGTCTATGATTCCAACACCCTGGTTAAGAGTTAGATACGAGGTGTTGAGTTCACCATTACCCCTCGAATAGTGCCTGAAGCTCTTGGGGTTCCGGTCGTTAGGGAGCCTGTCTATCCTTATAAGGAGTCTCCATCCCTAGATGACGTTATGTCTTACATCACTAGGTCTTCTATCCAGTGGGGTTCTGATCCTTAGATCACGTCTGCTAATTAAACTTACTGAGACTGCCTATCTTTTCTTTAAGATAGTATGTCATTCTTTGTGGCCTATTTCTCATCTCCACACCATCCCTCTTGAGCGACATGTGTTTTTGTATGCCTTTGTTTCCGGTGCGCCTATCAGCTTTCCTCATCTATTTCTTCGTTCTTTGAACGAAGTTCATAGGAGTTCTGCCGTAGCTTATGCTCTTATCCATCCTATTTTCATTCATAGGATTTTGTTGTTTCTCGATTTAGCTGATTTCCCTGCTGGTGAAGCCTGTTCATGTCATAGCTCCCATAGGTGCCACCTTCGTTAGGTAGAGGGCTGCTCATTTGAGAGTTGGCTCTACGCATCCTAGAGGTGAGTCATCTGGTGCTATTCCCCATCCTCTCTCTTCTACAGGTGCTGATACGGCTGAGGTGTCTAGTGTTGCTGTTGCTGATGCTGATGTTCCTCCATCGACTACTTCAGATGATTCAGACATTTCACGTACGTTGGATCATGTCTTGACCGTTCAGGCGGCTCATGGATAGATTTTGGTGGACGTGCTCGATGAGATCCGTGCTTTGTAACATAAATATAATACCTAACTTTGTAACAAAAAAATTAATTCCTACTTTCATTCTGAAACTTTGTAACATAAATATAATACCACCAAGTAATTTAAGTTTATTCTTCAACTTGTGTAAAAGGCCTTTGTCCGCAATTACTTAAATTAAAATTCAGTATTATCTTTTGGGCAGGTGTTATGTGATGTGTAACATCTTCTTTGTATATAATCGAGTTTCTGAGTTCATACAAAAAAAAAAAAAAAATCAAGTTTCTGAGTCCTAAATCTTTCATTTGAGACTTTTTCTTCCGTAATTAGTTTAGAAGCCTTAGAAAATTCTTTTGTTAATTAAGTAATTAAAATAAATTAGATTTTAGATGATCAATCATACACTTAAAAAAACAAATAGATAGTGTCTACTCTTAGATTAAAAATTAAATAAATAAAGAGGCTCACTTGCACATAAATCATCCTAGTGTCGCCAATGCACACACGTCACTCTCTTAACATACAGAAAAAGTTGGGGTAGGCAAGTGGGTCCCAAAAATCTGGTGTCCACAGACTCCACATAGAGTACCCCACTAGACCCAATGATGAGATACTACAACTCTCACAAATTTGGGTTAGCAATAAATTGTCTTAGTTAAATTTCGACCAAAATTCTGTAATGTACCCAGTCGGCTCGTGCGAGTCTTTGGCATCAACCGTGGGAGGGTGTCCTAGGAAATACACTTTTGGTGCTTTTCGTTCTGCTGAGAATAATATTCGTAAAATCTTAATTTCCTTGGATGAGAATCACGGGTCCCGATTGAGATATGTGATAAGATGTCAATATTAAGAAAAATTAGAATCTTTACGAGAATATATAATGCAAACGTGACTTTTTGTTCTTCTATGTAAGATAGAAAACGATTCGATCAACTCATTGAGATAGTAGTACCAGGAAGCGTAACTGCATGTCAATATACTCATAAGCAACAGAGCAAACTACATACACTAAAACGGGTAGAGTACACAACATGAACATAGCTCACTGCTACTAGTAACTGTTCCACGCATAGAACAGTGACTGACATGAAAGATAACATAAGTTGTAGCTCTTATTTTCTAAACATTTAGCTATGCATTCAGTTGGCAGTTGGTGGTTTGTGTGGTGGCTTCTCTCCTTTACCCTTTGGTGGCTTGTGTTCTGGGAATGGTTTTCTCTCTCCATCTTCAAGTGGGGTTGGTGGCTTGTGTTTTGGTGGCGGCTTCTCTCCTTTACCCTTTGGTGGCTTGTGTTCTGGGAATGGTTTTCTCTCTCCGTCTTCAACTGGGGTTGGTGGCTTATGTTTTGGTGGTGGCTTTGCTCCCTTGGGAGGAGGTTTGCCATCAATGGAAGAAGACTCCAATAGAAGGTGTCCAGGGTGATGATCATGTGGTGGTGGCTTCTCTCCCCTACCCTTTGGAGGTTCATTACCTCGGCTTGGTGGTTTGTGTTCTGGGAATGGCTTCTCTTCCCTATCGAGTGGAGTTGGTGGCTTGTGTTTTGGGGGTGGCTTTTCTCCCTTAGGAGGTTTGCGCTCATATTTGGGAGACTCATGGTGATCAGCCATTGAGGCAGTGCTTAGAAGCACCACTCCAAGGAGCAACACTAGAAAGTATTTGCTGGTAGTCATCTTTGGTCTCTGGATGGTTCAAAACAGCAATACTTCTTGGCCTTTTATAAGGGATATTAGAGCCTATTTCGTCAGATCATACGTCATTAAGCATGTAAAACATACCCTACCATAGACACGTACAGTTCAAAATGGATATCTTTTCTTCTTGAATGTGCAATTATTCATGTCAGGGGAGGGGGTCCAGTTGGGTCCTACTGAGTTCAAAAGTTTGACAATGTGCAATGCATGTTACTTTGTTCCTGGTGAAGGCTAGTAACATAAACGAATTTATCTCTTTGCTTTCCATGCTGATGCAGCGATCTCTTTTACATGCAATCCTTGAATCTTTTAAGTTTAAGCTCAGTTACGTACCCAATTTTCCTACTTTGATTTTTTATATCCTATCCTATACTTGGATATCATTCCCACCGAAAGGAAAAACATCTATATATTGGTCCGTAATACGTATGTGGTCCACATAAACACCTTAGCGCAAAGTAGTAAAAAAAACAGTCGAATCCATGATATATAAAAATTTAGGAAAAAGGGTTGGTGTTGTCAAGTGTCTCATACCTCAACTAGGATTTTGTGTAATGTTCCGGAAATATTTAGGATATATTTTGTTGGAAGGATGAAAAAATAGGAAGATAAAAAAATGAAGAAATAATGAAAAAGTAGGAAAATAGAAAAAATTTTAATTTTTCTCATTTGTATTTGTTTAGAAGGAAGGAAAAGTAAAGGGATGGAAAATTGTGTATAGATAGAAACTTTATTAAAGTAAAAAATTAATTAATTAATTAACCCAAAATTGTTTTCTAAAAAAAAAAAAAGAAGAAGAAGAAAGCTAACACATCCAGAAATCAAAGAAAAAAAAAAAGCCAACGCGTTAAAGGTGAAGTCCAACATAAGGGGTATTTTTTGAGCTTCTCCCTCTCAGTTTTCTCCCCACTTTAAGGAGAAAACTTTTTAAAGGACCCAAGAAGAAAACACCTAGACCCCACTATTTATTTTCCTTCCTCTTTACCCAACCAAGCACACTCCAAAAAAAAATTTCCTTTCTATTTTCTCTGCAAAAATTTTCATCCACTTTATTTCATCTCCAAATAAACATACCCTGAATGATAAAATCTCTTCTCTCATAATTATTAAATAATAATAATTAATAATTAAAAATTAAAAATTAAAAAAAAGTTAGCGGTTGGTCCCATGGGTCACATGCCCAGCGAAGCTTTTATGAATTTTTTAGTTCTATTATTAATCATCATTTTTTATCACATTGTAATATGGCATTGAAGTCCCACATCGTGCGTTGATTAGATATTTAAATACATCCCATTAAAAAAAAAAAAAAAAGATATTTAAATACATGTTGGCACGATAAATACAGTTTGAGCTACATTCCAATAACACTACAAAAGTGCACAGTAGGGTTTCTCGAATTTTTACGTAGTCTGTTTAGATACTGTTCATTATTGAAAATTGAAAACTAAAAATACTATGACAAAATAATTTTTAAATATGTGTATAGTACTATGGAATCTATTTTTAATAAAAATTTTGCTGAAAAAATAGGTTTATGGATCCCGTAAACAGTGCATGGGACCCACTGACAGACGCTGAACACAACTGAAAATCATTTCAGTTGCATCCAAACGTTCACTTAGCCTTCGTTTGGATAGTGTTGAAACTGCGTCTGCATTTCTTTTTTTTTTCTTTTTTTTTTTTGAGAATAGCGTTTCACGTTTTCAGATGTGGCTACAGTGCTTTTTCAGCAAAATTATGCTTTTCCAATGGGTCCTATGTACTATTCAGGGACTCGCAAGTACTTTATTCAAAAAAAACTTTAAAACTGGGTCTCATAGTACTATTCACACATTTAAAAATTATTTTACTACAGTTATTACAGTGTTTTCAATTTTCAATTTTCAGTAAAATAAGCAGTATCTAAATATACTATTAGCACAACAACTTTATTACTAGACATCAAACCAGCGGTGGTTAGAAGAGGGATGAAAACAAGTCATGTGACTGACTGAACTCTATAATGCATAACTATTTTAATTGAATATATAGTACTGGCCACCATCAGCTGGCTCAGTGAAGTCTACGAAAACCTTTAATAATCTGACAGAAATCAAACTTATACAAAAGATAATGTAGTAAGCATATACAGTATTTCTTTCTTTCTTTCTTTTTTTTCTTTTTTTGAGAAACATAGTAAGCATATCTTAATGGATAGCAACTAATTAACCATTCACAAATGAGTGTGACTAAAGGCACACTTATCATGTGGCCCATTACATATACTATTTTTTTTATGAGAAATGCTGCAAACAAATTATTTTACTATATTTTTACAAATTGATATTGTGACAAATTTTTATTGATTCTTATTTGAGCTTATTATTAACATTACTTTTTACTTACCAATAACAATTCACCACTTTAACTTTGTAAAAAAAATTATAAAAATAATTTTAGCCATAACATTTTTCTTTTTGGACTGATGAATAGCACCACCAGTTTATGCTTTTCATATTTTCAATGAAGTGTTGTCAAGGACGGAGGGAGACTTGGATTGCCCCCCTAATTTATATATATATTTTTAATTAATATATACATAGTCACTAA
The DNA here is from genome assembly GCF_001633185.2 of Quercus lobata. Classification (NCBI taxonomy): domain Eukaryota; kingdom Viridiplantae; phylum Streptophyta; class Magnoliopsida; order Fagales; family Fagaceae; genus Quercus; species Quercus lobata. Next base: position 17,365,586 of record NC_044909.1, read on the forward strand.
TTTTAACAATTTTGTTCTATAAAATCACATTTTGCCCCCTTAATATTATCATTGATTCTTTTAGGAGTACTAATCTAGCTACAAAATTTTCTATAACATTTTTACAAACTGTTATGGTAGTAAACTTTTATTAGTCTGCATCTAGACTCATCACTTATATCGCATTTTTACTTACTAAAAACCACTCACCACATTAATAATTTGTAAAAAAAAGGTTTGTAATTCTAGCATTTTCCTGCTTTTAAAGGCCAGATCTAAAATCTAAAGCAAAATAAACAAGCCCAAAAAATTATTCAACAACAAAAATTACCAATAGTAAAGCTAAAAACAATTAAACTCAATCAACCAATTTTATCTAAAACAAACAGCTTAACCCTTTAAAAAAATTTAAACAAAATAATTTTGTCCATACCTGGATGCACACATAAAAAACACACAAAAAAACTCATTAGCTGTTAAGCAATTAAGCCGGAAGCTAGAGCCACCGCACGCAATTAACAATAAAACTGCCCCCCTAATTTCAAATTCTGGCTCCGTCCCTGAGTATTATCATTAATAATGGATACTTTTTATTTTTTCCTAAAACGAACCGACATTCCTTTATCATCGGTTTCCTTCATCTCAATGAACTCTTGTGTGTGGTAGGTAGGAAAAAGAAAAAAAAGTCACTTGTCTATGTATAGGTAAACTGATGGCTTTGACAAACTAACAATAATATTGCTGCCAATAGGAATATAAACCATTGTTAAAACAAAATGGATTTTGCTAGTGTGTCCTAAGGGTACAGAATAATTAATCATTTTTAAAAATATTTTCTCAAAAATTGAAAAAATATTGACAGTTTTTTCAATTCTTGAGAAAATATTTTTAAAAATTGATGGTTTAATATGTTTCTTAAAGACACACATTAACGGGACCCAAACAAAATTGTGCATAACGTGCAACTCTCTTTCCACATAAAGTCGATCTATGAGAAGTTGTTTAAGAGATTTGTACAAATCTTCCCTATCTTAATCGGATTGGAAACTGAGCCGGTTGATTTGTACAAACCACCGAAAGCCAGCTAAATTAATTTATTCCTATTTTACTTACCGGAATTTTTTAGTGCGATATCATATAGGTTTTACGTGTTAATAACTTAAATTAAATTTCTTAATAGCTAGTCATTACAAAAAGTGCATTTTACTTTAATTTATATTTTACAGAATTGTTGAGAATAATTAATTTATTTTAGAATGAATTAATTAGAGTTTCTATCCACAATCATTACGTAGAATAGAGTGTATGTCATAGATGGTGATAATAACATACATGGCATTAATTAATTAAGCGTAACAAGACCACCTGCATGTCCATCAGTCCATGCATGCAGACTACGTACCGAAAAACCAAGTACAAATTAAGCATGCACATGACCCTGCGCTAAAGTAATTGAACCATAGTCGACACTTAACACAGCAGTTGTGCAGCTCTTATTTTTAACTAAATACACATCTAAACCACTGATCAGTTGGCTGATGGAGGCTTGTGGGGGGGCTTGTATGGTAGCACTGGCGGCTACTTTGTTGGAGTAGGAAGTGGCTTCTTCTCAGCGGTCGGCTCGTACGAGTCTTTGGCATCCTCTAGTGGAGGGTGTCCTGGGAAATGCTCTTTTGGTGGCATGTGTTCTGGTGGTGGCTTCTCTCCCTTACCTTTTGGAGGTTTCTCGAAAGGGCTTGGTGGCTTTTGTCCAGGGAATGGCTTCTCTTCCTTATCGAGTGGGGTTGGTGGCTTGTGTTTCGGGGGTGGCTTGCCATCTAAGGTCTCCACAAGAGGAGGTGGCTTGTGAGGTGGGGGGCTTTTAACTGGAGGTTTTTTTATATCAGCAAGAGTGGAAGTGGTGAGACTAAGAAGCACCACTCCAAGAAGTAACACTAACAAGTACTTGGAGGACATTTTGGGCTCTTCAAATTAAGGATGGTGCAAAACTAGTGCAATGTGGTGGCTTTTTATAATTGCTTGGACTTGAAACTATGTTTTCATGAATGATGTCATTCATGATCTAGCATTTGTTGTTTTTGTATGGAAGATTAATTTCAGAGGTCCCTCCCAACAACAGTAAGACCTAATCACCTAACTATATCTTTCCTTCATTTCCACTATATTGACATGTTAGCCCACAAAAAATTGAACCTAGCGAAAGAAATGGATAAGATACAATGTTTTTTCTTTCTTTCTTTCTTTCTTTCATTGGCTGATAAGATGCAGTTAACTGTACACTTTTTCCTTAATTTAACGATATTTATCTGCGAAAAAAAATAATTCTATGCATTTATTATTTACATGAGAGCTTATTATGATTTCGTAGAAAATATCTATTAATATGGCACTTGATAAAATGGGAAAAGAAATGTCAGAGTTCGCTATATTAACAGGACTGGAAATGACAAAGCACCCCCTACTGGCTATTAAGCCTATTATTAGTATTATATTTCTCAATTAAACCATAATAATGTCAAATTTGTAATTTACTTTTCAAAATTAAGTGCGCAAGATATGTAGGATTTAGATATTTATTACCTGCGGAAAATATTTTATCGAGAGAGATAAAATAATAAATGTTGTTGATAATTTTTTATATTTCTCATAAAAATTGTGTTAAAATTTTTCTATTATAGTTTATTAACAATTGTCTTTAGGGCATCTGTTAACATGATTATATTTTAATTGGGACTCAATATAAAGAACTCTTATACCATAACTATTGTTATAATTCTAATTAATGTGACTAATTGTAATTAGAGCACTCACAGCAGTGGAGCTAAAATAGCTATATAGCTAAATAGCTATATAGCTATATAGCTATTTTAGCTCCACTAAAATACAAAAAACTACACCACAGCAATGAAGGTATAAGTAAAAAATTTTAGCTTCTTACTACAGTGCACATTTATAAATAAATGTGTACTGTAGCAAGAAGCTAAAAATAATAATAATATTTTATTACACTTCTCATTAAAATAATATTTCTTTTTTTTCTCTTTCCGTTAACAACTCATCTCTCTCTCTCTCTCACGTTACTTCCCTCTCTGCTCTCTCAGACCAAAGCTCCTCTCTCATCCCTTGAATCCGTCTCGCCCAGTCCTCCACACCGCCGACCCAACCTCTCCCATCTGAAGCTAATCTGCACAAAACCCAAATGCAAAAACCATCAAAATTGGACAAAGACCCATTACTCAAAATTGAAAAATAAGAAATGGGTAAGCGTGAAATGAGATAAACTCATAGAGGATGGTTTTCTTTCTGGCATTGTCGAGGCCGAGAACGAGGATCCGAGCTTCTCTGTTTCCGAAGAGAGTAGAGAACATTTTCATAAACACGATACCCATCTTGAGAGATTAACTCTTAGTGAATGAAAATTCAGAACAGATTAGAAAGGTTTTTGATTTGATTTTGGTTTGGTTCTTCTTTGAGATTTAAGATCTCAAAGCAGAAACAGAATCGCAATGGAAGATGCAGAGCGTGGAAGAGGAAACCTGAGGTCACCACTCTCTCTGGTGCTGTAGATACAGTAGCCGCTTCTTCTTCTTCTTCTTCTTCTTCTTCTTCTTTTTTATTTTATTTTATTTTATTTTTATTGTTTAATGCCTGTGGATTCTATAATTCCTGCACCTTTGAACAGAAATGGTGATTTGTGTGGTGGTTTTTTGGCAGTGGTTGTGGGTGGTTATTCTTAGCTTGCTAGTTGTTGGGCGGTTGTGGGTGGTTGTTTTTAGTTGGCAGGGGTTGTGGATTGTGCGAATGGTTTGTGGTGTGTTTTTTTTTTTTTTTTTTTTTTAAGTATTATTTTATTATAGTAGATATATTATTATATTGTGATGTTTATATTATTTTATTGTATTGAAAGTTAAAATAGATCCACTGCTATAGCATGTATGTAGGTAAAATAGATAAAATAACTTTTGATTGAGCTAAATTGCTAAAATTTTAACTCTACTACTATGGATGTTCTTAATAAATATAAAAAGTAATATATATCGTTATAAAAGTAATAAATAACCCTTTATAATCTCTTACGTCACTGTATCATAATGACAATCATTGCGACAGGAATTGTCGGCATAAAAACATATTACGATTCTGTTACTCTTTTATGCATCAGCAAGTAATATGTACTATGTGGGCTCAAGCAATCTTCAGCCTTTGTTGTGATTTGTGGGGGTTAACAAATGACCTATGTCGGCGCAATGAATACTGAAGCCTATCTTAACTCAGGCGTTTCTTCATTTCCCACCTAAGATCGTGACCTTTGACAGGTACTACTAGAGTGAGCACATGAATTTGTCCTTCAAATTTTAATATGCCTTTTGAAAACTTTCTGATGAGACATGAAATTGTGTTATTATATCGTTCTAGCGTCTCTATTTTGCTTTATGTGCAATTGGGTTGATTCCAGAAATTAGAAAGAGAGTCAAGCGATACAGTGTCAACCATGACATGCCTAAATTTTCTCACAAGAGAAAGACATATCCAATGTCTGAGTTAGGAATTTTCTTATATAATTAAAAAAAAAAAAAAAGTTAGGAATTTGTGCCTTAGGGGGTGGAATAAAAATATAATGAATGATATATATATATATATATATATATAGTACTTTATAAACCTAATTTGTGTAAGGATTAAAACCCTTTTTTTTCCCTTTATTTCTTAAAATAATTATTAGAATAACTATGTTCATTATAATTTTGTGAATGTCAAATTAATTTAAGTAATTGCCATATATACAGCTTATCACTAATGTAATGTTTACTCTATTTAAATAAATATAAATAACCCTATATATACTTTCTTATAGAAATTATATATACTTAAATTTTTATATATATTACAGTAAATTACTTGTAAAATATTACAGTTTTAGGCAATATTATTTTAAGGGTAAAATGCAAATTACACCCCTAAATTTGAAGTTGCTTGGATTTTTCACCTAAAAGTTTTCGAACTTTGATTTTACACCCTGAAGTTTGGTTCCGTTAGTAATTCACTCCCCATGATTAGTTTCTACTGTTAAGTGACACACGTACATGCTGAAGTGTTTTATTTTTGTCAAATCAACTCCAAAACTATGCCATTTCAATGAAAAATAAAAACTTACCTAACACCATCCAAACGGTACAGCTTTTTCCAAGCTAAAATACAAAACTCCAATCCTAAACTACACCGTTTCAGTCAAATTCTAAAATCTCAATTCACTCGTATCATCAAGTTAGCTACTCCTAAATCGTAGAGTAGGCCTCATCAAGAGAACCCATCCACCACTACAAGATAAATACTCAACAACAAGCTAACAAAATAAAGAATATCTCTAGAGTAGATTCATCCGACTACAAAAATGGGGTCTGTGGCGCTAGATACTTGTTGAGGACAAAATTTTCACACCACATGGCTTCATTTCATTGGCGACCCGCATCACATCAACACTATCATGGATTTTGGGAAAATCTCTTCTAAAGCCCAACAGAGCCCATATTTAGACAAAAAGACGTCAAAGCTCATGGTTCAAGCTCATAGCACATCATCTTATTTTTTGGCTCATGATCCAAGCTCATGAGTCTTATTAGGGGAATTTTGGGAGTCGTGATTTGGAGGGCCAAGAAGTGTGTTCAGTAAAGCTCCAGTGGTTCAAAGTTGATAAAGGAAAGCATGACGTGTCTTCCCGAATTCCCTGAACTCTGACGAGTCAGTGTGCAATAGGTAACATTTGGGTAAGCCTCTCATATCACATAACACTTAAAATGATAAAACTCCCCATGCTCTTTACATAAAAATTAATGTTCATCGTATAATATAAGTTTAAAGATGTAATTATAGTATTTCATATCAATTATATTATTATCATCTAAATCAATTCCAAGCACATGGCTAAATATATATTAATATCTCATATCTAGCATTAAAATGCTCTCCTTACTCTCCAAGATTTGGTTAAGATACAAAAAGACCATAATTACATCTCTAAAACTTCATTAAATACACTTTCCAAAAGAGAAAACTTAGTTGAAAACACCAAAAATGGCTCCAGCGGAAGCTACAACAGCTTCTGTAGAAGCTAAAACAGCTCTAGCGGAAGCTGCAAACAGCTTCTGTAGAAGTTGTAACAGCTCCAGTTAAGCTGCAAACAGCTCCAGCAGAAGCAGAAACACCTTCTACAGAAGCTAAAATAGTTCCAGCACATTCTGCAGTAGCTCCAGCAGCGGTACCAGAAAAATCTCATAAAACTTATCTCAGCATCTTTAGTCAAATCATGAATTTAATGCCATATATTTTCCTTCAAGCAAATGATGTCATTCGGATGACATCATCCAACTGTAACAGCTGTGATTGGCAGCTGTTATAGCTATAACTTCAGCCATTAAGTCTCAAACTTTTTTCTTTAAGCCAAAGAACAAAAGACCACTTACTTTGTCAAAGATTTTTCCTGATTTGCTAAGTTTCCCTTCAACTAGTTTTGATCTAATTACATAGCTTGACTCTATAAAAAGAGGACCAAGACACACACCAAGGGACTCTCTCTTTCCTCTCTTTCTCTACCCCCCTCTCTCTGATCTGCTCTCTCTGGTCGGCTCTCTCTCGCTGCTCCCCACACTAAAGGGCCTCCTCTCTGATCTCCCTCTCTGATCTCTGCCCTCTCTGATCCATCTCACCCTCTTGTACAGAAACTTCACTCATTTTGCTGCAAAATACACATTTTTACACTTCTCCATCTCCCTTACAAAAATATCTCTTCTTAGAGCACACCATTACACATTAGCCCTCTCTCATCTTCAATATTCTGAAACTCCATTCATTTTGCTGCCATATCTCTAAAAGATCTTCATACCTTTCTTCATCCCTCTTACAAAATCTCTCTTCATAGATAACAACACAACACACATATTACGACACCATTACCCATTACTCATCTTTCCCACACTCCATTATTCTGAAGTATCTCATCATCTTGCTGCCCTAAAACACATCTCCATCTCATTCTTTATTTCTTATACAAAATCTTCCTTCTTAGAAAGTAACATAACCAATGTCATAATACAAAAAACAATCCCAGCAGCAGTCTTTCCTACATTTAACCTTCATTTATCTATCTCATACTTCCATTTATTTTACAAAACACATTCCTCACAAAATACCCATACATACTTCTCATATATCTCTAAGCTTTATGTCTCATAGATTATACATATACAGGATCCATGTCCAACGAAGTATCCACATATAATTCCCATACATATTACAAACACCATATCTCACAATATATACATATTCCTTACCATCTCCACACATTTTAAAACAAATCAAACACTCTTCCCAGAACTTATTACTAAAAGTCTTTTCTTATGAAAGGAAAAAACTTATAAAATCAAAAGCCCTTCTTATGGAAGGCAATATCACTCATATTTGACTAAAAACTAAAAGAGTATTACATAGGGAAAGTCATTTAAGTGTATGATGAAAGGGGATAAACTTAACCAACCTATGTACATGGCTGGACATACTCTCTCTCCCTCCAGTTGCACCCATTTTTCCCTTTCAATCATGAAGTCGCCATGGAAGGACTCATAATATCATATTGTACCACTGGACTCATTCTATCACACTGCTGAAATGTCTAAGTCCACTGTTGTCCTACGGCTGGAGCCCTAAACTATGATGTATAAGGCTAGAGCCACAAACTATGAAGCTCACCAACATTATACAGCTGGAGCCACAAATCACTTGAAGAACAAAGTAATGCTACACGGCTGGAGTCAGAAACATAAAAGATAAGTCAATGTTTTCTCCATCTTTGAAATTACATTATTGAGTATATGTTAACTCATTATCATTTTACCATTTTCTCACCATTTAATAAACATGGTGTTGAGGTCTAAAATGGATCATAGTGAGGGAGGCCCAAAAGAGTGAGCCAGGCCCAAAAGAAAAAAAAAAAAACAAGCTAAGTCCAAAGAAGCAGGTGCAAGGGGACCACGAAAGAATAAAAAGGCCCAGGAGGCTTGAAACCCAAACGAAGAAACATCAAGAAGGAAAAGAAACTCATGGCAAGAGGCTAAGTAGCCAGGATCCTTAGCAATCATCAAGGGGCGCGGATCCTTCCAGGCGCATAGTCAAAGAAGACTAAGATAGTTCGAAAGAAAAGGACGGGAAAAGAAAATAAGAAACAGAGCAAAGAAACACAAGCGCCAAAAGACCCAGCGACCTCTCATGACACAAGCAGGAAGCGTCTCGGGGAACCAGAACAGAGAAATACGAAAAAGAGAAAGGCATCAGGCGACTTTCAATTTGGCAGAATGGGATTTCGCCCAGATGGGAAAAAAGGGCAAACAGGGAATTGACAAATGGTGAGACCAAGAAGGGCATACCTCAGCACATCCCGAAGAAGGTAACCAACCAGGGACTTTCAAATGAATCAAAACTGAAAGAAGAAAAGAATGAAAAAAAGGGGAAATAGAACCTGCCAAATGAATGGCACAGAACAAGCTCTGTTCACAAGAAAGCAAAACAGGGGAACCAATGGTTCCCCCGAAAGGCCAGAACTTCATTATAAAAGGAAGGGGTAGGTTACAAAGACAAGGCAGCGACAAAGAGAGAAAAAAAGAGATTTTTTAGAGAAAAGAACTATCAGTAAAGTTGTGGTGAAGAGTGTTAAGGTCTAAAAAAGGATCATAGTGAAGGAAGCCCAAAAGAATGAGTCAAGCCCAAAAGGAAAAATCAAGCTAAGCCCAAAGTAGCAGATACAGGAGACCCATGAAGGAATAAAAAAGGGCCCAGAGGATCTTAAAGCCCAGACAAAGAAGCATCCAAAAAAAAAAAAAAAAAGAGAACCACGGCAAAGGATAAGAAGCAAGGATCCTCAGGAACCATCAAGAGGCGCGGATCCCTTCAGGCACAAAGACAAAGGAAGACTAGGACAACTCGAAAGAAAAAGACAGAAGGAGAAAACAAGAAACAAAAGCAAAAAGAACGCGAGCGCCAGTAGAACCCAGCGACCTCTCATGGCACAGACAGAAAAAATCTCGGGGAACCAGAACAGGGAAGCACAAAAAAAAGAATAATAACAAGCGGCTTTCAAGTTGGCAGAACAGGATTCCACCCAGATGGGAAAGAAAAGGGAAAAGTGGAAAATGCCAGAAACGGGGATGCCGAGAAGGGCATACCTCAGCACATCCCAAAGAAGATGGCCAACCAGGAACTTTCAAAAGAATCAGAGCTGAAAGAAGGAAAGAATGAGAAAAAACGGAAGTGGGACTTACCGAGATGATGGGTACAGGACGTGCTCTATTTGCAAAAGGGTAAAACAGGGGAACCAACGGTTCCCCAGGAAGACCAAAAACTCCATTATAAAAGGAAGGGATGGGTTTTGAAGAAAGAGCAGCGAAAAAAGAGAGAAACACAAGAAAGAAGAAACTTTCTAGAAAAACTATCAGAAAAATCTGTGGTGAAGAGAAAATACTAAGGGAAAAACAAACATTGCTTCCCGGTATCCTATAAAAGCCACTATTGCACATACTCGGATTCAAAGAGAATCAAACTTTGCAAGTTTTGAAGGCTGAAATAGCCATTCAAGACTGTAATTTTTGAGCTCGATTGAACCTTGTATCACGTCCTAGTGAGCTTTCTGTAATTAAACAGACAATGTATTAATGAAATATGCTTCATATTTCCCAGGATCCTCTCAGCATTAAATTTTTATCGCTTTGCTAATCCTGTTTTCTTTCCTTCTGAATTTACCTTGTTAATTTTTTGGCATTCTTCGATACGAATATCCTTGCTTGCCATTTTTTTTATATTGTCAGGAGCATCCCCTGTATTCCACTTGATTCTTAAACAGCTCGTTAGCTACGGTGAGTCAAGGCCCGGTTCACCAAACCTTTTATTTAGGCCCGGGATCCTTGGGCCTGAGTATCACAAAAAGGGCACTCTCACATTTTGGTGACTTCACTAGGGACTGGGCAAAGAAGAAGGAAGAAGCAATCCCTTCACAGAGTATACCTCCAAGACAAAGAAATAGCAAAGGAACTAATGTGCCACCTACGGCGTCTGAGCCCGTGGGAGAAAACGAGGTAGCTTCCAGGCAAGGAGGCGGGATACCCTTGGCAGAACAGGAGGTGGTGTCAGAACAAAGACACGCAAGGCAGGAACCAGACCTCATGGCCAGGATAACAACAATGTTGAAGGATCTGGAGCAAGAAGTTCGTCTTCTCAAAGAGGGCAGGACACAGGAAATCAAAGACAATGTTCCCCCTACTGGTCACCAAGATGGGACGCAGCCAGAAGGAGGGTCGGCAGTGGGAGGAAGAGCCAACCCTCAGTACTTAACACTGGCAGATGTCAATGCCCTCCTGGAGCAAGTAAGGGAAAAACTCTCAGGGATCCCTAAGCAATTCTCTGGGGATCCCCCGTTCCCTCCAAAACTTCTTGGCAAACCATACCCTAAGGGGTACGAACCCCCAAAGTTCCATCCTTTCGATGGAAGAAATGAAAGTGCCGTGGAACATGTGAGTAGGTTTGTCCACATTATGGGCCCCTATGCAGGAGACAGAGAATTATGTCTAAGGGAGTTCACCAAGTCCTTAGTGGATAGGGCATACACTTGGTACACCACGCTGAGACCCGGGTCCATCAAAACCTGGAATGAGATGATGGAGAAATTCTGCGCCAAATATTACCCTGATGAAGACAAGATCACTTTCCAGAATCTACAAATGGTGAGGCAGAGACCTAGAGAGGATCCCGTCCAATTCATTAAAAGATTTGAAGATGTGTCCCTAGACTGCTATGGAGACCATGAAGAAAAGGAGCTCGTGGAAACCTGTGTAGCCAACATGCTTTTTGATTACAGACTCAACCTTGAAAATCTATGTATCACGCAATTTGCTGACTTGCTACAGAGAACCAGAAGGACGGCGCAAACCATGAGGACAAAAAGGCTGCCCGCGTCCCAAGCTATGATAGCATCAGTAGGAGAGAAAAGGAAGAGACCAGATGGGAAGGTGTTCGAGGAACCACCAGTGATCCCATGTACAGCTGAGGAGTTAAGCCATGTCTTAGACAAATGGATCGGAAATGGGGTTGTTAGGCCATTTACTATGTCCAGGCCACCAACTGAAGAAGAAAGGAAGAACCCTCTATTTTGCAGAATCCATAATTATGTCAAGCACTCCACCAAGGATTGTTGGACCTTTCGTAGACTCTTCCACAAAAAGTTGAGGGAAGGAACCCTGGAACTCACTCAGAAGGAGCCAGAAGTGCAGAGGAACCCCTTGCCTAACCACAAAGGAAAATGGGTGGTAGCAGTAGTAATACATGGGAACCCGGCAGAAGCAGGAAAATCTGAAAAATCCTTCCACCCGAGCACAGTCAGGATCCTCCAGAAGAATCCTAAGTTCAGGTCACTATTCAATCAATTAGGATTTGGACCAGAAGCAAGAAGAGTGGCCACAGAGTCTCTCATGAGCATAGCAGCAGATTCTGGGATGGAATGCTTTACAGCAAAGTCGCATGCTAGTCGAGCTTTCCTAGAGACAACCAATGCAATAACCTTCACTGATGAAGACATGGAGATTGAGCACCCAGACCACCGTAGACCCCTTTATCTAATGGCCACCATAAACGGCGTTCAAGTCAGAAGAGCACTGGTGGATACGGGGGCATCACTCAATCTCATAACCTTGAGTACCCTGGAAGCTGTGGGCTTAGTTGACAGAAAGATCCTGGGGGCTCCCATGGAAATAATAGGATTTGGAGGATCGGTGGAATCAACAGAAGGATACGTGCAGCTAGCCTTAAGGGTAGGGCCAATAGTAGCCCTGACAAGGTTTCATGTGATTAATGCAGAAGTTTCTTATCATGTGTTGCTAGGACGCTCGTGGCTTCATAAACATCGTCTTATTCCATCCATGTTCCATCAATGCATTAAAGGGAGACTGAATGGGAGGCCCATAAGGATCCCTGCCAACCATAATCCTTTCAACCAGGGAGAAGTGAACTTTGCAGAAACAATGTTTTATGATGAATTGGAGTCAGATGTTGAGAACCCCGCCCCGGGGACCCCAAGGGCACCTATCCTAGAAGAAGAAGAAGGAGGGAGGGGCACCCGTGACCTGAGGAACCTTCTAGAAAGAAAAAGACAAAAAAGGGAGCCCAGCTCTTCAGGATCTCGAGAATGTGTGGTGGTGCGGGAACCCGGGGGAAGGCTAATCTATCGTTTGTGAAGGTGCGCGGGATCCGAATGCATTATGCAGGAAGGTCCCGGACCACCAAGCTGCATGATGGCCCAAGAAGAAATTCTAGAAGAACCAGTTAAGGAGGCCCAGATTCATCCTGAGAAAGAATTAAAAGAAATAGATTTGGGAATAGAACCGGGATCCAGAAAGCCTGTCTTCATTAGCAGTCAATTGGCGCAAGAAAGGGAACAACTAGTAACCTTGCTTCAAAAATACAGAGATGTGTTCACATGGACCTATGATGAGATGTCTGGTTTAGACCCAGGGTTGGTAGTCCATTCTCTTAATGTGGACCCAGGGATGAGGCCAGTAGTTCAACCGGCTAGGGTCTTCCACACTGAGGTAGAAGCTCAAATAGTTCATGAGGTCAAAAAATTACTAACAGCTGGTTTTATCAAACCCATCCAACAACCAAAATGGCTTTCCAACATTGTACCAGTGAAGAAGAAAAACGGTCAGATCTGTTGCTGTGTGGACTTTCGCAACTTGAATAAGGCATGTCCTAAAGATGAATTCCCCTTGCCCAATATCGACCTCCTTGTAGATTCAGCTACAGGAAGCTCAATGTTCTCATTTATGGATGGGTATAGTGGGCACAACCAAATCCACATGGCTGCCAAAGATGCAGAGAAGACGGCATTCAGAACTCCAATTGGGAACTTTTACTACACTGTAATGCCCTTTGGCCTCAAAAATGCGGGGGTTATGTATCAGCGGACCATGACAGCCATTTTCCATGACATGATGCACGAGTAGATGGAAGATTATGTAGATGACATTGTGGTCAAGTCAAAGACCAAAACAGGACATTTCCAAGTACTTGAGCAAGTCTATGAAAGATACAGGAAGTACAAGTTACGTATGAACCCCATGAAGTGCGCCTTTGGAGTGTCTGCTGGAAAGTTCCTTGGGTTTCTAGTACATCACAAAGGCATAAGTATGGATCCAGCCAAGGCCACAGCTATCGCCACAATGAGAAGACCAACTACTATTAGGGAACTCAAAAGCTTCCTGGGAAGGGTCTCCTATATTAGGAGATTTGTGCCTAGTTTAGCCTCAGCTACAGCAGGTCTATCCAAACTGTTGAAAAAGGGGAATGAATTTACCTGGGGGACGGAGCAGCATGAAGCTTTTCAAAGAATTCAGGGCATCATGAATCATTTGCCCACCCTCCAGGCACCAGTACGTGGGCGACCTCTGCTACTATACTTAGCATCGAACTCCCAGGCAATAAGAGCTTTGCTGGCACAAGAAGACGACCAAGGGAATGAGCAGCCTGTATATTATATAAGCAGAACACTCAAGGATACCAAGACCAGGTACCCCAGAATAGAGAAAGTCTGCCTAGTGATCATTTATGCGTCCCAAAGGCTAAAGAGGTACTTCTCAGCTCACCAAATCCTTTTGGTAACCAAGTCCCACCCCATAAAAGTACTCCTGCACCAGCCCCTTCTTACGGGAAGAATAGCACAATGGCTAGTGTTGCTCTCTCAATATGATATAGGCATAAGAACTCCCAAGGCTGTCAAGAGCCAGGCCATAGCAGACTTGCTAGCTCAATTCCCAGGAAAGGAGGAAGGCCCGCTGAGCGAAGAAATCCCTGGTGAGGTAGCAGTAATAGAGATCCCAGGGAAGAAATGGACCATGAGGTTTGACGGGTCGACTACAGCAACTTCAAATGGGGTAGGAATTGTACTAAGTTGTGAAAATGGGGATATCGTGCCCTTGTCTTTCAAGCTTGGTTTCTCGTGCTCTAATAATGCAGCTGAATATGAGGCATACTAAACCGGGTTGACTATAGCACTCAGCATAGGAGTGAAACATATGAGAGTGTTGGGAGATTCCAATCTTGTAGTCTCCCAAGTGAAAGGTGACTTTGCGTTACGGGAACAAAGCTTAGCAGCCTACAGGACTTAGGCACAAAGGCTGGAGATGGAATTTCAGACCTTTAGCATAGAGTACACTCAAAGAAGTGAAAACAGGTTTGCTGATGCGCTTGCCACCCTGGGATCCCAAATACCATTTAATGGGAGAGATACACTGATAAAAATAGAAAGGCAGGAACATTCTATTGTAAGGATCCTCCAAGGGATGTACCCCGGAGAGTCCAAACAGTGGGACTGGAGGGACGAAGTCAAAGAAAAGATGAAAGAGGCAGGGCCTAGAGGGAACATTAAAGAACTAATGGATTACACTCAGATAGAAGGAGAATTGTATAGAAGGCTGCCAGGAGGAATATTGTCCAGATGTATCACCGAGAAGGAAGGAAAGTCGAAACTAAAAGAATTACACACCCAAGCATGTGGAGTTGCAGAAAAGGTAAGCCTATATAGAAGGATGCAACGCATGGGGTATTACTGGCCAGATATGGACAAGGAAGCAGCAATTATACAGGAGTCATGCCATTCTGCAAACCCAGTCTTGCTGCTTACAGCAGCAGAAACAATCCCAGCAGTAGGAAAGGATAAACGCCTATTGGATATCGGAGCAGAAACAATACTAAGATTTGGGGTTTCCCGAACTGTACCGGAGCCAACATAATCAACGAAAGACTTCTGTACTCTTCTCCAATAACTGGTATAGCCACTAGAAGCAAAGACTCCTCTCTGGGAGTTAGGCACTGCAAATTGGGGGCTCCTCCGTGACCAATAAGAAAAGGCCTGCAGCCTCAGGAAAGGATCCAAAGAAGGAAGGGACGGCACCACGTCCTTAAAAACTGGAGGAACGTCCTGGTCAAAACCAAACTGTCGGAGCACATGGTGTGCTGAATAGTGGGTATATTTTGGGCCACTCGAAGAAGGCACAGGAAGCCAAGAAGGGCTAATGCAGGCAAGATAAGCCAAACTGCCCTCATCACCACGGCGCAAGTCAAAGGTATAACCTGTAGAAGATAAAAAAGAAGACAATACAGAATCACACGCAAAGCCAGGGCCAAACTCATGAGGGGATCTCCAATGTAAGTTCTCTGCTTGGTCAAATAACTCCACAAGATTGAGGCCACCACCTTTCAAGCTAATCTAACAAAAGATAATGGGAAAGGCATCAGTAGAATTGCCACAAAGACCCTTCACTATGTCAGGGGATCCTTGGAATTTGTCCTTCACAAATTTCAAATTCCTGCACTTGGCCAAAGTAGCTGCAGAACAATCCCACATGAAAATCTGAAGGATAGCACAGTGAAGAGATGAGGTAATCACATAACAAGAATCACCCTCGGTCTCATCTCCATGAAGCTAGTCTAATTGAGAGTAAACATGACCCAAAAACAGAGGGGCCAAAGGATATTGGGTACCTCGAGCCAACTTGATTGCCAACGGAAAAAAGGAAGACTTAACTCCCCCCAGGAAACTCACTAAACAAGAACTTGCTAAGCCAAAAAGCCAGAAAATCGGCCCACCTCACTTCCTTATCTTTCTCACGAGAGAGGGTTATCACCCATCTCCCCATTCTAGCCGGCTTACCACTAGAAGAGGCAGCACGACCACCAAAATGACCAAACAATTTATCTTCCACCACGAGATCCTCCCCAGAAAGGTTGATATCAAAGGGGCTCTCATCACCAAATACCGGGAGGAGGAAGTTATTAACCACATCTTCCAAGGAAATTGTCAATTCACCAATAGAAAAGAAAAAAGTATAAAGGGAAGGGCACCAACGACGTACCAGATGCCTGAGCCCTTTGGCGTCTCTGAAGCCTTCAAGGTTTCTGGAAATAGCCACTGCCTTTAGGATACCGGCGCGCTCCAAGCGACCCACAAACTCAGCATCAGACAGTTCCTTGTCTACCCAGATAGACCAGCCCTGAATTTTTCCCGGGACAAAATCAAAGAAGATAGGAATCGCCTCTCGAATTCCTTGTCTAATCTGAAGGTCAAAAATCTCTCTAGGGTCAGGAACCTAGGCGGAACAGGCGAAACCCGCTTGGCCAGAAAACATCCAAGCATGAGGAGATGGAGGAGCCTCACCATGAGATACATGAGGAAAAAATGAACTGAGAGAATACCAAGGATCCCGTAAAGGGAAGGCCAGACGTTCGGTAACCTCGTGAGAATCGCTTGGAGCAAAACCAGAAGAACCTTCGCCTTCAAAAGGACTGGGGGTACGTTCTCTCCTCTTTCAGGAAGAAGAAGAAGCCATTGGAACAACACGTACAATGAGAAGAGAAGAGATTGAAAGTGCGAAAAGGGGGAAGACCGGAGTAACAGAGAAGAGAAAAAGAAAGAGAAACCCAAAGAATGAAATACTCAGAGAAGCAAAGTGATAAGATGAAACGGCTACAATAAATGCGCAAATAGCAGTTGGGGAAGACAGTGTATGGAAAGACACGCCAGTTGCCAAAAAATTTAATTTGAAGAAGGGATTAATCAGCGGTTATTAATGAGAAGTAACGAGAAACGAGGAAACTGCAAAAAAAAAAATAATAATTATAAGGGAACGCGACACGCAAAAAGGAGGTGACCAAAAGCAGCAGGCCGGGATCCCAAGTAAAAAGAAAGGGAACCCAGTAGAAGTTAAAAGGAGGATCCTACGAAAATCTTAGAAAACCTAAATCACTCACGCGTGAGCTTCAGGCAACCCACGAGCTCGGGGGGCTAAATGTTGAGGTCTAAAAAAGGATCATAGTGAAGGAAGCCCAAAAGAATGAGTCAAGCCCAAAAGAATGAGTCAAGCCCAAAAGGAAAAATCAAGCTAAGCCCAAAGTAGCAGATACAGGAGACCCATGAAGGAATAAAAAAAGGCCCAGAGGATCTTGAAGCCCAGACAAAGAAGCATCCAAAAAAAAAAAAAAAAAAGAGAACCACGGCAAAGGATAAGAAGCGAGGATCCTCAGGAACCATCAAGAGGCGCGGATCCCTTTCGGCACAAAGACAAAGGAAGATTGGACAGCTCGAAAGAAAAAGACAGAAGGAGAAAACAAGAAACAAAAGCAAAAAGAACGCGAGCGCCAGTAGAACCCAGCGACCTCTCATGGCACAGACAGAAAAAGCCTCGGGGAACCAGAACAGGGAAGCACAAAAAAAAGAATAATAACAAGCGGCTTTCAAGTTGGTAGAACAGGATTCCGCCCAGATGGGAAAGAAAAGGGAAAAGTGGAAAATACCAGAAACGGGGATGCCGAGAAGGGCATACCTCAGCACATCCCAAAGAAGATGGCCAACCAGGAACTTTCAAAAGAATCAAAGCTGAAAAAAGGAAAGAATGAGAAAAAACGGAAATGGGACTTATCGAGATGATGGGTACAGGATGTGCTCTGTTTGCTAAAGGGTAAAACAGGGGAACCAACGGTTCCCCAGGAAGACCAAAAACTCCATTATAAAAGGAATGGATGGGTTGTGAAGAAAGAGCAGCGAAAAAAGAGAGAAACACAAGAAAGAAGAAACTTTCTAGAAAAACTATCAGAAAAATCTGTGGTGAAGAGAAAATACTAAGGGAAAAACAAACATTGCTTCCCGGTATCCTGTAAAAGCCACTATTGCACATACTCGGATTCAAAGAGAATCAAACTTTGCAAGTTTTGAAGGCTGAAATAGCCATTCAAGACTGTAATTTTTGAGCTCGATTGAACCTTGTATCACGTTCTAGTGAGCTTTCTGTAATTAAACAGACAATGTATTAATGAAATATGCTTCATATTTCCCAGGATCCTCTCAGCATTAAATTTTTATCGCTTTGCTACTCCTGTTTTCTTTCCTTCTGAATTTACCTTGTTAATTTTTTGGCATTCTTCGATAAGAATATCCTTGCTTGCCATTTTTTTATATTGTTAGGAGCATCCCCTGTATTCCACTTGATTCTTAAACAGCTCGTTAGCTGCGGTGAGTCAAGGCCCGGTTCACCAAACCTTTTATTTAGGCCCGAGATCCTTGGGCCTGAGTGTCACAAAAAGGGCACTCTCACAAAGAGAAAGAAAACACTAAGGGAAAAATGAATATTGCTTCCCAGTATCCTATAAAAGCCACTATTGCACATACTCGAATTCAAAGAAAATCAAACTTTGCAAGTTTTGAAGGCTGAAATAGTCATTCAAGACTATAATTTTTGAGCTTAATTGAACCTTGTATCACGTCCTAGTAGGCTTTCTGTAATTTAACAAAGAACATATTAATGAAATATGTCTCAGTAATTCAAGGATCCCTTTAACATTATTTTGTACCTCTTTGTTGATCCTGTTTTCATTTCCGAATTTATCTTGTTGTTTTGGCATGTCTCTCCATACGAATATCCTTACTTGTCATTTTACTTGTATTGTAGGAAGCATTCCCTGTGCATCACTTGACTCTTAAACAGCTTGTTAGCTACGGTGAGTCAAGGCTCGGTTCACCAAACCTCTTATTAGGCCCGGGATCCTTGGGCCTGAGTGTCACAAAAAAAAAAGGTACTCTCTCATTTTGGCGACTTCACTGGGGACTGGGCAAAGAAGAGGGAAGAAGCAATCCCTTCATAGAGTATGCCTCCAAGATAAAGAAACAGCAAAGGAACTAATATGCCACCTACGGCCTCTGAGCCCGTGGGAGAGAATGAGGTAGCTTCCAGGCAAAGAGGCGAGATACCCCTGGTAGAACCGGAGGTTGTGTCAAGACAAAGACACACAAGGCAGGAACCAGACCTTATGGCCAGGATGACAGCAATGTTGAAGGATCTGGAGCAAGAAGTTCGTCTTCTCAAAGAAGGCAGGACATAGGAAATCAGAGACAATGTTCTCCCTACTGGTCACCAAGATGGAACGCAACCAGAAGGAGGGTCAGCAGTGGGAGGAAGAGCCAACCCTCAGTACTTAACACTGGTAGATGTCAATGCCCTCCTGGAGCAGGAAAGGGAAAAACTCTCAGGGATCCCCAAGCAATTCTCTCGGGATCCCCCGTTCCCTCCAGAACTTCTTGGCAAACCATACCCTAAGGGGTACGAACCCCCAAAGTTCCATCCTTTCGATGGAAGAAGTGGAAGTGCTGTGGAACACGTGAGTAGATTCATCCACACTATGGGCCCCTATGCAGGAGACAGAGAATTGTGTCTAAGGGAATTTGCCAAATCCTTAGTGGATAGGGCATACACTTGGTACACCACGCTAAGACCAGGGTCCATCAAAACTTGGGATGAGATGATGGAAAAATTCTGCGCCAAATATTATCTTGGTGAAGACAAGATCACTTTCCAGAACCTTCAGATGGTAAGGCAGAGACCTAAAGAGGATCTCGTCCAATTCATTAAAAGATTTGAAGATGTGTCCCTAGATTGCTATGGGGACCACGAAGAAAAGGAGCTCGTGGAAACATGTGTAGCCAACATGCTTTTTGATTACAAGCTCAACCTTGAAAATCTGTATATCACGTAGATTGCTGACCTGTTACAGAGAACCAGAAGGACGGCGTAAACTATGAGGACAAAAAGGATGCCCGTGTCCCAAGCTATGATAGCATCAGTAGGAGAAAAAAGGAAAAAGCCAGATGGGAAGGTGTTCGAGGAACCACCGGTGATCCCATGTACAGCTGAAGAATTAAGCCATGTCTTAGACAAATGGATCGGAGATGGAGTTGTTAGGCCATTCACTCTGTCAAGGCCATCAACTGAAGAAGAAAGGAAGAACCCTTTATTTTGCAGAGTCCATAATTATGTCAAGCATTCCACCAAGGATTGTTGGACCCTTCGTAGACTCTTCCATAAAAAGTTAAGACAAGGAACCCTGGAACTCACTCAGAAGGAGCCAGAAGTGCAGAGAAACTCATTGCCTAACCACAAAGGGAAAGGGGTGGTAGCAATAGTAATACATAGGAACCCGGCAGAAGTAGGAGAATCCGAAGGATCCTTCCACTCGAGCATAGTCAGGACCCTTCAGAAGAATCCCAAGTTTAGGTCACTATTCAACCAATTGAGATTTGGACCAGAAGCAAGAAGGGTGGCCACAGAGTCTCTCATGAGCATAGCAGCAGATTCAGGAATGGAATGCTTTACAGTAGAGTCACGTGCTAGTCGAGCTTTCCTGGAGACAACCAATGCAATAACCTTCACCGATGAAGACATGGAGATTGAGCACCCAGACCACCGCAGACCCCTTTATCTAATGGCCACTATAAACGGCATCCAAATCAGAAGAGCACTGGTGGACACGTGGGCATCGCTCAATCTCATAGCCTTGAGTACCCTAGAAGCTGTGGGCTTAGTTGACAGAAGGATCCTGGGGGTTCCCATGGAAATAACAGGATTTGGAGGATCGGTGGAATCAACAGAAGGATATGTGTAGCTAGCCTTAAGGGTAGGGCCAATAGTAGCCCTGACAAGGTGTCATGTGATTAATACAGAAGTTTCTTACCATGTGTTGCTGGGACGCCCGTGGCTTCATAAACATCGCCTTATTCCATCTACGTTCCATCAATACATTAAGGGGAGACTGAATGGGAAGCCTGTAAGGATCCCTGCCAACCGTAATCCTTTCAGCCAGGGAGAAGTGAACTTTGCAGAAACGATATTCTATGATGAATTGGAGCCAGATGACGAGAGCCCCGCCCCGGGGACCCCAGGGGCACCTATCCTAGAAGAAGAAGAAGGAGGGAGGGGCACCCGTGACCTGAGGAACCTTATGGAAAGGAAAAGACAAAAGAGGAAGCCCAGCTCTTCAGGATCCCGAGAATGTGTGGTGGTACGAGAACCCGGAGGGAGGCTAATCTACCGTTTATGAAGGTGCACGGGACCTGAATGCATTATGCAGAAAGGTCCCGGACCACCAAGCTGCATAATGGCCCAAGAAGAAATTTCGGAAGAACTAGTTAAGGAAGCCCAGATTCAGCCTGAGGAAGAATTAAAGGAAATAGATTTGGGAACCGAACCGGGATCCCGAAAGCCTGTCTTCATTAGCAGTCAACTGGTGGCATAAGAAAGGGAACAACTGGTAACCTTACTTCAAAAATACAGAGATGTGTTCGCATGGACCTATGATGAGATGCCTGGTTTAGACCCAGGATTAGTAGTCCATTCTCTTAATGTGGACCCAGGGATGAGGCCAGTAGTTCAACCAGCTAGAATCTTCCACACCGAGGTAGAAGCTCAAATAGTTCAAGAGGTCAAAAAGTTGCTAACAGCTGGTTTTATCAAACCCATCCAACACCCAAAATGGCTTTCCAACATTGTACCTGTGAAGAAGAAAAATGGTCAGATCCGTTGCTGTGTGGACTTTCGCAACTTGAATAAGGCGTGCCCTAAAGATGAATTCCCCCTGCCCAATATCGACCTCCTTGTAGATTCAGTTGCAGGAAGCTCAATGTTCTCATTTATGGATGGGTACAGTGGGTACAACCAAATCCGCATGGCTGCCAAAGATGCAGAGAAGACGGCATTTTAGAACTCCAATTGGGAACTTTTACTACACTGTAATGCCCTTTGGCCTTAAAAATGTGGGGGCTACGTATCAGCGAACCATGACAGCCATTTTCCATGACATGATACATGAGGAGATGGAAGATTATGTAGATGACATTGTGGTCAAATCAAAGACCAGAACAAGACATTTCCAAGTACTTGAGCAAGTCTTTGAAAGATGTAGGAAGTACAAGTTACGTATGAACCCCATGAAATGCGCCTTCGGAGTGTCTGCTGGAAAGTTCCTTGGGTTTCTGGTACATCACAAAGGCATAAGTGTGGATCCAGCCAAGGCCACAGCTATCGCCACAATGAGAAGACCAACTACTGTTAGGGAACTTAAAAGCTTCCTGGGAAGGGTCTCCTATATTAGGAGATTTGTGCCTGGTTTGGCCTCAGCTATGGCAGGTCTATCCAAACTGTTGAAAAAGGGGACTGAATTTACCTAGGGAGCGGAGCAGTAGGAGGCTTTCCAAAGAATTCAAGGCATCATGAATCATTTGTCCACCCTCCAGGCACCAGTACGTGGGCGACCTTTGCTGTTATACTTAGCATCAAATTCCCAGGCAATAGGAGCTTTGCTGGCATAAGAAGACGACTAGGGGAATGAGCAGCCTATTTACTATGTAAGCAGAACACTCAAGGATACCGAGACTAAGTACCCCAGAATAGAGAAAGCCTGCCTAGTAATCATCTACGCGTCCCAAAGGCTAAAGAGGTACTTCCCAGCTCACCAAATCCTTTTGGTGACTAAGTCCCACCCCATAAAAGCACTCCTGCACCAGCCCCTTCTCACGGGAAGAATAGCACAATGGCTAGTCTTGCTCTCTCAATATAACATAGGCATCAGAACTCCCAAGGCTGTCAAAAGCCAAGCCATAGCAGATTTGCTAACTCAATTCCCAGGCCCGCTAAGCGAAGAAATCCTTAGTAAGGTAGCAGTAATAGAGATCCCAGGAAAGAAATGGACCATGAGGTTTGACAGGTCGGCTATAGCAACTTCAAATGGGGTAGGAATTGTATTAAGTTGTGAAAATGGAGACATCATACCCTTGTCTTTCAAGCTTGGTTTCTCGTGTTCTAATAATGCAGCTGAATATGAGGCATACTTAACTGGGCTGACTATAGCACTCAGCATAGGAGTGAAACATATGAGAGTGTTGGGAGATTCCAATCTTGCAGTCTCCCAAGTGAAAGGTGACTTCGTGTTACGAGAACAAAACTTAGCAGCCTACAGAACTTAGGCACAAAGGCTGAAGCTGGAATTTCAGACTTTTAGCATGGAGTACACTCAAAGAAGTGAAAACAGATTTGCCGATGCGCTCGCCACTCTGGGATCCCAAATACCATTTAATGGGAGAGACACGCTGATAAAAATAGGAAGGTAGGAACATTCTATTACAAGGATTCTCTAAGGGATGTACCCCGGAGAGTCCAAACAGTAGGATTGGAGGAGCAAAGTCAAAGAAAAGATGAAAGAGGCAGGGCCCAGAGGGAACATTAAAGAACTAATGGATTACACTCAGACAGAAGGGGAATTGTATAGAAGGCTGCCAGATGGAATATTATCCAGATGTATCACTGAGAAGGAAGGAAAGCTGAAGCTAGAAGAATTACATACCCAAGCTTGTAGAGTTGCAAAAAAGGTTAGCCTATATAAAAGGATGCAACGCATGGGGTATTACTGGCCAAATATGGACAAGAAGGCAGCAATTATACAGGAGAAATGTCAAGAGTGTCGGTTGGCAATAGATAAAGAAGAAAGCTACGCTGTGTTTGTTGCAGAAGATTGGCGGGTTCCTTTCATAGGATACCTGGCTTGGGGGATCCTGCCAACTGACAGAACACTAGCCCACAAGCTCTAGAAACTAGCGGACATGTATTTCCTGTAGAACGACATCTTATTCAAAAAGGGATACAGTGGGGATCCCCTAAGGTGCCTGGGGCCAAAGGAAGCTAGGGAAGTAGTCAGGGAAGTTCATTCCGGAGATTGTGGAAGTCACCCGGGGAAAAGAAGGCTGTATAAGCAATTACTGTTGTTGGGATATTACTGGCCAATGATGAAAAGGGACTCTGAGGAGCTAGTCAAAACATGCCATGCCTGCCAAGTCCTGGGAGATGCAATTCACACTCACCCAAATGTTCTACAGGATATGACGACACCATGGCCTTTTCACACTTGGAGACTTGATCTCATAGGGCCTATAAACCCTCCATCCAACGGTTACATATGGATCCTGGCAGCCACCGAGTACTTTACAAAATGGGTAGAGACCATCCCTTTGAAAAAAAACCACTGGAGCAGCCGTAGCAAATTTCATTCGAAACCACATCATTACAAGGTTCGGGATCCCTAGAAGATTGATCAGTGACAATGGAACCCCATTTATAAACAAAAACATGAAGGGGTTAACTGAAGCATATCACATCAAGCATGGGAGGTCTACCCCATACTACCCACAAGGAAATGGCTAAGCTGAAGCTACCAATAGGGTAATGTTGAAGATCCTTAAGAAGATGAAGCATGAGTATGGAGGAAAATGGAGTGATCATCTGGCAGATGTACTCTGGGCATGTAGGAGCTCTGTAAAGACAGCCAAGAATTCTCCCCATTTTCCCTAGTCTATGGAACAGAAGCTATCAACCCCGTGGAGTTAGTCATTCCTACACCAAGGGTAGTTTTGGAAGAAAGCCAAGAAGAGAGTGAGAACAAAAATAATGAAAGGAGGCTGGCAGATCTGGAAGGGGTAGAAGAAGAAAGAGAGCTAGCCAAGAAAAGAAGCCAGAGGTACCAGCAAAGAATGACTAGAGCATATGCATAAGCAGTACGCCTGAGAATGTTCACTGAAGGGCAATTGGTACTAAGGATGGCGGAGCACGTAAGGAGGAACCTACCAGGGCCCTCTAAGTTCACCCTAAAGTGGGAAGGACCCTACATCATTAGTGCAGCCCATGAGAGTGGGTATTATTACCTTACTGAGGAAGATGGGACAGTCCTGACAGAACTCATAAACGGGAAATGGCTGAAACAATACTATGCATAAGGACGAAGGGATCCCGGCACATCAGGACCCTTTTACCAGCTTCACAACCCGCTAAGTGTTTTTATTTTTATCTTTTTATTTCCTTCATCTTTTGTCATGAATTCTGGTCTAAATGATTTTGTTTAGGAACCTATGATAGATTGACACTCTGTGGTCAATACTACACTAAATGATTTTCTTTATTCCTTAAAAGATGACCATATTGTAATGAAGTTCCTTTTTCTTCAATATTTGAGTCTTTCTTTTAACACTGCAAAGTCCAAGTTTGGATAGATTTAAGGAAGGATACCTGAGTCAAAAAAAAAAAAAAAAAAAAAAAAAAAAAAAAAAATGTATGTAATACCCTTTTACATATGGCCCAGGATTCACCTCACAAATGATTTCAAATACCCCATAGACAGTTCCAAGTGCATAGGTCTAGGATCAGAAGCAAAAATAAAATACCAAGATACCTAGCCTAGCACTTGGCAAAAGAGGGGAACTTGTCAAAGTTCATGAACTGGGACCGTATCTAAATATATATATATATATATATATACAAGGGAAAAGATACCAGTGTACCCAGTTCAGTACTTGCACAATAGACCATCGGGTACCTGGACCAGAACTTACAGTGAAGCCTGTAGGAACCATGGTCTAGGACTCAAGAAAGAAAAGAGAAAAGTCATATATAAAAAAAGAAAAAAAAGAAGGCAATATATCAAAGAGAAAGGCAGATCCACATACTAAGAAATTAGAAGCAGTTTTGAAACACAAAAAAAAAAAAAAAAAAAAAAAAAAAAAAAACAGAAGAGCAATTTTCAAAAAAAAAAACATATACAACCCCAAACTGTTTACACAAATCTAAAGAAAACTAAGGAATGAGGCCGGCCAACAAGAAGCCATCCGGGGGAATGATAGGCACAGTTGAAGAAGAAAGAATCCTTTGCCGCTTGACCTTCAAATCTTGTAAAACCTTGTGAGCACGAGCCAAAGTTTCCTCAGCAGCAGCTATCTCAACGTCTATGCTCTTGGAAGATTGCCTCTGAAACAACATATGAGCCAACAGGCGCAAGTGATCCAACAAAAAAGATAAATTGAACTTGGCCTCCAGAAGGTCTTGGACCACCCCTCTCCACTCCAGAAGCCTTTCTTCAGACAAAGTGTCCACAGAAGAATTCCTCAGTGAAACCAGCACAACACATAACAACTCCATCAAAATATTACCCAGAAAAATGCCTCCCCTGAAGCCACTGGTGAAATCCCCGTGACTCTTGATCAGACTCTCTAACAGCGGCAGACCTTCAACAGGAACAGAGAAATGCAGGAAGCTGCCATAAGAAGACCCAAAAGAATAGAAGTGGCTGGCAGGAAGGCTGTTAAACTCCAAGAGGTCAAAGCGAGCTAGGAAGGAGGAAAGCCTTGAATCAAGATCTGGGGCAGCCACTCCCGAGGCGTCCCCCATCGCTGTGTCACCGTTTGCAGAGACTGGAGGACTTGCAGCCTTTTGCTTTGACTGAGGATCAGCAATTCGAACGGATCTCACAATTCCTTTAGGGATAACAGGCTCAAAATCTTTAAAGCCTGTATCAATATTCGTAAAAGAAAAGGAAAGGGAAGAACATATTTAGTCTTTAAAAAAAAAAAAAAAAAAAAAAAAAAAAAAAAGAAGAAGAACAAACCAATACCAGCTTCTTGAGGCAGAGCCTCTTCTTCTTGATCCCCTGATTTCCCCGAAGATTCTGGGAAAGAACATAAAGCAAGTTGAAGAAAGGGTGAAGAACCAGTGGCAAAATGGCTAAAGGAAGGAAGAGATGTAGGGGGCTTCGCCATCGAAGAAGGAAAAGAAAAAAGGGTTGGGAAAGAAAAAAAAAAAAAAAAAAAAAAAGCACAGTGGAAACAGCTCGCACTCACCTTCTGAGCTTTCTGATTCCAAGGAAGAGGCAACACTAGAAGCAGACCTCGCACTGACTTGACCTAAAAGGAGAAAGAAAAGAAGGAACTCAAAAAATAAAAAAAGGGAAAAGAAAAATAGAGATGAAACGCTATTTTAAAGGAAACATGGCTCACCTGTTTGTTTGGATAAATGAGTGTCTCCCAAAGTCCCTTTATCTGACAATGTTTTAGGAAACATAGTTTTGATGGGACTAGGAGTGCGCTCAAGATAAGGACTTTGAGATGCAGGGATCTTAGAGGCTTCGGGATCCTGAGAATCCTAGGAACCCTGCATTGGTTGCCCGGTCTCCTCAGCCAGGCCACCACTAGGGGGCTCTTCCCCCACAATAGGAAATGCAACAGAAAGGGCTGTAATAGCTTCTTCTTCCAGAATTTTACCGGTCATAGGAGGAGACACCTCCACCTAAAAAAAAGGGGGGAAGCAGTGCTAAGTGAAAAACAACAGGGTAATGCAAACAACACAGTACTAGAGCAAAAGAGGGAAAACATGAACAAAGAAAACACATACCATGTCATCACCAGAAGATTGACTTTTGCCCTTCTTGAAATCAGACTTGCGTTTGGACTGCAAAGGAAACCATCACTCATCAGCAAAGAGGAAATAACTGCAATAATATGAACAAGTGAAAAAGAGAGAAGAAGGAAAGAAGTCTTGCCCTTCTCTCTCTCTCTACAGATTCTCTAGAAGTCTTTTACTTACTACGAATACGTCCAGAGGGTCCTAAAGGGGGCTGGGATACAAAATCAAAGGATCCTAAAGAACCAGGGACTGAAGCAGTCACAGGAACCTGGGAAAAAGAAGACTCTACCTTGGTCTTCTTCCAGGTCCTTGAAGCCAAAGATTGCCCGACATCCTTGCCTTCCTGGGATACCAAATGTGTTTGAGATTTCCTAGTTTTTCTTCTTTTCGTCTTAGGACCAACCTTCACGCCCTCCGTACTTTCCTCAACATTAACTGTTTTCATTTTTCCTGGCTTGACATCCTTGCCTTTACCCGAAACGGTAGCAGCACCTATTGTCTCCACTGCACCTTTCTTAATAGGTACTCCAGAGAAAGTGCCAATAATGAGACTGCAACCCAACCAAGTCTCAGGAAAATCTTGCGCATAAGTCACCCAAACTCCCCTGGAGGCATGCCACTCTGCGAACCCAACCTTGCTGCTTACGGCAGCAGAAACAATTCCAGCAGTAAGAAGGGATAAACGCCTATTGAATGTCGGAGCAGAAGCAATACCAAGATTTGGGGTTTCCCGAACTAAACTAGAGCCAACATAGTCAATAAAAGACTTATGTATTCTTCTCCAATAACTAGTATAGCCACTAGAAGCAAAAACTCCTCTCTGGGAGTTAGGTACTGCAAATTGAGGGCTCCTCCGTGACCAATAAGAAAAGGCCTGCAGCCTCAAGAAAGGATCCAAAGAAGGAAAGGACGGCACTACGTCCTTAAAAACTGGGGGAATGTCTTGGTCAAAACCAAACTGCCGGAGCACCCGGTGTGCTGAATAATGGGTATATTTTGGACCACTCAAAGAGGGCACAGGAAGCCAAGAAGGGCTAGTGCAAGCAAGATAAGCCAAACTGCCCTCATCACCACGGCGCAAGTCAAAAGTATTACCTGTAGAAGATAAAAAGGAAGACAACACAGAATCACACATAAAGCCAAGGCCAAACTCACGAGGAGATCTCCAATGTAAGTTCCCTGCTTGATCAAATAACTCTACAAGATTGAGGCCACCACCTTTCAAGCTAATCCAACGAAAAATAATGGGAAAAGCCTCAGTCAAATTGCCACAAAGACCCTTCACTATGTCAGGGGATCCTTGGAATTTATCCTTCACAAATTTCAAATTCCTACACTTGGCTAAAGTAGCTGCAGAACGGTCCCACATAAAAATCTGAAGGATAGCACAATGAAGAGACGACGTAATCACATAACAAGAATCACCCTTGGTCTCATCTCCATGAAGCTGGTCCAATTGAGAATACACATGACCCAAAAACAGAATGGCTAAAGGATATTGGGTACCTCGAGCCAACTTGATCGCTAATGGAAAAAAGGAAGACTTAACCCCGTACCCAAGAAACTCGCTGAACAAGAACTTGCTAAGCCAAAATGCCAGAAAACCAGCCCACCTCACTTCCTTATTCTTCTCACGAGAAAGGGTCATCAACCATCTCCCCATTCTAGTCGGCTTACCACCAAGAGAGGCAGCACGACCACCAAAATGGCCAAACAGTTTATCTTCCACCACAAGATCCTCTTCAGAAAGGTTGATATCAAAGGGACTCTCATCACCAAACACCGGGAGAAGGAAGTTGTTAACCACGTCCTCCAGGGTAATCGTCAATTCACCAACAAAAAAGAAAAAAGTATGAAGGGAAGGGCACCAACGACGTACCAGATGTCTAAGCCCTTTGGCGTCTCTGAAATCCTCAAGGTTTCTGGAAATAGCCACTGCCTTTAGGATACCAGCGCGCTCCAGGCGACCCACAAACTCCGCATCAAATAGCTCCTTGTCTACCCAGATGGGCCAGCCTTGGATTTTTCCCGGGACAAAATCAAAGAAGATAAGCACCGCCTCTCGAATTCCTTGTCTAATCTGAAGATCAAAAATCTCTCTAGGGTCTAGAACCTGGGTGGAACCGGCAAAACCCGCATGGCCAGAAAACATCCAGGCATGAGGAGACGGAGGAGCGTCGCCATGAGATATATAAGGAAAAAACGGACTGGGAGAATACCAGGGATCCCGTAAAGGGAAGGCAGGACCTTCAGTAACTTCACGAGAATCACTCGGAGCGAAACCAGAAGAACCTTCGCCCTCAGAAGGACTGGGGGTACGCTCTCTCCTTTTTCGGGAAGAAGAAGAAGCCATTGGAACAACACAAATGATGAGAAGAGAAGAAATTGAAAGAACGAAAAAGGGGAAGACGGGAATAACAGAGAAGAAAAGAAAAAAGAAAGACCCAAGAATGAAAGACTCAGAGAAGCAAAGTGATAAGGTGAAACGGCCACAATAAAGGCGCAAAGAGCAGTTGGAGAAGACAGTGTATGGAAAGACGCGTCAGTTGCCAAAAAATTTAATTTTGAAGAAGGGATTAATCAGCGGTTATTAATGAAAAGTAACGGGAAACGAGAAAAGTGGGTAGAGGAATTTTACCTCAAATACTCAACTGCCATGTCCCGTGGAAAGAGGAAACTGCAAAAAAATAAGGGAACGCAACACACAGTAAAAGACTAAGGTGACCAAAATCAGCAGAAAAAGGCCGGGATCCTAAGTAAGAAAGGAGGAAACCCAGGAGAAATTAAAGAAAAAAAAAAGGGGATCCTATGAAAATCTTAGAAAACCTGAATTATTCACGCGTGGGCTTCAGGCAACCCAGAAGCTCGGGGGGCTAAATGTTGAGGTCTAAAAGGGATCACAGTGAGGGAGGCCCAAAAGAAAAAAAAAAACAAGCTAAGTCCAAAGAAGCAGGTGCAAGGGGATCATGAAAGAATAAAAAGGCCCAGGAGGCTTGAAGCCCAAACGAAGAAACATCAAGAAGGAAAAGAAACTCATGGCAAGAGGCTAAGTAGCCAGGATCCTCAGCAATCATCAAGGGGCGCGGATCCTTCCAGGCGCATAGTTAAAGAAGATTAAGACAGTTCGAAAGAAAAGGACGGGAAAAGAAAATAAGAAACAGAGCAAAGAAACACAAGCGCCAAAAGACCCAGCGACCTCTCATGACACAAGCAGGAAGCGTCTCGGGGAACCAGAATAGAGAAATACGAAAAAGAGAAAGGCATCAAGCGACTTTCAATTTGGCAGAATGGGATTCCGCTCAGATGGGAAAAAAGGGCAAACAGGGAATTGACAAATGGTGAGACCGAGAAGGGCATACCTCAGCACATCCCGAAGAAGGTAACCAACTAGGGACTTTCAAAAGAATCAAAGCTGAAAGAAGGAAAGAATGAGAAAAACGGGAAATAGAACCTGCCGAGTGAAAGGCACGGAACAGGCTCTGTTCACAAGAAAGCAAAACAGGGGAACCAGTGGTTCCCCTGGAAGGCCAGAACTTCATTATAAAAGGAAGGGGTAGGTTACGAAGACAAGGTAGCGAAAAAGAGAGAAAAAAATAGATTTTCTAGAGAAAAGAACTATCAGTAAAGTTGTGGTGAAGAGAAAGAAAACACTAAGGGAAAAATGAATATTGCTTCCCGGTATCCTGTAAAAGCCACTATTGCACATACTCAGATTCAAAGAGAATCAAACTTTGCAAGTTTTAAAGGCTGAAATAGCCATTCAAGACTGTAATTTTTGAGCTTGATTGAACCTTGTATCACGTCCTAGTGAGCTTTCTGTAACTTAACAAAGAACATATTAATGAAATATGTCTCAGTAATTCAAGGATCCCTTTAACATTATTTTGTACCTCTTTATTGATCCTGTTTTGTTTTCCAAATTTATCTTGTTGTTTTGGCATGTCTCTCCATACGAATATCCTTGCTTGTCATTTTACTTGTATTGTAGGAAGCATCCCCTGTGCATCACTTGACTCTTAAACAGCTTGTTAGCTGCGGTGAGTCAAGGCCCGGTTCACCAAGCCTCTTATTAGGCCCGGGATCCTTAGGCCTGAGTGTCACAAAAAAAAAGGCACTCTCTCACATGGTCTCACTAATAATAAACATACATATTAATAAATTGACATACCACCAATGGACATATATTACTTGGACATAAACCATTGTTGGACTTGTATCATTTGGACATGAACTACCATTGGACATATATTATTTGGATATGGACCATTGCCGGACATACCTTATCATGTTGAACATGAACCATGAATCGCAACTAGACATGGACTAGTGGACTCATCCCATTGTTGGACATTGGACACCTAATTAAACATTTTCTAACATTGGACATCACTTAATAAACA
Organism: Quercus lobata; assembly: GCF_001633185.2. NCBI lineage: Eukaryota > Viridiplantae > Streptophyta > Magnoliopsida > Fagales > Fagaceae > Quercus > Quercus lobata. Next base: position 17,397,096 of record NC_044909.1, read on the forward strand.
TAATAATAACGTATCAACTCACCATTTAATCAAAACTATCATGCTAAACATATTATTTATTTATTTCAACCATTATCATGACTCTAAGACTTTGGGTTTTATCTATTTTGTAGGCTTAAAAATACACCGGTAGCCATTGGTCAATGCGGCCCAATGTTGAGTTCCGAGTTGACCTTCCCAAAACAAATCCGGGCCTAGCAAAGTCACACCTTCAAAGGCACGTGGCTACGTGCAAAAAAACGCCCCCGACAATACTCTTCATTTTTTTTTTCCTTAGTACTTTCTGGTTTGATATACACAACATGAAGCTTTGAAAGCAAAGGTCAAATAGGACTATATATAAGCGGAAATTCTGTTAAATGATTAGCAGGGAAGTGATTTCATTATCACTTTTTTTTTTTTGGGTTTGTTCTAAACTTATTAAAGACTGATTTTTCAAAATTGGGAGGACTACCTCTAAAATCTTCACGGTATGTCATCTTAGACAATGATTTTTTCAACTACTTTTTGGTTTATATGGAATTATGGATGGTATTGAGCTTGTTGGTATAACAAATGTGTATTTGATAACGACCTCTCAACATCATTAAATCTAAATTAATGCCTTGAAAACTCAAAGAGCAATGGCTCAAGAATCAAGATCCCTAAATATCCCTAAATTGGCTGAATTGGGTTTAGTGTTTGAAACCAGAGTGTCCTCTTGTGTTTTCCAAAGGATTTTCATTGCCACTATTGCATATAGCGTGAACTCATCTTTGGTGATTCTTTTTGCGAGTAACTCACGTTGAGGCTTGCTATGCAATTTGGGAGTAGCTGATGTGATGATAAGAGTGATTTTGGATTTTGGAATATGATTGAAACAATAATTTAGGATTGGAGTTTTGTATTTTAGCTTGGGAAAAACTATACCGTTTGGATGGTGTCAGGTAAGTTTTTATTTTTTACTGAAACGGTGTAATTTTGGGGCTGATTTGGCAAAAATAAAACACGTCAGCATGCACATGTGTCACTTAACAGTAAAAACTAACCGTCGGAGGTGAATTGCTAACAGAACCAAACTTCAGGCTGTAAAATTAATGTTCTGAAACATTGGGATTTATAGTCCAAGCAACCCAAACTTCAAGGGTGTAATTTGCAATTTACCCTTATTTTAACCTTAAACTATTAATATGTTTTATTTGAATCTCTAACTTTGAAATAAATATCATTTAAAGCAACTGTTCACATGATATTTAACAAGGGTTAGCATAATTTGTGACATAAAGTTTAAATGGGAACTAGATTGGTTTTATGCAAGTACTAAGTCTGAATCGAGTGGACTCTATGAAAATTAATCTAAGAAAAGAGAGTATTTTTTTTTTTTTTGAGAGAGAGTTTTACTCTATAGCGTCCGCTCTTGATGATTGTTCTTTATCATCAGACCAAGACACCAATCAATTTTTGGTGTAGGCAAAAATTGAACCCCAGATATCTTATTCAACGATCAAAGACTTTACTGATTGAGCTAACTGGAACCCACAAAAGTGGGTATTTGTTAGATGCTCCTGAATGCTACCTTCTCCCAGATTCATGGTGAATCCCACTAATTACTTTTAAGGTGGATTCACCATGAATATGAGAGGAATGAGAACCACGTCACCACATATTCCAGTAGCACCAAATAATTTTTCAAGAAAAAAGCGCTTACCATTTGTGAATATTGAGAGACTACCAATTGGGTAGGAAACTATAAAAAAGAAGCCTTTCCTCAATGGTATGAAATTATGCCCTAGGTGGATCTCTAGCATGTATAAAATATAAATTAATTTTTTTCCAATGCGAAGAATGAGTTTGGGTCTTTCTCTATGCATGTCACAGAAGCTAGGTTTCAAAGATGGACAGACAAATTGAGAGAGAGAGAGAGAGAGAGAGAGAGAGTTTTAATTCGACTTTGAATTTCTTTATCAATGGCAGTGTCTTCAACAACTCTCGTGACTTTCCCAACACCTTGTTAGTGTCTCCAATGATGAGTCCACTAGCAATGAATGGGGGATTCAATTTTCTAATTAAACAAGATTAATTTTTTTATGAATGAGGGTGTGATTGTATTTAGGGTAAATCTTAAGTACAATTACTTAGGTGTTCCATAATTGAATTCAAACATATTACTACATTGAATATAATTGTCTTTAAAAAAAAAAAATTAGTATTTTTGCTTCATTGATTAGTATAGCTATATATAAATATATATATATATATATATGTATATATGTATATATCAATTTAATTAGGAAATATACTATTGAGTTCTTAAATAATTGTCAATTTCTTTAAGATTTTCTCCTCTCTCCCTGTATGTGTATATTAAAATACTTAGCATTCTAAAAAAAAAGAGTACCTAAATAACTGTACCTTAAGTTTTGTCTATATATATATATATATATATATATATATATTATTCCCTACTTTTCATACTACAACAATAATAATAACAATACTATAACATGTTAGATGGCGTAAACATAAATGTTTACACTATATTCTTATCAAATTTAATATTTTACTTTTCAAATCAAATTTAATATTTTACTTTTCAGAGTTAAGAAGAAATATATATATATATATATATATATATTTATAGAAGTAGAAATTAGAAATTAGTTTCCAAAACAAGGATATATGTGATTAGAAGTAATAATATATGTTAGAGGCCAACGTAATAGTCATGGACAAAGGATCATTTACAAGTGGTACCAATAACGTATACTTAAGACATACATATCAGTGGCAGAGTCAAAAAAATTTTCTAGGGTAGCCAAGTTATATACTATAAAAGAATTTTAAATTAAAAAAAAAAATCAAAAGTCTTGTAACTCAATTGACACCTATTAGTAATTTCAAATAAGACATTTAAAGTTTAAATCTCTCTTCTGTAACAATCTCCCTTCTCCCATTATAACCATTAAATTATAAAAATACAAAATAAAATAAAAAAATGAGAAGGAAAAAAGCTACAAAGATTTAGTCCTATTTATCTATACTATCTATAAGAGGATTCTCCTCTTTGAACTGAACTTTTATATTGTTCAAAAATACCACTAAATATTAGGTTTAATAGATAAAAAACTTGAGAACAACTTGGTAAAATTATATCTCAAATTCCACTTCAAATGTCTACAAAATAAGACACCCTCTTACTAATTTATTTTTTCAAAACAAACTTATTCAAATTAAAAAAATAAAACAAAACAAAACAAAACAAAACAAAAAAAAAAAAAAAAAAAAAAAAAAAAAAAAAAATTATGACACTAGGAACTAGACCAAAAAATAAAAGCCTCATCGCACGCACAAAATGTGTGTGATAAGGCTAGTTAAATATAAAATAAATAAGTAGAGAGCAATCCTACTATCATTGTGCCACTTAAAAGATATAACTATATGAAATACATAATAAATATTAAAAAGATAATAACTAAAAGTCATTCTAATATGTGGTTTCCAAAACAAATACAACTAGTCGCTAACCCGTGCGATGCACGGGAAAACTATTGGAAAATAAATTTAATCCGTTTTTTTGTTCTATTAAATTTAATCTTTCTTTTATTCTTTTAAAATAAGAGTTTAGGTCTAATGATAAAAAAAAGCAATCATCGTGTAACGGACGCAATAGATTAACATTTTATTGAAACTATAAAAAAAGGGTATAACATCATTTTGAATAGTAAATATATAGTTTTATAACATCTTAAACTTTTTTTTTTCCTTAATGGCATAATGTGTTAGGATCACAAAAGAGTATGTGTAAAATCTAACTATGAAAAGTTGTTCTTAGAGGGTCAGAAATGCATTAATTTTGTTAAATAGCATAACTTTTATCACATCTTATAAGAACTTTACAAATTTATAGCATTTATCTTTTAGTTAAGGTTGTATTAGAGGATTGGAGTTCTTCTTAATTGGATGTGTTTACAGTTAATATTTACACACTTTTGTTTCAATGGCCAATTAACTTTTTACAAAATTGACCAAAATGACATTTTACACCTGTCAAAGTTTGCATCAAATTTTTCAATAATAATAATAATAATAATAATAAACTATGTGACTTGCTTCAAAATTGTACATAACGTGTGTAATGCAATTGAGAAGGATACATATAAGTCAACTTTACATACATACTAAATAAAAAACCAAGATGCTGTCGAGAGAGTAAACGATGTCGTCTAGATGCGTAATAAAGAGGAGTAGAAGACCATGTCTTTGCATGTTGGGTTGCCTAGAACCAACTGCAAGATGAACAATAGCAACCACAATAAATCACACCGTTTCATTATTAAGGATAAAAATCTGAGATTTTATAATTATTAGCATTTTTTAGTTCTTTTATGGTTTTCATTTTGCCCGTTCGTGTTCAATCCATAAATGCAAATATAACTAAATTTTACCTTTTAAAAATCCATGAAAACAGAAGTTATGTCACTTTTAGAATATGAAAAATGTTTTGTTTGAACCAAGTTCTTTCGCAACTTCTCAAAAAAAAAAAAAAAAAAAAAGTTCTTTCCCAACTGCCATATATGCCAAGAAGAGCAAACACACAATAAGGCAATGCAACTCAACCCCCAAATACCATGCATGTACAGATTAAAAATATATACAACTTATTTCAACCCCATTACAACTTTATTCTCCTTGATTATATCATGTTCCAAATTCAAATGTAGCAATGAAAACATAAACTAAAGCAATAATATAGCACAGGACCAAACTCAATTGGTAGTGGAGGTTAGAGAGAATTTACTGTGTTGCATAAGTAGAGAAGAATAAATTTCAATAACAAAATTTTATTCAGAAATTGAGTCCTAAATCTGAAAAAGCAAAACCCAAGATTCAAAGGGAAGAGAAAAAAGTTAATCTAAATCAAATTACACTGGAGAATTTAAACAAACACATAGAGGACAAACACAAAGATGTCAATAACAATGAACCAAAAGTTCTATCCAAAATTACAGAATAAAGATAGTTAAAAAAAAAAAAAAAAAAAAAAAAAAAAAAAAAAAAAAGGAGATGAAGAGGTTTCGGTGGGACTAAGGGGCCATAAGCATAGACTTGTAGCAGGCACCGTTCAAGTCACTGCTACAAGCATGGTGTAATTTGGAAATTGCCTAAATTAAAACATGCAATGGTAAAACAATATAATAAAAACATGACAGAAGTTATACTATTGTTTTTTTTTTTTTAACAATGCAATACAACAGCGGTAAGGGGAAGAAAAAGGAAATTTAGCCACCAAAACCACGCAAACAAAGAAGATTAAAAAAGAGAATCCCAAGAACTACAACTGAAAGGGGAAAACAAAAGAAGTCAGTTTTACCTGTGGCCGTTTCACTGGTTGGCAGTGGCAATAGGCTGGTTGACGGGGCTTGGGGACTAAGAATTTTCATCATCTACGTTTGTAGAAATTGTTTTGGAGTTGTCGATGGGAAATAATCTTCAGACAGAACAGTGTGTCTCTAATTTATATAGGCAAATTGAACACAAACGTATTTAAAATTTCACTGAAACGGTTTATTTAATTAGTCAATCGAATGGATACAATTTTTGATTTTTTTTAAATGTAATCGTGTCATTAAATTATCAAGTCATGTGGCGCAATGAGAAGTGGTCAATAAAAAGTCAAACGTTTCAGCTATTAGTTATTATATAGAATAGATACGCAATCTAAAAGCAAATACAATACTTATCTATACTCAGTCACAAAAGACAGAAAGACTATCATTTAGAGATTGATATGTTCAAGAGGGGCGAAGAGTATACCGAGCCGTAGAGATCCGACAATGACACGACAGTTCCGTGAATCAATAGTGATTAGGGTGAGTTGTATTTGTAATTTTGTAGGGGCTGAATTGTAGAGAGCTGGTGGCGGTGTGTGGTGACTCTTGTGAGAAGTGTATCTCTAAGTTTTTTTTTTTGTTTTTTTTACCCATGATTTGGGAATTTGTTAAAAACAGAAGTAACTTTTTTGTTTTTTTTTTTTTTTATTTTTTTTTTAATGTTTAATGGGATGGACGACTTTTTTTTGGGGGTCTGTATCAATTTAATTTTTATTTGAGAAGGAATGAGGGGATCTACAATTTTATTTCTTCGATTTTTGTGATTAATGAGGGAGCAACAATTTAGCCCTTAATAAATGGTAAAATATTGGGGGGGTGGTGGGTGGGCGCATGGCCCCCCCAGGTCCGCCTCTGTCCAGCATGCATTGATGTGTGCTGTACTATGTGGACGCCACAAATAATCTACAATGTTTGTTGTGAATGTGATAACCAATGCTAATTCCATTTTTTTTTTTTTTCTTTCTTTTTTCATTTATTAGAGTGACCTTTGATCAATAATAGAGCCATGTCATGGACACTCAAAATTTTAAACTAAGGTTTAGAATTGTATGTATCAATCCATTTGACACATTAGGATCAAATAAGGTTTAGAATTGTATCCAATGTATTAATGCATTTGACACATTAAAATGAAGACACGTGTCTAGTTTTGGACATGTATTTGTATCCTAACTAATACATGGTACACAAGCCATGTATTTAAAATAAAGCTTAATTAAATTATACTTATGTCTATAGAGACAGTTCCAAATTTTCAAATATATAATAATGTCTCTTCTTTCTAGACTTATCGAAATACATGAATACGTCTCAAATAACATGCAAGAAATTGACTAAAGAAGATTTGCATGCTAGTAGTGTTAAATTTGTAACAACGCGTTAAATTTATATTATCCGCAAGTTCATCGATAAGTTAAGTCATGAATGTCTCAAGTAACAACGCATTAGATTTTAACATGGATCGGCTTGATTTGCTATGGGTGTTATATTTGTTTTAAGAGATTTGCATGCATAGCGTAAATTACCGACGTATGATTCCTTGCTTGATCGAAGGCTTTTGCACTTTACAATTATATTATCCGCAAGTTCATCGATAAGCTGGCCATGCCTTTGACTTATTTGTGGGCTGGGCTCAATTAATTTGTTGCCCTTGTTTAGCTTGTATGAGTTGTTGGCTTGAGCAATTTATATTTTTCCCATTGGCCTAACTCGTGTTGACGTAATTTATAGCCGAAAATGTGGGTCATAAAGTCTGAAATATGTAGTGTCTGATTGGTAAAGATTATTTTTGTCAATTTATTTTACTATTCAATTTATTTTTACTATTAATTATGAGTCTCACATTATTATTTCAGCTAACTTTTACATTATTTTATTTACTGTAATTTCAAAAAAAAAATTAAACAAAATAGGCCGATTTCAAACAGAAATAAAATGATCATAAAGACCCAATCAAAGATAAGAAAAATACGGATCTTTAAGCCACATCCCGAATTAGATACGTCGTTCATTAATGGTGATCTCAAGGACCGGAGCAGGCTCTCCTCCATGGTTTGAAACCCGAACCGGACCGTATAGTCCGATTGGAAAAACCTCTCATTTTTACGATTCTTTTAGTCTCAAGAACCGCTCTATGAAAAAAAAGAAAGATACGTGCGAACCGCAGTCAAACCTCACGGTTCTTGCGGTTCTCATAGGTCCCTTTTAAGAAATTTTAAAAAAAAAAAAATTAAAGCCTTAAACGACATCGTACTAGAATATTTACTATATTTTAGTTGGAAAAAAAATATCTGCTGGTAAAGAATTTGAATAAAAGTAAATAGAAATCAGAAAAGAGAAAAAATAAAATAGAGTTGCGTTACTAGCCACTATTTTATATCTTCTCAGGCTTGTTTCTTTTTTCAGCTAGATACCAGCTTCTCCTTCTTCTTTTTCTTCTTGTTCTTTCAACTTCTACCTTTTGCTGTCGTTTCTAACTTCTTCTCTCTTCCTTTAATTTCATCTGCTTTTGTTTGTAGTGTGTTTTTAGGGTTGTGAGCTAGTCACGTGGGCATTGGAAAGTGGAAATTGTAAAGAAAAGTCTGAGACTTTGTTTCTTACAAAGCAACTTGAGCCCCACATGATATGATGATACATCGTATCATCCTCTTTTGTCCTCTTGTGCCGATACAAATTGATGCTCTTAATTTTTTTTTTTATATATAAAAAAATGGTTATTATTATTATTGGATAGATATTTCATACTTGGACTTGGTATGGATATATTAGACGTAGAGTATGTTTGGATATTACTTATTTTACGAAAAATTGAAAACTAAAAATACTGTAACAAAATAATTTTTAATTATGTGAATAGTATCGTAAAACCCATTTTTAATGAAAGTTTTAGTAAAAAAGAGATTTGTGAGGTCTCGTAAACAATGCACATGACTCACTGATAAAGACAAAAATACACTTCTAAAAAAAAGGCCAACACGCAAAACATGAACACAAACGTTGTATCCAAATAAATACTTAGGGTTCGTTTGGATACAACTTATTTTTACTGAAACTAAAAACTTAAAACACTGTAACAAAATAATTTTTAAATGTGTGAATAGTTTCGTGAGACCCGTGAACAATACATGAATAATGCATTTTATTTCCTACATAGTGAATCCATGTGATATTACTATTCACACACTAATAATAATAAATAAATAAATAAAAAGACAAACGTAAAAACATATTGTGGATCCAAACACTCACTTAATTAAAATATAAATTTATAGTTTTAATTGAATTATTTTAATTTATTCTTACACTTGTACTAATTTAATATATTTATTTATATTTTAAATAATTATTAAATTAATTATGACACTAATATAATTCAATTACACCAACGAAGAACACGTGACAAGCTACAAATCTTAAGTTTAGAAATAAGCCACATAATTTTCTCTCTCTTTCAGCCCTTTTCAGTTTTCAATAAAAATTTTCTGGGTTTGCTTTAATCACTTGTTACGAAAAATGATCATTCAAAATCATCTTTTGATGGTTTCCACTGTCACAAAATGATCAGCCACTCCAGACCCATACTAGGAAGCTCAAGAACCCTTTCAAGAGCTTCAAAGTTTGATGGGAACAACTTTTGATGAAAAACAGAACAATGAATTGGGTCTTTGATTTGGGTTTTATTAATTGTGATTTGAATGTGAAGAGAAAGGCCAATTAATTGGATAAATGAATAAAAAAAATTTAAGGAATAAAAGATTAGAGAAGAACATCATGGCTGCTTTCAAAGCTTTGAAGAAGGAAAGGAAGCTTTCAAAGCTTCCATAGCTGATTCTTTCACAGCTTTCAAAGCATATTCAGAAGTCTCATGCCAAACCCACAACCCATCGGAACTCCCACGGCCAGAAATCCATATCAAACCCGATGTCTCACCTCCACAAGCTCCGCCAGAACGAGCCTCGATGCTCATAGCTGCATAGCCATGCCACGTCAATCCAAACAGCCATGGTTTCTTGTTCTGCTATACCAATAATCTTAGCTGTGAAACACACAATTTTAGTCCAAACCCATTTCCATCAAGTTCCGATCTGCCAATCTGGACGCATCTGGTGCTCAGGTCGATGAGGTCCGTTAGTATGGGGATGTTGGAGAAAGATGCAAAGAAGAAAGAAAGACAGAAAATTGAAAGAAAAAAGTGGTATTTGACGTGCGACTTTTCTACTTAGGTTTTGTTGCTTGCCACGTGTCTTTTATTGGTGTTAAAACATGAGAAAACCGGAGATATTATAACGGATTAACGGGAGGGGAGCCCAGCCCTCAAGGACTACACCGTGAAAATGAAGATGTTAGGGTCCACGGCCAGTTTTGCATAATGAAAATGTGCAAGAAACCCATTCGCAGTGTTTTTTTTTTTTTTTTTCTATACTTGTGGGGCCCACTCTCATATTATGGAGAAGAAACGTGCCACGGAAATCGGGTGAATTTTTCCCTGCTATACAGTATACACACACATATTTTCTGACAAACTCACTGGACTGGGATCCACCAAATTGGGCCACAACACATGAAAAACACAAATCAATGAAAATGTTGGTGATACTTGTCGGTGAAAATTTTGAACGTATGCAGCAAAATTAATATTTTAACCTAATGATGTAGGTTATACCATACTATTTATAATTTTAAATAATAATTAAAAATTCCAGTGTTAAGAATTTATGTTTTAACCTAATAATGTCGGTGATACCAAAAATTTTAAGTAGTAAGTAGGTGATGAGTAGTAATATACAAATACTGTGCTTGGTTTCTTGCGACTAGTCTCATATTAATTTGGCTAAGGGGTGTACCGTTGGTAAATTATTCTATAATGGCATCAATCAACGTTATTTTTTCTTTGTTTCCAGATGAGTTTGTTGTACAAGCGTTTGTGTAGCATAAACCAAAGATGCACATAAAAGTCCCAAGCAGGTTCCAATGAAATTTATACATAACAAAAGCAAAGTGCATGTCAATGTTCATAAGCAAAGACAGGCACGGACACTAAAATGAGTACATTAACGTGAACATATCCCACAAGTAGCTTAGAAGTAGCAGCAAGTGGTACATCAGTACATGCATAAAGAGTTGTGGGAAGAGAGGATATTATCAATTGCAGCTCTTATTTTATATTACCCACGCATATATATATACTAATACTAACATGAGCCTAACTAGCTAGCTAGGCTCACTCAGTTGGAAGTTGGAGGCTTGTGCTTTGGTGGTGGCTTGTAACCCTTGGGAGGTTTGCCATCCAATGAGGACTCCTGTGCTGGAGGCTTGTGTGGTGGTTTTATAGGGCCTACTGGTTTTTCTTTGTGTGGTGGTTTTTCCTCATTAAACCCATCTAATGAGGTTGGTGGCTTGTGTTTCGGTGGTGGCTTGTATCCCTTGGGAGGTTTGCCATCCAAATTTGATTCCAGGGTGGTCTCCTCCGTTGAAGGAGGCTTGTGTGGTGGCTTGTGTGGTGGTTTATGGTGGTCAGCAAGAGAGTGAGTGGTGAGAAGCACCACTGCGAGAAGCAACAATAGCAAGTGTTTAGTAGACATTTTGCACTCTTGCAAGACTTGATTGGAATTATGGTTATGCAAACTTAAGAAATATGTCGGCCTTTTATAATGGGCTTGGGCCTATGATTGCACGCCACATGGTTTGTATTTGAGAAATTACGGATTTCTCTTATGATTACACGTTGTTGTGATAGTGTCCACTTGGAACCCACTAACGTTTTTTTAATATTTTTTTTTAAAGGTAAGGAACCCACTGAGTTGAAAAGTTTGACAATGGCTAAGGCTGCGCCTGGTGCAGGTAATTTGGGTAAGGGTTAGCCAAAAGTTATTATCAATTCAACTTTCGATGTCATTGATCGGATATAGAGATAACTCAGATTGAAACTCTACTAATTTTTTTTTTTTTTTTTCTCTTTCTTCTCGTCTCTTTTAACTCTTTAGTCTTCGGCATCTTGACTTGCTAAGTTTGGTCTGTTTGCTCTAACTTCTTTCTTCTTTATTCATCCCACTGATCCCAATAGTTTGTTCTCTCTTTACTGACTAGATTGCTCCAAGATTTACAACCATGGTCCACGTGTATGGTATAGATTTCAAGTCTGCAAAGGCAAACCTATTAAAGGATCATCTTTTGTTTCCCTTTTATTTTACCACCATGCACGTGTATGGCACCACTGAGAGTCCAGGACAGGTATGACTTTTCCTGATTCTTCTATTCTTTAATTTTCTTTATTTTTATTATTAAATTAATTATATTATTATATAATATATAAAAATTGTACACACATATATATATAGTCAAAATGAATATAAATTATAATTTAATCTTAAATTAGAGTCTAATTTTATGTTATGTGTCTCAGTTAATTTTTTTTTTTAATTTTGGTGTAACTATTTACAATACTACAAAAATTGAGGAATTTAATTTAATTTTTTAATAATATTTGGAATTTCATAGATAATAATTTAAATAAATTTTTAAATTTATTTCAAATAATCTAATATTTATTTTATTAGTGGCTATTTTTTTAAAATATATATATATACAAACATTATATATAAACTTGGTAAAATTTTAATACACATTTAATTATACTTATTTGGAAATGTATCTCATACATATGTATAAGGTTACAAGCTAATATGTATAATAAACTACTTATAAAATAGATAAAAATTAAAAATTAAATAACGAAAATGTTTAATTTGTTATTTGATTATATTTTCTTTATGCATTTAATTTCAAGTATTTTTGTCTACTTTGTGACTTTATGGATTATAATTTAATTCATCGGAAAGGTAAAACCTATTGATCTGATGATATTTTAGAAATAATACTATACTTTTGGATTCAAATGTTGAGTTATAAAGTAATCAACTTATATATTTGAATAGCATTTACATTATATTTTAGATTATTATATAAAATATTATTATAATATATACAAATCTCGTTAATCATTTAGCCTCCCCAAACACAAATTTCAAGCTTCACCATTGCAAAGATTCGATCTATGGAACTTAAGTTTTTTCTTCATGTCCATCTTAGAAAAAAAACAAACATTCTAATGCCAACTTGTCTAAAAGTAAGAACATGCTAAGTTGCACAAAAAAAAAGAACATGCTAAGCATGTGAGTATAGATACAAATTGAATAAGTACAAATAGACACGTTTTCATGAATGATGTCATCCATGATCTAGCATTTGTTGATTTTTTATGGAAGATTACTTAAGAGGCCTTCCAAGTAAGGGTAAGACCTACTGTCTTTTTTTTTTTTTTTTTTTTTTTTTTTTTGTGTGTTGAATTCGGGTAAGACCTACTGTCTTTCCTTCATTTCCAATAAATGTAATATGGCCCATTTGGAACTGTATTGATAAGTTAGCCCGTACACAAAGTTGAACCTAGCGCTACACATTGGTAAGATACATTTTTTTTCTTTTTCTAACATACAAAATTTAGTTACAAAATTAGTTATAACTTAAAAATATTACTTTATTTAATATCTTCTTATTAAAGGTATATTTTGACAAATCCACAATTGGATCACATATTTTTCTTCTATCTTCCATGCTTACAAAATTTCTAGAAAATTAAAGATTTATAGGTATATTATCAATAAATTGTTTAAACTGTAAGCTTTTATAATTTAAAATTATGCATAAAATATAAGTTTATAGATCATATACCAATAATATCCGATCAATACAAAATTTGACATGTGTATTAAAAACGTAAAGAACATGCAATTTCATGATTAGATTTTCAAAATATGAAGTAATATTTATTTTATTAAGATTGTAACCTTAGGCTACATTTAATTTTGTAGCTAAATTTTACCCTTTATACAATCAACTTTTTGCTTTTTCCTTCATTTAACAATAATTATATGCAAAACGAATATATATTTCACTTCCCAATCAAACCATAATAATGAGAGCTTAGAATGATTTTTTTTAGAAAATATCTTCTAATATGGAAATCGATAAAATGAATATATATTCTACTTCCCAATCAAACCATAATAATGTCATATTTGTATTTTATTCTTCAAAATTAAGAGGGCAAGAGAAGTAGAATTCAGAAATTAGCCATGGAAAAAAAAATGTGGATGAAAATTGGTTTAAACTTGGTTAACAAAAGTTGTAATAATCCCTTAAAAAAATTGTTATAATTTAAGATGGCCCACATGCCAAGAGTATTGTAGTAATTGAAGGGGTGTTTGGTAGTATTGTTTAAACAACGGTTTTTGTTGTTTAAACAATACTATACGAATTTCCACAATACTTTTTTACTCATACATATTTTCACAACATTTAAATAACGTTACTAGAACAACATTACTAAACAGGCCCTAATACTTTTTGGTATTTTCAACGGAGACATTTCAATTCATATCTCTCACTTCAATTAAAAAAATTATCAAGAAAAATAATATGTCAAGAGTTTTGTTACTCAACTAGTTAACAACTCTTAAAATAACAGAATATATAATTATAGTGATAAAAATATTTTGATAATGTATAATCTTTCCAACATACATGTGTCATGCATTAGTGCATAATAGACTGTGGGCTCAGCTAAAGCAATCTTCAGCATTTATTGTGGTTGTTAACAAATGAACTATGTAAGTACAACGATGCTAACTTTGACATTTACTTTTTGTGTTCTTTTGGGAGTAATTTATTTAGTTTTTTGTTAAAAGTATGATAAAATATACTTGTACTAAAAAAAAAAAAAAATGCGAAAATACAATGTTGGTCCCGAAAATTTGTCTATTATGCTTTTTTGGTCCCTTAAGTTTCGAGTGAGTGTCATTAGTACTTGAAGTTTAAAGAAAAGAGTATTGTTGGTCCTTCCATTAAGTTTTGTTAAATTCTTGCTTATATATGTAACAGAACAAGGACATGGCACTTTTTTCTTTTCTTTTTTCCATGTAGCAACTTATTTTGTTTAAACAAAAACAAAAACAAAACAAAACCAAAATGACACTCATAAATCAGACTCGTTCAAATTTGCATCCTAAATCCTAATTATCCACCGGTCTTAAGAAGTTTGGTAACATCTCAGCACATTGTTTTATCTAAATCTCTCTTATGCTCCTTAGAAAATTTATCCATGTCGTCAATTTCATTATGGTTTTACCGTCCATCGATTTCAAACCATATTATTCAAACAATTCACAGTCGCTTGGTCTAATCTAGTAGCATACAATGTGTTAGGTTAAGATTGCTAAACCCCAGTTAATTAATTCAATTACCCAAGTTGATTAATTAGGTTCAATTGCGTGCAAATCATGGAGGCACCACCAAATCACCAAAAATACTAAATGCAGTGGAAAATAAATTTGATACGGTGATTTGTTGACTAATGGGAAAAACCTCGCAAGGCATAAACCCCACCAGATGATTTTAAGGTTACCACTCCTAAGAATCCACTAATCAACAATCAAGCAGTTATAAGTAGAAGGAATCTTACCAACTAACCTTGGCCTATCCCAAAATACTAATCTACAGTTGAACCTTTGCTCTAGTACCTAATTGGACTTGATCTTGTAATAACCTTCTTTCCCTTGATACACAAACCTCCAATTTGTGACTAATCCTTTGCACGGATCCCAAGTACGTTACTAGCTCCAACAACTTAAATAGATGTTGTTGGTTGCAAAGTTCTTCACTTCATCAACAATAAAGATCTAGAAGCACTCGGTTACAAAATTCTATAGCGTATAAACGCAGTAACTTCACACAGAGAATATAAGTCTCTTGGTCTCTATATCTGTGTATGACGGCCTTTAAAATAAGCCTTATATATGTCTAAGGTTGTGAGAAAAGAAACCACAAACAAATATACAAGACTGGGCCAAATTTTAGATTTGGAAATTCTAAAATCGTAATTCTTGATAGATCGAACTACTGTCAAGCTATCATTGAGCTTCACATTAAGTCTCGATAGCAGGCATCTGTCGAGCTATCTGTCGAGACCTGAATAACATGTTTCTTGAAGTACTAAACATATTTTAGATCTACCCAATTACAAGTAAAGTGCATTTTGTCAAAAGATTAGCCAATTACAACAAAATATGACCCTAACAATCTCCCCCTTTGGCAATCCGTGACAAAACCACAAAAGGCAATTATGAGAGAAGTCTTAACACAACTATCCCATAATATGCAAAAGTATATAAGTCTAATCCTAACACGAACTCTTGAAAAACTTTGCAAGAAGAGAGATCATGGCATGGTAGACTTGCAACTTGTCTTAACTAAAACACTTAAACAAAATTCATCAAGGCATCAAGTGTGAAACATAGACAAGTTGTATACAAGAAGAAACATGTCCATAAAGATAGAAAAGAAACAACACATGTGAGAGAAATGTGAAGAAAACATACATCATCTCATATATATATATATATATATATATATAGAGAGAGAGAGAGAGAGAGAGAGAGAGAGAGAGAGAGAGAGAGAGTACTTAGGTGTTGTTCCTTGAGTTCCCTTTTTAAGATTCTTCCATGTGTATTTTTTTCATGAGATGAAAGTATATTTTTTAGTTAAAGAGCCACATGGCTAAATCTTAAAAAGAGAACTTAAGGAATAACACCTAAAGTACTATACCTAAGTTTTGTCCATCTATATATGTGTGTGTGTGTGTGTGTATCAAGGAATACAATGTATGTAATAAAAGTTGTCACAAGACCATGGTACATGTAATGAGAAAGAATACATCAAAACCTCACTACATGCCTCAAAAACACTCAAAACTACTCACTCCCTATCTAGTATATCCTATGCTAGCTCTCCTCCTAACACCTAGACTACTCTTATCTACAAAACTACTTCTCCTTTTTGTCACGAGTGACAAAAGGTGTATCATTGAGAGGTCGTTATCTCATCATCATACTCTGAGCCAGAGGCATCATCATCATTATCTCCACCATCTGAAGAAGAGGACTCCTTAGCAAGTTCCGGTGAAGGTGGGGGCACAAAACCACCAAGTCAAGATTGGCAGGGAGCGATGCAACCGATTCTAGTGTTCATCTTACACATCTCATCGGATAAATGGTCCAGACGACTACCAAAATTACCACGCATGTGCTGAAGTTGCTCCATGATGTCAGCAAGGGAGACAGCAGCCTGAGAAAAGGAAAAGGGGGTAGAGGATGAAGAAGGTAGAGAGGAAGAAGCTGCAGGATTTGTTGGGGCTGCATTAGAAGGCTCCACTTGCGGCTTTGCAGCAAGCTGTGCCACCCTTCGCCGAATAGACCCCTTACTAATGGCACCCATGATGTAGAAGTAAGGAGTGAGAGGGATAGTGATTTGCAGGTGTGTGAGGATACGCGTGATTGCTATAGGAAAGATGAGCTTATCACATGTAGACGTTTTGTGATAGCAATCTATAATAGACTTTATCATGTGTGAAGGAAAGTCTATAGAGAAACCTTCCATGAGGGAAATAAGAAAACCACCATGACGCTCGGAGATAGTATTATAGTGAGACCATGGAGTGAGTACAAAGGTCATCACCATATTAAGGAACCGTGGTCCCTTAAAGAACTCGGTTGTGGAGAAATTAAGGGTACCTCCCTACAATATGTCATTCTCACAAAAGAGTGAGGCCAACTCGTCTCTAGAGATGGAAGAGAGGCGAGGCTGACTAGGGTAATCTTGATGATCCACCTTAGGGACATGTAGTACTTCGGAAATGAAGTTTGTGGTAACTACGATATGTGTACCTCGGAATACCATGGTAAACCGAGGCATAGAGGTATTGATGGTGTGCATATTAGAGTACAACTCCTGTATGAACACGTCGGGACACCTTGAGGGTTTCTCACTAAGAGAAGCCCATCCCCAAGAGCTAATAGCACTGGATAGAGGAGTGTCTGGAAAATTAGATAGAATAACCTGGCGTTTTGAATTAATCACCCGATCAAAAAAGTTCTCAAAGAAGTCATTATGTGTCTTCTCATCATGGAACCGAACAGGGTCAGGAGGAAAAGAAGAAGATGAAAAACCACAACGAATCGAGTTTTTAGAAGGAATAGACTTTTTGGGTGCTATGATGAGGAGACTAAACGAGAGAGACAAAGAGAAGATTAGAAGCACAACAAAAACTTTAAGGCATAGGAAAGAAAAAGAGCATGCGATGTATAAAAATGCATGAACATATGACGTATAAAAGTAAATTACATCATGGGCAAAAACCCAATCCAACCTAACAGCACTCGTAAGATATAATCAAACACACAATCCTAGAATGCATGAAACAGAGTTATAATGAACTTAGAATGCAATGCATGCTCATATGAGCTCATTTTAACAACACCCAACCCAAAAATTTCCACAAAAATACAAAAAACCCCAAAAATAGAAAAATTAGGTCAAAGGATGCATGAATGCATGAAGAAAAGGAAAAGGAAGAGATTAAGAATACTTACCAAGTGAGGGAGACATGGATTAGGTCGGAAAAATGATGGGAGGAGTGATTTTGGTGAGAGAGGGTTTTAGGTCACGAGAGAAGAGAGAGAGATCAAAATATTTGAGAAATTTCAAAACTGAGTCAGACCATAAACTATATATAGAAAACGCATCTCAATAGATTTAGGAGGTATCGAGCTTCTATTCAGAACAAAATCTCGATAAATTAAGAGGTATCGAGGAGGTGTCGACGGCAAAAAATCTTGATAGATTGAGGAAGGTATAGAGAAGCTATCAAGCAGACAAAGACCTCAACGAAAATGGCTCGATGGATCGGGCTATCTATCGAGAGGTATTGAGAAAAACCCAGAAACCTCGATAGAAAGGCTTGTGTCGAGGAGGTGTCGAGCAGATATAGAGGAGGTATCGAGGTATTTGTCAAGAGCCCTGAAGAAGAGATTTTGAGGAGGAGAAACATCACAAGATGAATGCAACCAAGAAAACCATCAAAGCAAGCATTCAAAGGGCATGTTAAACAAAAAAGAACACATCCTCAACTCTAGATGCAAAGCATTCCTAGCTCAAAACACACTAAACATGTCTAACCAAATTTTATTTCAAAACAAGTTTGGACAGTTTAGAGAGCATATACTACCACATGTATTCCTTGTGATGGCCAAATCACATTGTACCTGTACAATAGTATCAAAGGCAGCAAAGATTATGCATGTTGTGTGTAAAACTTTCGCAAGAGAGGAAGAGCATTATTATATGACAAGTAATGAAATATGAGGATCAAACATAATAACACACAATCATAACTGTTTGATGGGGACTATCACCATCGAGGTATATCATATAACTCCCACATCTCCTAGAAACACACTTGCAACCATATTAAAAACATTTTGATTATTTTTGTTTTTCATGTTCTTTGCATATTTTTCTTTTAAGCATATCATTCATGGGCATATAAGAGAGAAAAGAAAGTACCCAATTATGTAAGCTTGGACATCCTTGTTTTGCTGTGCAAGTGCTACACCTTACCAAGCACAGCTTTTATGAATTGCATACAGATGTTTTATGATTGATGAGTTTTAGTGGTGAGATGGTTATTTATACCTTTCTCTTAGGATTTTCTAGTCCTTCTTGCCAAAAAGAGTGATTTAAGATATGAAAGATAAGAGATCAACCAAATTATACAAATCACATAAAAGAGCCAAAAATCTCACATTACTTAGTTGTGCATTAAGGTGCTCATCTAAGCTACAAGAGATACAAAGTTGGAAAATTTTGTTTCAAAGGCCATCCAAGGTACACAAGTAATAGTATACACAAAACACACACTGTTTTTGTATTTTTCTGATTTTTTTTTTTAAATAAAAAAAATAAAAAAAATAAAACATAAAACAAAACAAAAACAAACAAACAAGTAAAGTATTAAAACTAGATTGACTCAAACCACAACACAATCCATGTAAGAGATTAGAAAAGAGGAGAAATCACTTAGGATCTTTTTCCTTCCAGATAGGAGACTTGGATGGAGATCCTTTTTTCTGCATAAACTTTTGTCCAAATGGATAAGGAGGAGAGTTGAAACCGTTGAAGTTCGAAAGAAGCATGACTGTCTTAAGAAGTTCACCAACAGGGGCTAAAGAGAGTTGGAGTTGATTTTGGTTCCCCAAAGATGACACACTATTGCTTTGTTAAGTGGCTAACCACTTATAGCAATTTGGACGAGTGCCCAAATGCTCCATAGTAGTAACAGAAATGTGGCTTCTTTGGTGAAGCAATGATTTTTCTGCTTAGTTTCTTTCTTACCAACCTTAGAGGGTGCTCCTAAAATGGATTTTCCCTTATCACTCCTATCTTCACTTACATTCTCAATTTTAATATCAATTACCTCATTGTTTTCAGAGTTATCATTATTAGTAGGAGGAACAAAAATAGCTCTATTCAAAGCATTAGAAGATGTACTACAAGAGAAGAGACAGTGATCATACCCGAGACCTGTTCTATTAGATGTTCCTGATCATCCATCTTTTCAAACTATAACTCCATCAGCTCTTCTTCTTCATCAACTACCTCTACTTCTCCCTCAGTAGACTCAACAGTAGCTATAAAAGCACTTACAATCCCTTCTTGGTCACTCTCATTGGAATTTGTTTCTAGTTCTGAATCACTTAAGGTGGCAGCTAGGGCTTTGCTCTTACCAATGGATTTGAAGTATGTAAGACACTCTTGTTTCATATGTCCAAATCCATGACACCCACAGCACTTTGGTCCAGCAGAAATACCATTGCCTTGACCAGCATCCTTGGATTCCCTTTTACCCTTGTCTTAGGATTTATATTGAGAGAAAGCATTCTGTTTGTGATCTCTATCACCAGCTTTGACATTCGCATTTTCAATGAACTTCTTGAATTGTTATATGTGACTTTAGCTTGGTATCCTCATCATCAGATGACCCATCATTGTCATCATTCTTGATCTTCAAGGCCATGTTCTTGCCTTTACCACCTTTGCCAACCCTTGTTAACCCTAGTTCATAGGTTTGCAAGTTCCCAATCAATTCCATCAAAGGAATAAAGTCAAGATCTTTTGATTCTTCAATGGCAGTGATCTTGGCATGGAATCTCTCTGGAAGAGATCTGAGGATCTTCCTAACAATCTTGGGCTCCATAATCTGTCCTTCAAGATTGAATGCTAAATGCACTATGACCTTGACCTTGGCATATAATTCATCAAACAATTCATCCTCAACCATCCTAATTTCTTCAAAGCTGGTAGTGAGACTTTGAAGGTTAGAGTTGTTAATAGCTTTAGTGCCCTTATAAGTATTCTGAAGAATAGTCCAAGCTTCCTGGGCATTGTCAGTGGAAGAGATCTTCTTGAATTCTTCATTCGTTACAGCACTAAACAAAGCATTCAGTGCCCTATTGTTAAAGTTGGCAACCTTGATCTTGGTATCATCCCATGTTACAGGTGGCTCTTTAGGCTTTGTCTAACCTACTTCAACTGCTAGCCAGACTTTCTCATCTAAGAACTGCAAAAAAGCTCTCATGTGTACTTTCCAATAAGCAAAGTTAGTACCATCAAATAAAGAAGGAATAATCAAAGATTGTTCACGATCCATAACAACAAGGGTCAATGGATCACACAACAAAGATTAAAACCTAATCAGAGTGTACCTGCTCTGATACCACTTGTTGGGTTAAGATTGCTTGACCCCAGTTAAGTAATTCAGTTACCCAAGTTGATTAATTGGATTCAATTGCATGCAAATTATGAAGGCACCAACAAATCACCAAAAATAATAAATGCAATGAAAAATAAATTTGACACGATGATTTGTTGACAAAAGGGGAAAATCTCGCAAGACAAAAACTCTACCGGGTAATTTTAAGGTCACCACTCCCAACAATCAACCAATCAACAATCAAGCGGTTACAAGTATTAGAAATTTTACCAACTACCCTTGGCCTATCCCGAAATACCAACCTACAGTTGAACATTCGCTCCAATACCCAATTGGACTTGATCTTGTAGTAGCCTTTTTTCCCTTGATACACAAACCTCCAATTTATGACTAACCCTTTGCACGGATCCCAAGTACGTGACTAACTCCAGCAACTTGAATAGATGTTGTTGGCTGCAAAGTTCTTCACTTCATCAATAATGAAGATCTGGAAGCGTTAGGTTACAAATGCAGTAACTTCACACAAAGAATTTAAGTCTCTTGGTCTATGTATCCATGTATAACGGCCTTTAAAATAAGTCTTATATATGTCTAAGGTTGTGAAAAAAGAATCCCCAAACAAATATACAAGACTGGGCCAAATTTCAAATCTAAAAATTCTGAAATCGTAATTCTCGATAGATCAAGCTGTTGTCGAGCTATATGTCAAGCTTCACATTAAGTCTCGATAGCAGGCATCTATCGAGCTATCTGTCGAGACTTAATGAACAGCTTTTCTTCACTTGTTTCTTGGACCAATCTTCATGTCTTTAATACTTGACTTGAACAACATGTTTCATGAAGTACTAAATCCATCTTAGATCTACCCAATTATAAGTAAAGTACATTTTGTCAAATGATTAGACAATTACAACAAAATATGGCCTTAACACAATGGAAACTCTTAATTAATAACTAACAATTTTGAAATCAATCTAAGAGAGAAAAACCATTTCACAGTTCTATAGCCCTTGTTGAAAAATGAATAACAATTGAATACCAAATGGAATTCAAAGCACACATAATCACTGAGACCTTTGTGGACGTGATGATGTGTTGCCGCTTTGGTGTGTGTTTCATCTCAGTCGAATATGTTTTTATTTTGAGAAAGTAGTCAACTACCTATGTTTTACGAACTTGGGTTATATTGGGGAAAAGAAGCGAGTTTGTATTTTAATCCCATGTGTGATTTTTTAATAAAAAATAAGTTGCCACAAAGAAAAAAATAAGTGTCATGTCAATGCTCTGTTAGAAACATAAGCAAGAATTTAACGGAAGATAATAAAAGGACCAACAACACTCATTTTTTAAACTTCAGGATCTAATTGCACCCACTCGAAACTTAAGGGACTAAAAGCGCACAATAGGCAAACTTCAAGGACCTAGATTGTATTTTCACCTTAAAAAAAATGAAAAAATGTATTAAAAAAAATGAGATTTTAAAAAGTTGTATATAAAATATAAGAGCAAAAAACTTGGCTTATAATTCAATACCAAACAAACACTCCAACCTAAGATTGCAACCTAAGACTGATACAAGAGTAAGTAAGCATGTGACTTTGTCCTTCAATTTAATATCTTTTGCCAAACCTTCTGTGAGTTGATTAGAATTTTTTTTTTTTTTTAGAAAAAAAAAACGTGAGTTGATTAGAATTTAGATGATAACAAACACACTATTTGTTAATGTTTATTTTTAGACCCCTTAAAACACAACTAGATTAACCTAGTCAATAAGCCAAGTGATTACTTAGTCAAATTATTAGATCTAGGTTAACACACATATATCATATCATTGTAAAGTGCGGAAAATAAAGAACACAACGATATAATAACCTAGGAAAACCAAACTGGTAAAAAACCTGGAGAGGATTTAACCTAGCTATCCTCAAGGTAAAAAGCAAATTCACTATGAAAGAATTGAAGTTTGTATAGTAGAATTTAGACTACTAACATTCTATTGCTACTTCATTTAGAAAACTTACTATCACAACCCCATGATAGCTCCGAGTCCACGAACTACTTCTTTCTTTGGCCTTTGCAAAACACAAACACAAACACACAAACACACACTCAAAGGTTTAGCAACACAAACTCTATTTTTTGTGACTCTACGACCACCCTTGAAGGTTAAGATCATCAGCACCTTTGATGACTAAAGAAGGTAGCAACTTCTACAACACCGGATCTTAAGATTCTTCAAGTAATAACACCGGTAGAAGACATGAGAGAGCTTTTCAGGAACAAAACCCTAAAATACAAAAGAGACACACTATTCTCTCTCTAAAAAGCCTTATAATAATGTGCTTAGGGTTTTCTTTATATATTGGGAGAAGTAGATCAGAGACCCTAATTCTTAATGAGCTTGAACTGCTGTTTGAGCTTAATTAAAATTCTATAGATACGGCTTTCAATCGGTCGAATCAGATAGATTATGAAATCTTCTTCCTACAGCTTGTATGTTCTTGAATCTTGACTTGAATCACCTTGAGTATTGTCTAATAATACCTATAGACTCTAAGATCTATATCTAGACAAGTTTGTGTTCACAATTTGTCAATTGTTCTAAACATTTAGAACCTAACAGTTAAGGGTAAGGTTTATTTCCAAACTAGTTTACTAAAAAACTCTTCAAACTCTTCCTATATATTTTTATTGGATGCCAATTTCGAAAATCTAGCCGTTAAATTGCATGTTCTTATTATATGCTCTATGCTTACAAATGTTTAAGAAGATTAAAGATCAATTGCTATGTCATCAAACAAATGTTTCAATTTCAAGTTTTATTTTTGTTTAAAATTATGCATAAAAAATAAGTTCACTGATTAAGTATCCGTTTGTGCGGATCCATGTTTGCGTTTCTTTCCTTTTTTTTTTTCCCAGCCGTATGTGTTTGACTTTTCAGCAATGAACAGTGCACCCGTGCACTATTCACGGGTCCTACAAACTTCACTTTTTAGCAACTTTTTCATTAAAAATGGGTCCCACGGCACTATTTACACATTTAAAAATTATTTTGCTACAGTGTTTTCAGTTTTCAATTTCAACAAAATAAGTTCTATCCAAACGGGACTTAAATAATAAATAACAACTTATTTGAATGAAATTTGACATGCATGTTAAGAACATAAAAAACATGCAATCCAATAGTTAAATTTTCAAAATTTACATTCAATAATATATATATATATATATGTGTGTGTGTGTGTGTGTGTGTGTGTGTGTGTGTGTATATGAGGAGTTTAAAGATTTAAAGAGTTTCTCTCCAAACTAGTTTGGAGAGAAACCTTTCTGAGTTCTCCATTTGTAGTTAGCCAAAAGACAAGAAATGAATGTGTTATTGTCTTGTTAGCATCTCAATTTGAATCTATATTGTTAATATTGGTGTTTCTACTACAAACATAGGGTATAATCTAAGGGAGTCAATTTCTTACCATAGGCTGTTTCAGTTTAATCAAAGGAACGATATTTTTCGGTACCAGTCAATATCGGCGTACCGTTTCAGAATTATGACTATATATATATATATATATATATAAACTAAATATTTTTTGGAAAATAATAAAAACAATACAAATTTTATTACATTACATATACAATTGATATGACAATTGATGTGATTGGTAAATGTGAATTAAAAACATAGTAAATAAAATCAAAATCATATTTTATTAGTAATACTTTAATTTTAATAGTTATACAGAAAAATTTGTAATATTTTTAACATCGGTTTTTTTTTAGATGTGCTACGTCCACAATATTTTTTCAACATTTTTACAATAAATCATAGTTGACTATTTGTTATTAGTTCTAATTTGAACCTACCACTAAAATGACTTTTCTACCCCACCAATAAAAACCCTAACAACCTGAAACTTAAAACTTATTGTGAAAGTGTTGTAAAAATATGGTAAATACTACATTTTTATTTTTGTTTTGGTACACGTATCTCAATTTTCAACTACCAACTGCCAACAAAAAGTTTTTAATAACTCACTATTTTTTCACCTCCACTCATTCTCGTTTACTTTTACAATTTATCTTTTATTTATTTTTATCTTGATTTTATCTCCTCCACGAACCACATGTTTACCTCCACTGAGTCTTATCTCATTTCAAATTTCAAAAAGCAAGTCTTTATCTCCTTACCTTTGGTCAGTCATCACGTGGGCGCCCAAAGAAAAACTCTTTGAGAAACAGTAAAGGCATAAAAAAACAAAGAAGAAGAAGAAGAAGAAGATTAGAGGAACATAGACATTGTAAAGACCACGAAGAAAAATGGAAAGCTAAGTAGAAAAGAGACCGAGATAAGAGAGAGATACATCAAAATCTAAAATTTGTTGAAAAATAATCTTACGTGAGTGAAAAATTACAAAGAAATCTATGTTTTTATTTTAAGCCGGTATCCATTTTCTGGCCAAAATCTAGTATTTCTGTCAGTACAGCTGAAACACTCCTGGTACTGTCGGGATTTAAACCGGTACAAAATGAGGATGTTTCTGTACTTTTTCAAGACCGGTATGGAAAATATCGACCGTACTAGCTGGTACGGTACGAAACTGCCTACCTTGGTATAATCTCAAACTTAAAAACCAAAGTGACTAGCTAACTAAGTCATTAATAACATGGTGGAATAAAAAAAATTTGTTTGAGAGGCGGAGTTGTAATACTAATATATATTAATCAAGACAAAGCCTAATAGAGGCGCAAAAACATATAGACACACATGTACAAATCTTAATATTTTAATACTAGAGTAAATCATAATTCAAAAATATTTTTTTTAGAAGAATTCAACTTTTATCAACTTTTACGTATATTTACTAAATTTCTTTTTTTGGGAGGACTATTCTTCTTTAAATTCCAATGACTATATTGTATATACATATTGTATAGTTCAATATTAGACATATGCAAAATATATAATTACTTAGTATTTCCTATCAAAATTATGCTCAAATATGATCTTTCATAAAATAAAATCATCTTTTACCTTTCCCAGATTAAAATTTTGAAAATTATCATATGCAATAAAAATTACTAAATTGTGTACCAACGAATAATAAATTTTTAATGAAACCAAAGAAGTATAAAATACGTGAATGATCAAAACTTTAACAGATGTGCAAGAAAAAAGTTAACAATAAAAATGAATTTGAGAAAAAATTTACAATAAAAACCTTTTTTTGACATACATACCACATGCAGCAGTGTATATTGTACTATGTGAGCACGACCAATCTACAACCTTTTCTGTGGATGTGGTTGTTAAGTAATATCAGATAACCAATGAACTACGTTAATTTCAGTATTGTTTCATCTTTGATCAGTGGTTGAGTCATGTATGATCATGACCCCTTAAAATTTTTAAATAATTCTTAATTAAATGAAACTTATGTGCGTGTGTGTATATATATATATATATATATATATATTAAAACTCCAAAACTCAATTGACACCAAAAAAAGAAAAAAAGAAAAAAATAATAAAGTTACATCTCAAAATACATGAATATGTCTCAACTAACCTTAAAAAAAATGACTAAAGAGGATAAAGTTTGACTATGAATTTAATTATAATCCAAAGCAACAACAACTAGGAAAATGATATCTTTTAAAAAAACCGAAAAAAAAAAAAAAAAAAAAAAAAAACAATAGGAAAATAACATATGTTCTAACCACACTTAAGTGATTGTATACAATCATTTTAAATAAGTCAGTGCATTGCACATGATATGAACACATGTTATTTTACTATTACAACTAAGTTTGTAGTCAATTTGTGTCCTAAATTTAAAGAAAAATACTATATCCATAACATTTTTACAAGACTTTCACAACAAATTCTAAATAATAGGTTCAAATTAGAGCATATGATTTGTTATAAAAAAATGTTGTGAAAACATTATGAATACGCAGATGTATAGCATTTCTCAAATTTAAATTATAGAAGAAAATGCAACAACGCATTAAAATTTGTACAAGTATAGCTTGATTTTCCAAGGTTGTTAAATTTGTTTAAGAAATTATCTTGTATAGTTTAAATCTACGTGTTCTTCCTTGCTTGATCGAAGACTTTGCCTTTAATATTATCCGCGAGTTCATCGATAAGCTGGCCATCTTTTGACTTATTTGTCGGTTGGGTTTTAAGTAATTTGGTGCCCTTGTTTAAATTCTTTTTTTTTTTTTTTATAGGGAAAGGTTTAACATTTCATTAAACATGGCTAAAACCCAAACTAGATACATCATTAAGGATTTGAGAAACAATCATAGGGGGAGTATCCTCCACCCAAATGGTACAATTTGAGATTTGCCTTGCATGCCTAGCTAAAAGGTGAGCAACATTGTTACATTCCCTATGAGTGAAAACAACTTTCGACGAACTGAAACTTGCCAGGCCCGATTTGACTCCCACAATCAGCTGCTGAATTGAGATTGGGGCAAGACTTGGGTCAGATACAGCCTGCATTACAACCTGAGAATCACCTTCCAAAATGATCTCTCTGAGACCCAATTTCAACACAAAAATAACTCCAACTTCTGCGGCCTTTGCTTCCACCTCTAAAGCACCAAGGGTATGAGGGAAGTTCTTGCAAAGAGCTCCCATTATAAAGCCTTTGTCATTTCGCATGACCACACCAATACCACAATGGCCAATATCCTTGAAAACTACTCCATCAATGTTTACCTTGTACCAACCAATCTGAGAGGGGCTCCAAGATTTAAGGGGACGAGGCTGCCTAGGGAGGGGAAGCTCAGAGACCTCGTGAAGCTCCTTTGGATACTACTTGGAGTCCTCGAGAGTTTTGAAGGCCGGCTTGCATTGACCCCCATGTTTGACAAAGTTTCTGTTGTTCCATAAGAACCATGTCATTGTCACGAAAGCTTCTAAGTCCTATGCTGGTTTAGCATCCATTACCAGCCAAAGCAAATCAAGGAAACCTTGGGGAGTGTACTCTAGTCTTGGAATTTTTAAATTAGACATTTCCCACATAGCAGTAGCATCCTCACAGCTCTAAAAAACATCCCCATTTGATTCAACCCCACCACAAAGATCATAGTCAATAGGAACTAGGATTTTGTGCTTTCTTAAGTTGACATTAATGGGTAGGATGTCTTTGCACGACTGCCAGATGAAATTTTTGATTTTGTATGGACATTTTAGTTTCCAAACAGTCTTCCAAATACGCTTCATTTTGGAGTTATCAGAACATTCACCCCCTTCCTTTTTCATTAAAGCCTTATGACTAATATGGTAGGCACTAAAGACAGAGAAAACCCCATTGGCTATTATAGTCCACACAAGTGAGTCAGGAACTTGCACCTAGGTAAGAGGAATGGCTAAGATTGAATTGGCTTCATGGGGTAAAAATAATTCCTTAATTAGCTCAGATTTCCAACAACCCATCTCTCTATCAAAAAGAGTTGAGACATGTTCCCTTCCATCAATGATTCTTCTTGGGCTCATGACTTTAAAATTTTCTGGGGTGGGAAGCCATTTGTCATTCTAGATCTGAACAGATTCGCCATCCCCAATAGACCATCTTAAGCCATCGATCAAAACATTCTTAGCAACCATAATGCTCCTCCAAGCGAAGGAAGGCTTCTTACCAAGCTGAGCATCTAAGAAAGACATCTTAGCAAAATATTTTGCTTTGAAAACTTGATGGAGCAAAGAGTTGGTGTTTAAGAGGAGACGCCAACCCTACTTAGCAAGAAGGGCTAAGTTGAAAGCCTTTAAATCTCTAAACCCCATTCCACCAACAGCCTTTGGATTGTACATTTTGTCCCAAGCAACATAGGAAATTTTCCTCTCATTTGCCTTTTGTCCCCACCAAAAATTGCTGATCATAGAGCTTAACTCCTTGCAAAGCGAATTTGAAAGTTTGAAGCTGCTCATAGTATAAATGGGAGTCACTCAGGCAACCGCCTTAATAAGAGTTTCTTTGCCGGCCTTTGATAAAAGTTTCCCCTTCCACCCTGCAATCTTTTGGCCCAACTGATCTTTGATACAGTTGAAAGCTTTCTTTTTGCCCTTGCCAACCAATGAAGGTAGACCCAGGTACCTTTCATGCTGTCTAATGATTTGAGCACCAAAGAGATCTTTGATTTCCCCTTGGATTGCATCATTAGTGTTCTTGTTGAAAAAGATAGAGGTTTTTTCTTTGTTAATTTTCTGACCCAAAGCTGTTTCATAATCATGGAGGACTTCCCAGATTTTGCTACATTCTTCCATCTTGACTCTATAGAAAATTATGCTATTATCTGCAAAAAATATATGTGAAAGTTGTAGAGCTCTTCGGCACACTGTGACCCTTCTAGTGCTTCCCAATCTCTCTTATCTCTTAAGCATTGCCGAGAGCCCTTCTGCACACAACAAAAACAAAAAGGGGTCTCCTTGGCGAATACCCCTTGATGGGTATATAACACCTTTGGGCTCCCTATTCAAGAGGACAGAGTATGATACAGTGGTAATGCACATCACAATAATAGAGATCCATCTGTTATGGAAGCCAAGTTTTTGCATAATTAATTCTAAGCATTTCCATTTAATCTTGTCAAAGGCCTTGCTCATGTCTAACTTTATTTCCATTAGACCTTCCTTCCCTTTCCTCCCTCTTCCTCCTTTGATTTATATGGTGCATTGTTTCAAAGGCTACTAATACATTGTCGGTGATGAGTCTACCGGGTATCGATGCATTTTGAGACTCACTGATGACATTGGGTAGAACCAATTTTAGGCGGTTTGCAAGGACTTTGGCTAGGATCCTATATGTCACATTGCACAAACTAATGGGGCGGTATTCAGTAATTTTCTGTGGATTTTTAGTTTTTGGAATTAGGCAAATGTGAGTTTCTTTCATTTCTAAAGGCATCACCCTAGTATTGAGAATATTTAGAATACAATCAGAGACATTTTGACCCACAATATTCCAATACCTTTGAAAAATGATTGGTGGCATATCGTCTGGACTAGAAGATTTAATTGGGTGCATTTGCTGCAATGTTACATGGATCTCTTCAGGTTGAAAGGCTTGTAGTAAACTATCATTCATCTTAGCAGTAACTTTCGTTTCCACCGCATCAATAACTGGAGAAAAGTGAGAAGGTTGATCTGACCGGTAGATGGAGGAGAAGTAGTTGCTAATAATGTCCTAAATAGCCTCATCACTTTCCTGCCACACCCCATTAGCATCTTCAAGCCCATTTATCTTATTGATCCTTTTGCCGCTGACTTGCAATAGCATGGAAGAACTTGGTGTTTCTATCACTGTGCTTCAAAGAGTTCACGATCTTTGATTCCACATCTCATCTTAGCAATCCAGGAGCTCATTAATTTCTTTCCTAAGGGAGGAAATTTGGCGGGCATCTTCATGGAGTGAGTTTTGATTCTCCAAGCTTTGCAGCTTATCTTGTTTCTCTTTGAGTTTCTTTGTTACATGCCCAAAGACATTTCAATTCCACCACTGCAATTGCAATTCGAACTCTTTGGTTTTGTCTTGAATTGGTCTGCCCCCCCCCCCCCCCGAGACTTCTACTGAGGACCAAGCCATCTCCACCAGATCACGACAACCTCCATCCCTAGACCACATTGATTCAAATTGAAATCTAGTTTTCCTACAGTAAGCCCGTGACTTTGAAAGTAGGTATAAAATTAAAAGACAATGGTCCGATGTGAACATGGATTTGTGCTAGACTCTGGCTTGCTGGAATAGCTCTAACCACTGATCATTTGCAACAACTCTATTGAGTCGGATGAGGGTGCATTGATCACCATGCCTACCATTACAAAACGTAAATCGATGCCCAATGAACCCCACATCTCGTAAGCTGCAAGTTTCAAGTGAGTTACAAAAGGACCTCATTAGATTGACATCTCTTTCTACCCAACCAGAT
Organism: Quercus lobata; assembly: GCF_001633185.2. Lineage (NCBI taxonomy): Eukaryota > Viridiplantae > Streptophyta > Magnoliopsida > Fagales > Fagaceae > Quercus > Quercus lobata. Next base: position 17,428,059 of record NC_044909.1, read on the forward strand.
TTCTCTTCCAAATGAGTGATTTTATTGAAATCACCAAACACCACCCAAGGGAGATTCAGGTGGGAGTGTAAAGTATTCAAAAGTTGCCAAGACTTGTGGCGTTGGCTAGCATCTAGGTAGCCGTAGAAGCTAGTTACTTGCCATTTTTATTCGTATTTGGATCTGACACCATAGCATCAATGTGAGAGTTGGAATAGCTTTTAACTGAAACATTAGAATATTGCTTCCACAAAAGAGCCAAGCCTCCACTTTTTCCATCACTTGGCACTATCAATCCATTTTGGAAACCCAACCTGTATTTGTACTTTTCCATAAAGGATATGCGAGCCTTCGTCTCTATCAAGAAGACAAGCATGGGATCTTCAACCCTCAATATATCCTTGAGAGCGTGAATTGACCGACGATTCCCAAGCCCTCAACAATTCCAGACAAAGGTTGTCATTGAGCTTGGTGGGGCTGCATCACAGCCTCCACCATGCCACCATCCACATTATTCTTGTTTTCATACTTCTTTCCCACTAGTTCCTTCCCTTTCGCCTTTTTTGATATTGGAGCATTTGAGTCAATTTCCTGGAAAGGATTAGACACAGATCTTTTTTTCTCGCAAGATTTTAGTTTGGAACTTGGGCTATTACTAACTTTCTCCCTTTTTATTCTTCTCCAATAAACACTATTGGGCCCCTTAGGCTCTGGGACCCAGCCCATTTCGAGTTCGTAAATCATAGCTATTGGGCCCCCATCCACAAATTTTTTTTTTTTTTTACTTTGCTTCTCATTACCATTGTTCTCCAACTCAGCTATTACTTTCTGCTTTGGCTTAATCAAGTTCAGACTTGTCAAAATTTCCATCTGACTCTTCCCGCTCCTTTGATCAAGTTCCAAGGAAGTTCTTTCAAAGGGGGCTGTGTCAGGCTTTCGTGCACTCTCCTTTTCATTGGCATGAGCAAATGGCATTACTGTGGTACACATGGGTGTCAGATCCCCAATTTCAACTGAAGCCTCTACAACCTTGGATAATGGAGATTGAGTCACGTGTGGCGTGTGAGGATCAACCACCTCATTTTCTCTCTGACCTCCCTTGCCGGAAAGAGGAGTTTCATTTTGAAACCAGCTGCCTGATTTCCCGTTGTCCATGTTGCTTCTCCTTCTAGGTTCACCATGAAGCCAAGCTCCAAACTGATGTTTCTCCTCCACCACCCTATTGTCATTGTTGGTTCGTTCTGGGCATTCTTTGTCACCATGCCCAATTATTCCGCACCAATAGTAGAAATTTGGAAGCCTCTCATATCTAAATAAAACCAATCGTGGTTCGTCATCTTTGATCTTGACTTTCTTGGCTCAAATCAATTTCTTTGTTGTATCGAAATGCACTCTGACTCTGAGATATTTGCCCCAGTAAACACCTTTCTCTGAAACATCAACATCTATGACTCTACCTAACTTACTGCCTATCTCACATCCAGTTTCTTTTGTCATGCTTTTCAAAGGCAGATTGTGAATTTGGACCCAAAAAGGAGACCATTTCATGTTGATTTCCTTGGGTACCAACTCCCCTTCGAACTCTTGAAGCAACATCAGATTCTTTTCAAAGCTCCATGGGCACATTTCCAAGACCTTTTTCTTATCTTTAATATCACCAAATTCCACTAAGAAAAGTTCCTCTTCGATTTTAGAGATTTGGACTGCTCTGCTTGGTCGTCATAGCATTCTCATTGTCCTCCTCAAAGCTTCAAGATTAATACTCCGTTGTGTGAGGATCTTCATAACCAAACAGTTCTTCCTTATTTCTCTTGCTATTTTTGTGTTTTCACTGCTAAGATTAATGCCTTTGTCTTCCTCTTCAATAAACGACAATTTTTTCAAGAGTTCCTCTAACTCCTAAGGCATCCATAACTAACAACTACAAAGGAAAGGGTGAAATAGAGCTAACACTAGAGTCCCACACTGAGACTACCAAACACTTGCAAAAAAGCAAGACTAGAACACACCTCCACCCACTCAAAAGAGCACGAGTTTTGTTTAGCCTGTTAAAGCTGCTTACTTGAGTAACATTTTCCCTAGCCTAAGTTGCGTAGATGTAACCTTTTCCCAGGCCTAAGATTCCACGACTAAT